>NC_072827.1:4525000-5125000 GCF_027744805.1 Dunckerocampus dactyliophorus
CTACAGTTTGCATAACGCCAGAAACGGTCCATGGATGATGAAGTCAACACTGCCATCCACACAGCCCTTTCTCACCTACAGGGCCAGGACACATATGTCAGAATGCTATTTATAGACTATAGCTCTGCTTTTAATACAGTCAGCCCCCACAAACTCACAGATAAGCTCCTCACACTTGGCCTGTCACCCTCCCTCTGTAACTGGGTGTTTAACTTTCTAACAGGCAGGCCCCAGTCAGTCAGAGTCCACAATCGCACATCCAGCTCAGGAATTCTGAGCACTGGGACCCCACAGGGGTGTGTGCTGAGTCCACTCCTCTACACGCTCTTCACCTACGATTGCGTGGCCTCCCACAACAACACCAGCATCATTAAATTTGCGGATGACACTACAGTCATCGGCCTGATCACTGGTGGTGTTGAAACATCATACAGAAGAGAGGTGGTGGACCTCATAGCTTGGTGTCGTGATAACAATCTCCTTCTCAATACAGGTAAGACTAAAGAGATGATCATCGACCCAAGAACAAGGGAAAAGGAGCCGCATAGACCCCTGTTTATTGATGAGACTGAGGTGGAGAGGGTGAAAACCTTCAAGTTCCTTGGCACACACATCAGCGAGGACCTCACCTGGTCTCACAACACCCAACAAATTATGAAGAAGTCCCAAAGGAGACTGTACTTCCTGAGAAGACTGAGGAAATTTGGCATGTCCACCACAATCCTGAGTTGCTTCTACAGATGCACTATGGAAAGTGTCCTTACAGCCTCCATCACTGTTTGGTACGGTAACTGTACAACACGTGATAGGAAGGCACTCCAGCGGGTGATCAAGACCTCACAGAACATTGTTGGGGCAGCCCTCCCCTCACTGCAAGACATTTATAAAACTAGAGTCCTACGAAGAACACACAACCTCATCAAGGACAGCACACATCCACAACACTCATTATTCACACTCCTACCGTCAGGCAGACGCTACAGGAGTTTGAAGTCCAGGACCACAAGGCTGGCAAACAGCTTTTACCCACAGGCCATCAGGCTTCTCAACGAAGCACTCACACACGCCGCACGCAACACACGCACACACCCATAGCACTTTATTTATTTATTTATTTATTTATTTATTTGTATTATTTATTTGTATTAATGTCTCTTCTGTTGTTGTTGCTTCATTTATGGTATTTATGTTTCTTATTCTTTTTCTTGTGTTTTCTTTCTTTTCTTGGGAGAATGAACAGAATAAGAATTTCATTGCATAGTATAACTGCCTGTTTTACTATGCACATGACAATAAAACTCTTGAATGTTGAATCTTGAATGACCAGGCACAACAAAACGTCAGCAAATTCAGATTGAAGATGGATTTCTAGCCAGCTAGCAACACATTGGATTTCAGACGTTTATGGAGTCACAGGTTGGCATCCAGTTTGAATGTTGACCAGTAGAGGAAAAAAAAGGAAAAAAAAGGGAAAATAATAATAATAATAATGTTGATCAGTAGAGGGCACTGCGGACTGCGGATAAAAGTTGTACACTACTATTAGGCTTGTTATTATCATGGATCATGGTTTTAATCCTGAACATGCATACGAGTCAAACAGTAGCACATCACATAGTACAATTCACAATTTTGCATGTCCAAAAAGGAGCAGGAAGAAGCAAAGCTGATTTTATCCTATCCCTCATCAGTTTCACATCAGTTGCAATACATTTATTCACCTCTTGTTCTTCCAAGTGTACTTTGTAGGTCTACATGACAATGTATTGTAATCATAGCCAAGGTTTTTACTTACTAAAAAGGAAGCTAGAGGCTTAATAATAACTGATAGAATATATCCACGACCCACAGAACAAAAGCTGTGCTAGTAATGTCTTACGCTTGTTTTTAATATTTTACTTTTTATACGGCAGAGTGTCATTACAGCTTTAGTTCATCAGGAAGTGACGGGGAGTGACGGTGGGCGTCCCGAGCAGGAGAGCTAGGCTCAGTGCTAGCTGTGAGTTTGGAGAGAGTTGGGAAGTGTGTTTATGTTGGCGTGGATGTAAAGTCCTGCAGTGTTCTCCGCTGTTAATAAAGCCATTAAAGTGCATCGCCGACGTGAGTCTCTCCTTCCCCACAACAAGCGGCATTACAGTATTGACATACATTGTGCACATTGTCTCACACCAGGAAATAAACGGTGTCACCTGTTACAGGCATTGGCTGGACAGCTATGTAGTGGGGCTTGTTTAACCTTTGCCTTATGGGCAAGCAGGAAGGAGAGACGATGCTGAGAGATGTGTGTGTGTTCTGAGCTGCTGTCTGGTGGCCGCGTTCAATAAACAAAGTTGGCAGAAGCAACAGGAGAAGTTTCCTTCTTTGCTTCGGAGCTGAATAACACTGACAAGTTAACAGACTAGTAGCGAACGGAAAAGAAGGCGGCTTTGTTTGTGTCGAATACAGAAGATGAGGACTTTGATGGATTTGTGGATGAGGATTGATCAAAAATAACGTGAGTACATTCTAAAATACTTCAATTAAGTACAACCGAACTCAGTTTTGCTCCCGCTGCCGCATGCATGCTAGCGTATGTTTTTTTTTTTTATTGTAGCGTCGCTGGGAGCACGTCCTGTTCCCAGCCTACTTTGCGGTAATGTTTTGGTGCAAATGCTCTTAAAGTTATATGTTTGACCAGGAAATAGCAAGCTCAAAAGAAGACGACTTTTTTTATGTGGAACAACTGACAGTTTGTGTGGATCTTGTGAATGATTGTGACTGAGCTAGGACTCAGTAATTAAAGTCTACACACGACGGCTTCATTGATTGAAAAACAAAACTTTTTGGTGCATGAAGCTTCTACTTGAGTTGGTAATTTGGCCGCTATATGCGGTCAGATATTGACCAAGGGAGACAAAATGGGTGGCCGCTGGCCGCGTTGGACAGGTGACTGCTATACACAGGGTCTATAACATGTAAATTTGCTGGGGGGGATTTTTCAGTGGCTGCTATAGGCAGGTGGCCGTTCTATAAAGGTGGCCGCTAAGACAGGTTTGACTGTATGTACAAACATACAAAAAACATTATTTTTATAATAAAATAATCGCACCTATTTTTAAAATTGATACGCATTTACATATGATTCCACATAGTTTACTAAAAAAAAAGTATGATTTTATCATTGCTTCTGAAAGTTTTCGGTTCAGGTCCTAGCTCACGGACTGGTACCGGGCCACGGCACGTAGCCAATAAAATGCAAGAAATGGACACAGTGTTTTTCTATACTTCTCTATTTGCTCCTCTGCGTCGCTGGCTTTAATTCCAGGCTGCATGCTGTCGCCCTTCGCCGAGACACTGATGTCGCACTTGATATAACCTTTGACCCCGGTGCTTATGTCGCCGGGAAGGGTCAGCGCCGCCCACTTGTTGATGAATTGATGACCTCAAACACAGAAATCAAAAGAGAGGCAAGACATTTTGGACGGACAAGGAGGGATGGTGGACATCATTGTTTCTCGCAGAACTGCAATCTATTTGTGGTGGTGGTGGTGGGGGCGGGGTTGAGGGGGCTGGGTGGGCATGAACAATGTAATCATCAAATGCCAAGACGCATTTGTACAATGAGAGTAAACAGCAAAAGCAAAATTAAGCAAATCTATAAATATAAATAAACAAATAGGCGGGCCGCCACACTGGAAGGGTGTGACCTTCACCTGCTTGTTTGTAGACGGTCCACACGTCCACTTTAAAGGAGCCGATGCAGAAGCTCCTCAGCATCTTGGAGTGCATCACCTGCACAACACAAGAGGCGTTCAGCTACCTGGCAAAAAGCTCTGCGACAACATAACCCCATCTCGACTCACCGTCAGCCGGATGACTTTATCGAAGAAGATCTCTTTGTGGGCGAAGAAGTCAAAGACAAAATACTACAAGGGCAAGAAAGGGAGGACAGGCAGTAGAAGTTTGGCGCCACGGTGACATCGCTGGTCTTCCTACCTCATTGTAAAAGGGAGCGTTGGTTCCCTCTTTGACCGTCGTCTGTTTTTTCTCATCGGCCACCTCGATCACCACACTGGGGTCGATGTTCTCGCCCACCAGCTGCTTGGCCTCCGTGATGTTGATGGCGATCTCCAAGCAATATAATCAACATGTTGTTACAGTAATGCCTCCAAAGGGAACTTTGGAAAGGTGTGTGCCGTACCTGGAAGCTCTGTGCTTTCCCTTCACTCTCCTCAATGGCAGTTTTCAGCTTGGACCTGTGCACGTTTCACAACATCTTACTCTACGAATGAATAAAGCGTCCTAACATACGTTTCATGTGTTACAAGCAGGGCCCGACCCACCCGTTCGTTCGTTCATTCATTCATCAAATATCTTCATTCATCTAGGTTCACCTTTTCAATTCTTATTTTTCATGTATTTGATGTTCAAACTGTTCATATGCTGCATGTTCCACACAATGTCTGATAATAAAAATATTTGAAAACAGTTCTCCTTTCAGTTCATATCTTGTTTTTGGAAGTATATGTGAGTCATCGAAAGCAGCTCCATCACTACACTACGTGAACTCTAAACATCTAAATCTGTACAAAACAAGTGCCGCAAGGCATGCTGGGAAGCCGGTAGCACTCCAATTTGTACATAGTTGCTCAAAGTACATGTATAGAGTAACGTAGTATATCATGTTTTTAGTTTATTATGAATAAAAACAAGATAAATACATTTGTCAACAATAAGAATAAAATATCTTAATAATGTTGACCTGTTAAAAACCTGCAGAAATACAGCGGTACCTCGGTTCACATCTGCCCCGGTTAGTGAGTTTTTCGGTTAACATCCAGCATTTTTGTGAAAATTTTGCCTTGGGTTTGCGTTCGGCCACTTGGTTGCTGTTCAAAATGGGTGCGGTTTATTTACGCTTGGATCACACGCTCAAGATGAAATCTTGTGCCACTTGAATTGTTTTTTATAGCAGAGGTTTCTGCTGCCAGAGGGAGATACACGGTGGAACAAACACATGGACCGCACAAAAGAGAAAGGCGATGGACCACACTGAGACAAGGGTGCAAGAACTCCGAATTTTACCGCTAAAAAGCCTTTAACAGACGTCTCTGCATTGATTTTTTGTGGCATGAGTGCAGAAACAGTTGAAAAAAAAGGGATGGCCCTCCAAGCATAATCTCCTCTCCTCCCCCTTTGCAAAACTAGATAAAAGTGATGTTAAACCTTTTGTTCTGAAAGACACTTTTGTTAGATCAGCCGTGTGTGTGTTTTCCACTTCCAAACTAGAAAAGCACTCAGAGAGCGCAGACCTCCGCCAAGTGCCATAGCCCAAGCACAATAACCATCAGACGGAATCTGCGGGAAAAGGGTTTAGAAAACAAAAACGAATTCAAAGACCTCATCTCCTTCAAGGCCACAAAACTGCCTGTTTAGACTTTGCCAGGGAGCATCAAACATGGGACATTGAAAGGTGGAAAAAAGTTTTATTCTCTGATAACCTTGATGGTCCAGATGGCTTCCAACGTTACTGGCATGACAAGGAGATCCCACCTGAGATGTTTTCTACCCGGCACAGTGGAGGGGGTCCATCATGATCTGGGGTGCTTTTTCATTCAGTGGAACGCAGGTGGTGCGGGGGTCGTCAAACGGCTGACGGTTACGTGCAGATGTTGCGGCAGGCATCCCTCATGACGGACGGCCCTCGTCTGTGTGGTAACAGCTGGGTTCTTCAACAGGACAACGCTGCAGTTCACAATGCTGGCTTGACCAAGGACTTCTTCAGGGAGAATAACATCACTCTTTTGGACCATCCTGCATGTTCCCCTCATTTAAATCCCATAGAGAACATTTGGGGATGGATGGCAAGGGAAGTTTATGAAAATGGCCAACAGTTCCAGACAGTTGATGTCCTTGGTGAAGCCATCTTCACCACTTGGAGCAATGTTCCGACTAGCCTCCTGGAAACACTCGCATCAAGCACGCCCAAAGCCATTTTTGAAATGATGAACAAGAACGGTGGAGCTACTCATTACTGAGTCCTACTGAGAACATTTTTGTTCTGGTTTGGAGAATTTTTTGTTATTTTTTGAGCGATGGTCTTAAACTTTTGATCAGCTGATAAACAGCCTATTTCAGTTTATTTGTTGTTTTCAATAAATTACTTTTTCAAAATGTTTTTTCTCACTCCCCCTTCTTGTTTTTGCATATTGTAGCTCTACTTAAAACCTCATTAAGATCCAAATGTGCAAAATGCAAATTCTAGCAATTTTTCAACTGGTCTTAAGATTTTGATCAGAGTGTAAAAGGCACAAGAGTCTTGATTATTATACTTCTGTTCTGTCATGATTGTTTTTTAATCTTTGTTATTTTTTGATTATTACAATTATTATTATATGGAAAAATATGACATGGAATGCAGGAAGTGAATAATATGTACTGTACAAGATGTGGAATGGAATGGGGGTAGGATTAAATGAGCTTTGCTTCTTCCTACTCCTTTTGGACATGTGGAATGATGATTCGTAAGATTTATTCCATTGTCACCTGCATGCATGTCCAAATAAAATTAAACCAAAACAAACCAAATAAATAGTCCTACATTTATTTTTCACACAGTACATTCCTTGACCATGAAAACATAGCATTAGCAAATGGATTCATAATGATATCAATATTACTTCAGTAGTTAGACAAAAATGGCATTTTCCAAGAAATTCACATTTCCAGCAGCTCCACAAAAATGTCATCATGAACTTAACTTCACTTAAATCACAAAATGAAATAAAACAGCCAAGGCAAGACATGAGAGCCAACAAAAATAAGTATTAGAATGTGAATAAATAAACAAATAGATACATATGGGACAGATCACGTCAAATTTTTAGTGCAATAGTACATACATACTGTAATAATAATAATAATAATAATAATAATAATAATACGTAACAAGTGAGTAAGCCCAGTCCTGTGTGTGTTTTTTGTTTGCTGCCCCTCTGTGGTGTTGAAAAGCCGCACGGCGTGGGTGAGGAATGATGTGCTCAGTCCTTCAGTGGAGCAGGGCAGTGATCGTCATCTGCCACTGAAACTGCTCTTCTGTTGGGAGATGATGCTGTACGTTGGATGATGCTGGTTGTCCATCATAGAAAGGAGCCTCCTCAGTGTCCTTTGCTCTGCCACATGTCAGGCTGTCCAGCTCAGTGCCAATGACAGAGCCTGCCTTCCTCATCAGTTTGCCCAGGCGTGTGGTATCCTTCTTCTTGAGGCTGCTCCCCCCACCACACGACTGCATACAGGAGGGCACTAGCAAGCACAGTCTGACAGAAGGTCTGTCGCAGCTTCTGGCATACATTGACGCTCAGCCTCAGGGGACCACTTCCTGAATGAACGTGTGATTATGGGTGACTTCCTCACTTTTGGTGTATAGTGAGGTTTGAGCAGGACCAGGTTGCAGTCTGCCTTCCCCAGTGCAGGCAGGGAGGCAGCTATAGTCTATAGTCCTGTCCCACCTGGCGTTACTGTCCACATACTGGTAGAAGGCAGCCAGTGTTCTGTCAAGTGTCACAAGATTGAAGTTCCCGGATATCAAGACCAGACCCTCGGGGTTGTGTGTTTGGAGTTTATCCGTCGTGCAGTGGATTACGTCACACGCAGCCTCCGCGTCAGCGCACGGAGGTATGTCGACAAGGATAAAAAGGGCGTGATTGAACTCCCTTGGTATGGAGTAGGGACGTAGGCTGACAGCCAGAAGTTCAATGTCCTTACTGCAGATGGATATCTTAATGTTCACATGGCCAGGATGACACCATTGTTTACATACAGTGCAAGCCCACCTCCTTTGCGCTTTCCAGGCTCTTGTGTCCCTGTCCGCTCTGACTGTGCTGAAGTCTGCTAGCCCGATGTTAGTATCTGGGACGCTAGGTCTTTGCCACGTTTCAGTAAAGCACAATAAGCTGCACTCCCAAAAGGTCTTGACGTTCTTTGTCAGCGCAGCCAGCTCCTCGATCCCGTTCGGGAGTGAATTCACATTTCCCATGATCACAGAAGGTACCGTCAGCTTGAATCTCCACTTTAATGCTTGCCGCTTGCCTTTGATCTTAGCTCCGGCTCTGTCGCCTCGATACGATACGATATTACAGGATACAACATACAACAAATCTCTTGGCACACTCCAGATTCCACAGTGTCTCTTTGTTTATTGCTTTGTTTGTTTTCCTCCTATGATGACAATTCCAAAGGTTCCCTAGTTTTTCAAATTCTGGATCATAGTATCTGGAATTAGTCCATTATCTGGATCGGACTTTGATATTTTGTACAACCTGTTGGAAACTTGTCCTGTATTTTTTTTTCCAAGTGCTCCTGCCATTTTTTGTGGAGTTATATGCACAAATGCCGACCATGGCCCTATCTCGCAATGTTAAAGAATCTTTTCAAAAATTCCTGGATCCAGACGGTGATCCGGATCACCCCAGAATTTAATAAGCTCTTCCAAATCCCATTTTCCACAATTCCTGAAAATGTCATCCAAATCCATTCAGAACTTTTCAAGTTATTTGGAACACAAACAAACAAACCAATACCAAACGGACAAATGCTGGCAAAAACATAACATCAACGCTGCGCTTGCACTTTGCACTGCACTTGGCGGAGGTAATCATTTTCGCATGACAAGAACAGCTTTTACCTACATCGATGAGTACCTTTATCAAGGTCTCGGTAAGCATGGCATTACACATCTTCGATGACGTATAGGTCAGTTATATGCGACCTGACCGTTGATACTGCAGTTGCATCGCACACATATCGGATGAATATCCACATACGAAGGAGGCCTGAGTCGCATTAGAAAACAACTGGAATTGTGCTGTTCACACTGACATGAAAATATCAGATGCAGGTTCCATATGAGGACAAAAATCAAAAATCGGAATTGGCCTGCAGTGTGAACATAGCCCTACACAAAGGAAAGACGCTATTAGATGTACACAAAGGAACCCAATCAAGGAGCCAAAAGGCCTCGGGGCTGAGTTCTAGCTGTATTTTGAAAATCTTAAGCCCCGTCCAAAATACCTCTTGGTGTTAGGCGTGGTTCTGGTTCTGAGCGCAGAGCGTCTTTGTTGATGCTCAATGTGTTCTCCTTCCAGCAGCTGAGACGTTTCACAGGGGAGTTCAGCTTCCCTGTCTGTTCAGTAAAGAATTAAGTACAATCATCAACATACTGGCACACGGGTGTACCCAATGTTGTGTCCAGCAAGTGTGTGTACTAAGCAGTTCCGAGTGACTGGAGTCAAAGAAAAGTGATGGCTGATCATGTGACTGTTTGACAAAGGTTGGAGCTGATGCTGCCGTGTTTGCTTTGAGCGTGTCAGGACTCACCCAGGGCCGCCTTGTTTGCCAGCACCAGGTCTGCGTGGACCTTCTTCTTCTTCTTCTTCCCTTTCAGGCCGAACATCAGCTTCGCCTTCCTGCTTGCAGGAGAAGAAGAAAACGGAGAGCATTTACAAAGATACAACAGCAACACGGTGATGAAGACATTTCACTCAACGCCTCCATCATTTTTGCCATCATATCCAGACATCTACAATTCATCCATGGCAGATATGGCAGGCACTTTGGTGGCATTTATTACAAAGATGCATGCACAGCCCACCGCTTCATCCCTAATTTACAACAGCATGTGGAATATTGTTGGCTTATCCACTTGAACCCACTTTCATCAGTAAAACTATTATATTATTAAAATTATTTTATTTAAAATTATTATATTACTTAGGCCTACATTTTGCTCTTTTTACATCTTCATTCATTCAAAAATGGAATTGAAAGGCGTTAAATTATTCATAAATAAATATGCATTTTGCAGATGAAACAAAATTCATTCTTTAATTTAAAAAAATGGCAAAAATAAAAAAAGACTATAAAAATGACATTAAGCTTTTGTAAAAGGCTGGGTGATTTTCTTTAAAAAATATTATTTATTTATAGAATAATGTTTTCACTGAATGTGGAATACATGCCCATGACAAAATTCTGCTGCATGTTTGATCTCAACCAGGGCTGCTTCTAGTTTTATGAGGCAAAGACAAATTTCTCACCGACGTTGCGTTGCAGGGCTCTCTGTTGAATCCATTCTTTCTTCTTATTAGAGAGAAGATGTGAGCCCTGTCGGATTGGTCATTGAACTATCTAATTCCTACACGTGGTTGATCACAGAAAACGGTATTAGACGTCAAATATCCAGTGTAGAATACTCCTGGTGGATCCTGTCCTTTATCCGGTAACTGCACAGGCATTCAGTGTAGGAACATCCTTCAAGTACTGCTTTTATACAGCATGTTTTTATACAGCATGTCCTCCTCCTCCTCATCTAATCTAAACATTGACTAACTCATGGACCTGCCCTGCACTCACTCACGTGTACTGTACAGTATATACACACACTCTACATCAGGGCTGTCCAAACTTTTTCTTTTCATCCATCTTTCTCCATTTCTCCGCCAACAGTCTCAGCAGTCTCCGGCCGCCTCTTCCATTTCTACCGTGGGGACAAAGAGGTGTTCCCAGGCCAGCTGTGAGACAATCCCTCCAGCGCGATACCATTGCTTCCAGGAGGCTAGTGGGAATGTTGCTCCAGGTGGTAAGATGGCTTCACGGCAGGCATGCACTGTCTGGTACTGATCCTTCCTTTGCCATCCACCCCCAAATGTTCTCCATTGGATTTAGATGAGGGGAACATGCAGGATGGTCCGAAAGAGTGAGCTTATTCCTCTGGAAGAAGTCCTTTGTGAAGTGCAGCGTTGTCCTGTTGAAAAAGCCAGTCATTACCACACAGATGAGGGCACTTCAGTCATTAGGGATGCCCCCTGCAACATCTCCACAAAGCCGGCTACCGTTTGACGCCCCTGCACAACTCGAAGCTCCACTGTTCCATTGAAGGATCACGATGGCGCCCCCTCCACTGTGCCGTGTGGGCAATATCTCAGGTTGGATCTCCTTGTCATGCCTGTCACGTTGGAAGCCACCAGGATCGTCAAGGGAGAAGAAAGCTTTCTTCCACCTTTCAATGTTCGATGTTTGGTGCTCTCCTGCAAATTCCAACCCTTGAAGGAGACCAGGTCTTTGAAGAGCATTTTTCTTCTAAAAAGCCTTCTCTGGCAGATGGCATCTGATGGTTATTGGACTGCAATCAGCACCAGCAACAACCTTCATTTGGGCCGAGGATGGTCCCGTGTCTTGTTGGACAGCCAATGGGATCATCTGGCATTTTTTTTGGGTCCACCACTTGGCTTATTTGTTCCATGAGCCTCAGGATGTTTTTCAGAAGTTTGAAATGACTGCCTTACTGCGTCAAACCTCAGTAGCAATGGCGTGCTGCGAGAGGCCTCGCTTATGCAGCTCAACAAGAGGGAAAGCTTTTTTGCCTTTGCCATCAAGAGATCATGACAGTGTGAATACCTGACGCTAAATCACATTTAATCCACATTTTTGCCAACATTTTGCCTTTTAAAGGCTGTGCTCTTAAACCTTTGATGAACAGCTTATTTCACTTTAATGCTTCTTTACAATAAATTACTTTTTTACCTCATGCATTTCTTGTCTTTGCATTTTGACGCTACAATTGGAACCTCCTTAAGATGTCACATATGTCAACTGCTCTTTTTATATATATATATATATATATATATATATATATATATATATATATATATATATATATATATATATATATATATTTACACTGCTGGACGGGGCGTCTTATAATGCGACGCGCCTTATGTGTGTACCGAGTTCCAAAATCTGTAAGTGTTGCTGTATGACTTTTATGAGCGCTCCGCTCGACTGACTGGGAGCGTCTCCTGCCGTCACGCTGGCACGAAAGGCAGACGTGACTGAGGACGCTAAAGGCACACCCCCAAGAGATATATGGGTATATTTTATGAAACGGTGCCATCTATCCATTCGGGCAAGGACTAGGCGCAGCAACATCCAGCGGATTACAAGGAAAGCTGGCCATTTTCCGCTCCTGCTGCAGTAAAAACATTGCAGACAAACACATCCAGCCCAACTACATCACCAACATGGACGACGTGCCGCTCACTTTCGACATCCCGGTGAACCACACTGTAGAGAAGGGGACCAACACAGTAGAGATACACACAAAAGCATGCTCCAAAGCATGTGAAATTGTTTGTCAATCTGTGTTGCTTCCAAAGTGGAGATACATATGGATATATATATGGATGGAATTGTGTTATTTTGAAATAAAAATTTATAACTGAACAATGAATTTCCCATGTATTAGTTTTATTCTAAAACAGGCATCAAATTAAATGTAGGGCTGTGTCAAATAATACAAAATGTACTTTTGTACTAATCGTCACACAGTACTATTGGACTAAATATGTCAGGTAACAAAAAGGTGTTTAAAGGTCATGTTTACTAAACGACAACAACGATTTGTTCTTTTTTCAATAACTCCTCCTCCTCCTCCACCACTACCACCATCGACGTATGCTCGACCACTCCTCTTCAAAGGTAAATAACATTTATCATCACGTATTGTGGTATCATTTTTATTATTATTGTTTTTTTTCATTAATTATCCTCGTTTAATATTACTACTGCATCCAAACTGATATTTACATACATACACATATACTGTATATGTATACACGTACATTTAGTACCTATATCATTGGTAATATTACCTTTTGTTCGACTTACGAACAAATCGACTTGCAAACGGTCGTCTGGAACTAATTGTGTTTGTAAGTTGGGAACCTAGTGTATATATTTTTGCTCTTTCTCGCTCTCAAAGGAAAATGCAGTTTTTTGGAATTTTGCCCTTTGGAATTTCCCTTTTCTGTGAGTTCCAATGAGAGAAAACGAGTTAGCATGAGCCAGCTATCGTTGCACATCAAGGGAGGCACCTATTTAGTTTTGTCATTTTCACAGTATTTTAACTTTCTTCCCGTAAATGTTTTTTTTCTTGTAATATTATGGCTTTATTCCCTTAATATTTTGACTTTATACGAGTAATACACTGTATTATCACTATTTCCCAACCTCATTTTCCAAAAATTGCAAATTTGTTTGGTTTGTTTCTCATAATATTGCATTTTCTTTAAATAATGTTTATTTCCTTTAAAATGTCAACTTTATGCTACTCATATTACATTCCTTTTCTGCATAATATTTCAATTTGATTCTGTTTTCACTTATTACTATGACTTTAATTACCTAACTTTTGACTTTATTCTCATTAAATCAGTGCTTTTTTCCCCCCCATTGTTGCAGTTTTTATGAGATGTTTTCATGATATTTTTAGAATGTGTATGTATGTACAGCACACTATATACTGTATCATACAATGAGTACAGAAGTAGCAAGAGTAAAGGATAAAAACAAGCGTTAAATGAAGAAAGTGTGTCGGTAGACTTACTTGAGTGCAGGATCCATCCTTGAAGCTCAGCATGGGCGGTTGGCTCCTGCCTGGATGGTGCGTCTCACACAAAAGTCACAAAGTTACATCACAAGGTGACCTTTATGACTGACTGATTGATGGCTTCTTGTGGCGTTTGTTCAGTGGATACATCCCGTGTGTATGATTGTGTTGCTGCAGTATTACATCATCATTGGGAGCAATGTCATGAGGAGCGGCTGTGTGACACTAACCGACAACTTGGACGTTTCAGGCCATTTACAAACATTTATTTGGAATAGAAATGCAATGAGACCATGTGACCAGGATGTAAGGAAGTGTCAGAGTTAACAAACCCTCCTCTTGTAAACAAAGCAGACATGCAGACTGCTTGCCACCCATTATGAGGTTTAAAGATCAGAGTAAGAAAGCTTTTATTTGTCCCATTGTTAGAGCTTCTGCGACGTCACGAGCTGTGGTATTCATTATTATTTTTAAATTTATGAACATAAATGGTAAATAACCATGCTTCATATATGTGATATATTGGGGTTATTTTCTTAGTGATTCTTCAACGGCACACGGCTGTTTTCGATCATCTTTATTCACCAAGCGTGACCCTATGTAAAAATGTACATAAGGCCCATTGGGTAGTGTATTCGTTCATTTTCTATACCGCTTGTCCTCACAAGGGTCGCGGCACAAATACAAATACAGACACAGATAAAATAAACCATATAAAACAAAACATCGCAGCAGAAGCACTCAAGGCAGACCTGGAGACAACCGTAGAGATGTTGTAACCTCTCTTGAAAAAGATATGGAAAGAAAAAGAAGTACCGGCAGACTGGAAGGAAAGCTACCTCATCAAGCTACCCAAAAAAGGAGACCTCAGCAACTGCGCCAACTACAGATGAATAACAATTCTGTCAGTGCCAGGGAAGGTCTTCAACAGGATCCAGGATCCTACTTGAGAGAATGAAAGGTGCCGTCCGTCGACGCCCTCCTCCGAGACCAGCAGGCCAACTTCCGCCAGAACAGGTCATGCCGTGCATTGATCAGATCGCTACCTTGTGCATCATCGTCAAGCAGTCTTTAGAGTGGAACTCATTGCCCTACATCAACTTTGTTGACTATGAAAAGGCTTTCGACAACATGGACCGCAAAACCCTCTGGAAGCTGCTTTGCCACTACAGAGCGCTAACCCAACTGGTCAAGAACTCCAATGAAGGAATGACCTGTCAAGTAGTCCATAAGAGACAGCGAACAGACAGTTTCAGGGTAAAGACCGCCTGTCATATTTTCTTTTCCTCCTGGTGATCAACTGGACCATGAAGACATCAACAGCAGACAGAAGAAACGGAATCCAGTGGACACAGTTTGACCAGAGAGATGATGTGGACTTTGCAGACAACCTGGCCCTGCTCTCCCAGCCACCAGCAGATGCAGGATAAGACAACAGAGTCAGCAGCCAGCTCAGCACAAGTTGGCCTCAAGATCCACGAGGCCAAGACCAACATGAGGACCCACTCATAGTGCACGTGAGCTGGAAGAGGAAGAGGCCTTCACAGCACCATTGACAAGCAGAGCAGAGCGGCACAGACGCAGATGTGAGCAAGAATTTGCAAGGCGAGGGTATTGTAAAATGACTCCCTCTTTTGTGAACGCCATTGAACTTATGATGGCTATGTGACTTACGGAAGTCACCGTTACCTGAATTACACAAGATGTTTTCCAGATGTTATGCGATTCCAAAATGTTCTGCTAAACTGTGCTTCCAGTCATGAGGCACATCCAAATAAGGGAAGGGTCTTGGATACCCACGTCATTGTTATTGCTCCGAAACACTATTCAACTGTGAAGTAGATAAACAATTGGGCTCTTCTCCCTCAAACTTCATACGTGTCTTGTTTGCTTCCCAATATTCCACATTTGGCATCACAAACAGGATAGGAAGAAAAAATATGTTGTTGCTCAATGCTTCTGACCTGCACCATACGACAAATCTACGGCTGTAAAACAGGCAAGATATCTTACCATTTTCGTTTGACAGTGTGGTGCTGTAATGGAATAATTAATGAGCATTAATGGTTACATTTCTCCTGGAAAGAACTTAACAATTGCTTGTATATAGGATGCAGGTTATTGGGGGAAGAGTACACTCACATAAAATGTGTTTCTCTCCTTGGGGCAGGGTCCCAAAGTAGAATGTGAGAACATTTTTTGTGTGTTTTACTAGAAGTGACTCGAGCCTTGCTGTGATTACAGTATGATTGGCCGACATTAGAAGTATGAAGTAGAAAAAAGAAAAAGAGCAAAAGGCTCCTGACGGCTTTGTGTGTGTGGGTTTGTTGATCTGTGCTGCAGCAACTCTTAGTCCGGGAGTTGATTCATGGGGGAAAGGGTAAAAGCTAAATATAAACTGCAATACCTACAGCTCTACCTATTTCCGACTGCAATAAGTAGAGCGTGGTACCATATATAATGGAGAGTTCGTTAGTTGCACGCCAAATCTGTGTAGTTATGATCTCCGAACGCGCAGAGGAGGTGACAAACTATAGCACAAAAGGCTGCGCCTACAAATAACACATGTGAAGTAATTCAGGCAGGCTGACGGAGCCACAAGAGCGTCCCCACACAGTCACACAGTTTGTCGCTCCTTTAGAACTTTATTCTGACCTGAACACATCAACAGCAGTGCAATTTCAACACCACATTTGTATCGCCAACAGATTCCTCCTCTCCTCCGTTTCGTTGGGGGGAAAAAAAACACAAAATAAAAACATTCTGCTGCAACCACAAACTTGCAAAAACGTAAAAAAACAGATCAAACTTAATATCGACGTTCTATAAGCAATAAACATGTACTTTGCCATTTAATAGAGCGGGAAAAAAGCTAGCGGCAGTGACGTCGCGGAAGTGCGCCGGCAAGATACCCTGGTGACGTGTCTTATGTTTGACTCGGGCTGCCGCGAACACACCATAGTAAGTTTGAATGCTTATGTCTTGATGTAGGAAGCAGAAATGAGTGTTACGGATGTAAAATGAGACACACAGAAACATCGAGTGGCACCCTCGCTATGCTGCTGGGTTGATAGGCAGTTACTGGGAAGAGATGTGTGTGCATGAATGACGGAGCCACTCCCGTGACATTTACATACCTCTGAAATGACGACGGTCTTCTCTTTGAGCTGTAAAATTCGGAGGTCTTGCACCCTTGTCTCGGTACGGTCCATCGCCTTTCTCTTGTATGCTGTCCACGTGTTTTTTCGCTTTGTATTTCTCTACAACGCTGATCAACAAACACCTGTTGTTCTAATGCATCGCGCGATCACGTGCAGGTTTCGCGAGATTTCGTTTTCCTCGCGCGATTTAAGATTCAAGAGTTTTATTGTCATATGCACTGTAAAACTGGTGGTTCTGCTATGCAATAAAATTATTTTTCTGTTCATTCTCCCAAAAAAGAAAGAAAGACAACACAAGAAAATGAATGAGAACAGAAGAAACATAAATACCAATAAATTAAGCAACAACAACAGAAGAGACATTAATACAAATAAATAATACAAATAAATAAATAATTAAATAAATAAATAAAGTGCTATGAGTATGTGCGTATGTTGCGTGCGGCGTGTGTGAGTGCTTCGTTGAGAAGCCTGATGGCCTGTGGGTAAAAGCCGTTCGCCAACCTTGTGGTCCTGGACTTCAAACTCCTGTAGCGTCTGCCTGACGGTAGGAGTGTGAATAATGAGTGTTGTGGATGTGTGCTGTCCTTGATGAGGTTGTGTGTTCTGCGTAGGACTCTAGTTTTATAAATGTCTTGCAGTGAGGGGAGGGCTGCCCCAACAATGTTCTGTGAGGTCTTGATCACCCGCTGGAGTGCCTTCCTATCACGTGTTGTACAGTTACCGTACCAAACAGTGATGGAGGCTGTAAGGACACTTTCGATGGTGCATCTGTAGAAGCAACTCAGGATTGTGGTGGACATGCCAAATTTCCTCAGTCTTCTCAGGAAGTACAGTCTCCTTTGGGACTTTTTCAGAATTTGTTGGGTGTTGTGAGACCAGGTGAGGTCCTCGCTGATGTGTGTGCCAAGGAACTTGAAGGTTTTCACCCTCCCCACCTCAGTCTCATCAATAAACAGGGGTCTATGCGGCTCCTTTTCCCTTGTTCTTGGGTCGATGATCATCTCTTTAGTCTTCTCTGTATTGAGAAGGAGATTGTTATCACGACACCAAGCTATGAGGTCCGCCACCTCTCTTCTGTATGATGTTTCAACACCACCAGTGATCAGTCCGATGACTGTAGTGTCATCTGCAAATTTAATGATGCTGGTGTTGTTCTGTTGTGTTGCTGGAGGCCACGCAATCGTAGGTGAAGAGCGTGTAGAGGAGCGGACTCAGCACACACCCCTGACATTTATTTTCAGAGCTTATTTTAAACCCAAACAAAGCGAATATGCTTGTTTTACCAGAACATGAACAAAATGCTGTTGTCCACAACTCACATTTTGTATTTCAGAATGCATTTCTTTGTACTGTTCTTTCATTTTTAACTGAAAACCTGAATGAAAAGCAGGCTTGCGGGCACCTCATGTGGTCGTGGGGGGCTACCTGGTGCCCGCGGGCACCATGTTGGTGACCCCTGTTCTAAAGTAATCCATCATCGCACTCTATTTATGGTTGTTTACATTGAAATATAACTGCATTTTATGTGTTTTTTTCTATTTATTTGTGTACTATATGTTACACCAGATATGACATTTACGTCTGCGCTACGTGCATTGCGTAAGTTTTACGTAGCCCAGTCATGGTGGATGTCATAAGACAACAGAAACATCTCCATGCTAACCATGTATTTTAACAAGAATCACTTATAAAATCACCTCCCAACATATTACAAATATGAAATATGGTTATGACCATTTATGTTCATACATTTAAAAAAATAAATACCACAGCACGTGACGTCGCCGAAGCACTGTCGTAAAAATTAAAGGAGCAAGTGAGGTATTACTTGCGCATGTGCGGGAACGATTGCGTTCCTGGTACGTACTGCAGTGACAACACCAAATGAGTAGTTTTTTCTTTTTTAATAAAAAAAAAAACCTGATTAATAACAAGTAAGTATACAAAAAACTAAAAAACATTGACAGGGGTTACATCAAATAAAAACATTGAAATCAGAACATATTGTTAAAGTTTTGAGAGCCTTTTTGTCGTCAGATTTGTTTGGTTTGGTTTGGTTTAGTTTATTTGAACATGAAGGTTACAATGGAATACATCTCGTGAATCATTCTTTGACAGTTCCACATGTCCAAAAGGAGTAGGAAGAAGCAAAGCTTATTTAATCCTACCCCCCATCCATTCTACATCTAGTACAGTACATGTAGTTCACTTCCTGGATTCCATGTCATGTTTTCAGTGATAGTCAGGATAACACATAATAGATAACGGTGAGATAGCCCTCCCCCCCAAAAAAGAGAGAACATTCATAATAATGATAATAATGATGACAATACTAAATAAATAAATAAGAACAAAGCTTTTTTTTCTTTTTTCCTTTTTTTTTTTTTTTTTTTAAACACAACAAAGAAAATTATACAAAAAAAAATAAATAAAAATAAATAAATAAAAAATAAAATTTAATTAAATAAAAAATAAATAAATAAATAAATAAATACAAAAAATAAAATAAAATAAAATAACAAACCTGACAGAACAATCAGGATTCTTCTGCCTTGTATTTAGCAAACATCAACTGCTTGTATTGTTTTTTGAATTTGCTCATCTCGGTACATTGTTTGAGTTTATAAGTTGTATTGTTGAACATCTTTGAGGAAAAAAATACATTTGTTTATTTCTTACTGCTATATTTGCATTGTGGGTGAAAAAATTAGCTAAAATAATCAATAGATTTATCAGAAAAAAAAGGCTTTTTCTTCTTTCTTAGAAGTCGTATGAAAGCAATAAACAACATTTTCCCACGACAAAACAAAGTCCTTTGAAGGTGTGATCAATTGCGTATCTGCTGAAGTCCTTCCACAGCTTTTTGGAGTGCCAGAAAGATGTAAGACAGTCTCCAGGTAGTCCCCACAAAAAGAACAGTCGGTAATAATATCACTCCTAAATTTGGTCCTGTAATGATTAGCAGGATAGTATTTGTGAATAATTCTGAAATATACTTCCCTCACCTTGTTAGTGATGAGGTGACCAAAGGAGTAAGTCATGAATACTTTGACACAAGCTGTTGCGTCTAACACTAATACATGTTGTGTCCTTTGGCGTCAACTTTGAATGACGAGATCGCCGCTATCGTTAGTTCCAGCATAGCAGCTAGACTGCGTGCTAATGTAGCGGGGTATACTGTACGTCCACTTGTACACACGGAATTGTTGTTGCTTAAATGTAATGTAAGCAAAGTAAATATTCACATTTCCTCTCATTTTCACTGCATGGCTGATCAATACGATGAAGTCCAATACTTTTCTTACACATGTTTGTGTCCTTCCTTCCTCTTTAGGAGGTAGCGTGGGTTGGCAAAATAGCTCATTCATGCGTTACTGTCAACTTCTGGGCTGAAGTGTGGAGCACAAGTTTGTCAGCAACAAAAAATGTTAAATGACAATAATAAAATGAACTCGGCAATTTTTGTACTACTTGACACGATCCTGAATTTAATTTGTTGCCAGTTTTAGAGTAATACTCATAAATGGGAATATAAGTCTTCAATAAGATATTGTTTTGTTAAAAATAACACAATTCACAAATAAAAACAATTGAAATATCCTCACAGAAAGCTGTCCTGCTTAAAAAGGACAGGAAAAAAAGAGTATAAATAGAGTGTGCAGGTTTATGATAGTGCAGGTGTATCCAACTTCCAGCACTATTAAAGCGACTTTGACAAAAAGGAAGGAGAGGTGAGCAATTTGTGTTTTATGTGACTGCCAACATTTCAAATGTACTTTATTTACAAAGCACATCTCCACTCAAACAGTGTACGCATTGTCTTCATGCAATTTTATGCTCATTTGTCATTAAATACTCGCATCGTGTCTGAATTGAACTCTTATAATAAATACTGAGAGTTGGCGCAAATATACTCATCGCGACACTTAAAATAAAGTTAGCATGTACCCCATGAACGTGACACCCTTCCTAGCTTCCTCGTTTTAGTCGTAAAATGTGACCGTTTAGTCTCAGTATAATCACAGAACGTTTGCTGTTTTTTTTAAAGACATATCACTCCCTTCCACAAAGCAATGAAGAATCATTTTCCCATCGTAAAGGTGCGCTTCATCTTATTCTTTGTTCAGAAAATGCTGCACGAGACGAGAGGGCACGTCCAAGTTTGGAGTTCTGACCGCCAAGAGGGGCATCCTGACCTCAAAATGGGGGGGGGCCAAGGTGGGCTCCAGGCGTACTGTGCACCTTCATCAGGTTGGCCTACCAACTACTGTGCATGCAAACAACAAGGAAACCTGTTGTAAGTGAAGGAATCCTTCACGTGAGTACAAACTTTCGACTGAATAAGGTTACACGAGTGTATTTTCTTATTTAATATACATTTTACACGCTATCCTATTAGACCATGACATATACAAAGTGTTATTATGATATACAATACAATACAACTTTTTCACAATATGACATTGACTAATATAACTTTGAGTATTGACCAATAACAATCCAATATCAGTTATTTTGTAATGTGGAATGTTAGAAAAAAACATGATCAAGTGATATTACTCTCACAGAGGACAATACAGTCGTCCCTCGCTACATTGCCGTTTGAACATCATGGCCTCACTCTATCGCTGTTTTAAAAAATTCATGAATTAATGATTGCTGTTTTTGTGGTTGAATGCGCCCGATTATTAGTAAAAAAAACCCAACATATTTAAGCAATTTGTACGTGTTCTTAGCCGAGGTTAAGCATTTTCAGGCATAAAAATGGCTAAATGAACAAACTAATGAGCTAAAATACAAGTACAATGCAGAAGAAGCATTCTAATTGTGATTGTAGTAGTCTCTATTGGCCACTAGATGTCAGTAATTGTTCGGTAAGACAAGCACCAGACGTGATTGCCAGAACAGGCATTTGTTGTTGCAGGCCGAAATTATCTCACAGTAGGCACAGTAATAACATAAAAATCCTAATCATAACAATAGTCATGACAATAACACAGGCTACTGTTGGGGCCTTAATCTACGACCAGCTCAAATGCAACTATGAACGTCTGTTAACACTTCCTGTCCTGCATCTGTCCGCCCGCCCCTAGGGCCCCTAGGGAACACATTAACTGTGACACACACAAGCAGGAGTTTTATTTACGTCTTATGGCTTATTTACTGTAGTTTTATTTTGACTATTGTATTGAGTAATAAGAGTGTTTAGCCGCCATTACAGTACACTGATGATACAATAGCCACCGCAGAAAGTATGCTTTTCAGGAAAAAAACTGCTAACCCGTGTGTATGTTATCTTATTTATGCCCAATATGTCCTATTTTTTCTGATTTTTTTCTACCATATTGGGAGCGGACAGGAAGTGACGTGGGGGGTTTAGAGTTGAGTTTCAGCTTGCCGTGGGTTACAGCTGCAACCTTAGCCCATGTTTTGTTTTTATTCGGGCTTTACTGTGCCTGTTGTGAGATCATTCAAACCTGCCATGAAAGCCTCTTGTTTCGCTCATCAAGTCTGGTCTTACCCATCCATACAGTGACATTACTGACACCTAGTGACCAGTGTACAATACTACATATCATCACAATGCTTATATTTGTATTTTGGTTCATTTATTTAGCAGTTTTTATGCTAGGAAATGCTTAATTTAGGCCAAAAATACTTAACATTTACTTAAATATGCATATGTTATTACAAATAATAGGCGGCAGTCAACCACTGCAAAATTGAAGCTGCGAAATTCGAATTGCAGTGTGGCTGGCGCGAGACAACTGTACTCATTTTATTTTGTATTTTTGGCTGCTATGAGACTGATATCACATTGGGACGCCCCTAATTCTAACATCACTTGCTTGAACGTGTCCTGCCAACCCTCCACCTGCAGGCATCACTGTCTGCGGACGTATCGATTTACCAGCTGTCAGATGTGCCGAAGGACGACGCCATATTCAAACCAGAATGTGTAAGTATAACACATGTTGTTAACCACAGAAATAACCTCATTGAGTGTGTGTGCGCGCGCACGTCACTTGGCATGTTATGAAAATATAACATCCATCCATTCATTTTCTATGCCACTTATCCAGCATAATGCTACGACCCTAGTTAGGAAAATATAAGGTATAGATATATATTATTAGATGTTACACTCATTTGCTTTTTCACCACTAAACCATACTCAACAAATAAGAGACACTTCCTTCCGGTGTCTGTGTGTTTGCGCTTGGTTAGCATCATTAATCCGTTCAAGATGGTCTGAATCTGACCGAAACGTGCCCTAACCCAGTGGTCTCAAACACGCGGCCCGCAGGCCATTTACGTTCGCTTGGTCATATTTTGCGGCCCGCAACTAGACATGGAAGTGTAGAGTAAATGCTTAAAAAATTTTTTTTTATTTTTGACATGCTTCTACTTGATAGAGTTGACCTACTTGAGAGACATGAGATGTTGTGTTTTCGGAGTGAATTTAAAATAGATTTACTGTTTTTTAGACACCTAAACTAAAATCCTGTTTACACTTATGTTACACTAAAACAGTACCATTCTTTTTGCACCATTGCTGCCAGTATTCTGGTTCAAATATGCTGCAAAAATTCCACTCATTTTTCATCGCTTGTCTTCATTAGGGTCGTGGGTAAGATGGAGCCTATCCCAGCTGAGTGCAGCAAAATGCAAACCATAAAATTATGTATTTTTTTGGTTCACCCAATCACCGCATTGAGATGTTATTGAGATGTGAAGTTGAAGAATTAAAATGCGGTGTCCAAAGTGCGGCCCAGGTTCGTTTGCGGTCCACAGCAGTTTTTTTTTAATTGGCCTGCCGCACAGAAATACGTCTAATCAATGAATCAACAACAGCAAAAGTTGAAAAAAAGAACAAACAGCATCATGTAAGGAGAAAAACTTGAGATCTTAATACTAATAATACAAATAACAGGCTTTGTCACCGATAACACATGGCTGACTTGCAGGCTGTTCTTACAATATATGAACAGTCGAACCTCAGTTTTCGTTTTTAATGTGTTCCTAAAGTTCAGACGAAAACCAAAAGGTACAAAAAAAAAAACAAAAACAGCCAAGTAATGTCAATCCAATTATTCCGTTCCAGACACCCAAAAATGTGAACAAAAATGCATTTAATAGAATATAATTGTAATTATACATGCGGAAAACAATGTGAAATCATTCTAAATGATGGATGGAAGGTATTCCGGTACATCCTGGTCAGATGGAATCGAATAGTGTTTCTCATCTTCTGCATCAAATTGCTGCCACTCACAACTTCCTTTGGCCCCACAGCGGGTTATGTTGCAGTCGCACGCAATAAAAAGTGCACGGTCGATGAGCCAGCAACATGTAGGGTGCTTTGTTCCACGTAGGGACTACTTTATCACGTGCAATATCGTAGTACCAAAACCTAGGTGAAGTATTTGCAAAATTTTCAACGAAAAGCAAGGTGTGACTGCATGTGTAAGTGAGGGACAGCAGCCATGAAGCCGGGCTGGCACTTTTTCATGAGCACGCAGCATGGTCTCACCATCACCCCGTGCAGCCGTCAAGCCACAATAGCACACTTCCGGCCTTCGCAATAAAACATGCTGCGCTTTACATCGTGTCGGATGACATAAATTTACAGTCAGTTTATCCAGGCTGGCAAAATGATGGACTTGGTATTTATTTATCGTGCAAGTAATTGATTCATTGATTATTGTGACAGGCCTGATGTACACAAACCGGGGAAAAATTTAGCCGTACATTTTTATGTGAACCAAAAAGCTAACCGAGAATCCACTGTACCTCATTCACATGACCATTATATTTATTGGTTTACTGTCCGTTTACCCGTTCAAACATTTGATATTATTGCTGTCAGCAATTCCTGTGATTGCTGGCGTCCTTATAAAAAGAGCTTTGATGTGTCAGAATGACGGACCATCAGTGTGCTATTAAATCATGGTCGCTCGTTATGCCGAGAATATCTCCCCTTCCTCTCTGCCTTTCCACCAGCGCTCCTCCTCCTTCCTCCGAACGTTTTTTCACCTGAGAAGCTCTCTTAAGGTCTAAGATGCTTTGTGAATAACTTTTATTCTAACAAAAAGCTTAGAGTTTAAGGAATTGTAAGGTTTTTCTTAGAATGACGCCACTAATACAGACCTGATCAAAATCTTCTGAGCTTTAGCCATCAGGAGGGCATGACAGTGTGCTTGCCTGACAGAAAATTGACATTTTGAGCAGTTTTGGGCTTTTATAGCCTGTGGTCTTAAACTTTTGATCAGGTGGTAATTACAAGTTCCAAAAGTTTTTTGTCTCACTCCTCTTCCTTGTTTTTGCATATTGCAGCTCTACTTAAAACCTCACGAAGATCCAAATGTGCAAAATGCAAATTCTAGCAGTTTTTCAACTGGTTTTAGGATTTTGATCAGGAGTGTAGCTACTCTTAGCTTTAGGATGTGTGTGTTCCCACACGAGCAGAAGTGTGCAATTGTCCAAAATATGGCTGCTCATCTATCAGCAGGCGGTGGCAACATAGTGTCTCACCCTCTGATTCATTCACTCAAATCTGCGCGTTGTGTGTTGAATGTCCGAGGCCAACGCCCCCCACAACCACCCCCGCTCATATGTTTTGGATGGTGACACCCGTACCTCGGTTTCCGTTTTATTTTGCTCCTAAAGGAACAGCATAGCGCTAATTTGATTCGTACTGTATATGTTTCCCAAACAGCAGCTGATCCACGGGAGGTCCATTCAGACTCGTGGGTTATGTGGGTTTAAAGTTTCAATGTGCGTGTTGTATTGTTAGACCACTCCCAGTTGCTCATTGCTACTTGGTTTGCAGGCTCTTATCAAGAAACACGCAGGAGGAGTATGTCAAGGTTTTTCCTCGTGGTGATAATGTTTCCACTTCACATGATTGTTAGCATGAAACCGTTGTTGGAAGGTTGCTCATGTGCTACGCTCGCCAGCAGTAATAACTTTGTTTTTTACGTCCAACATACGCCCTCTCATCACCTTTCATTGGTTACAGTGTTGAAGGCTTTTGTTCCCATGTTAACCCCAGCACCTTCTGACGTTTGTACTCGTGTCCAAATGTGAGACGTTTTGTTGTAAATACTTCCTGCCGACCTTCCCTCCTCATTTTCCGCTTGCTCTACAAGGCTTGTGCAAAATTCCCAGTGGAATTGAGAATGTCTTCCAAATTGCAACCGAGGCTGCAGACAGGAAGTAGAATTGCACTTGAAATCGGAATTGAAGGAAGTAGAAATGAAATTCCAGTCGTCCCTGGCCACCTTGCACTTTGAATTTCACAGTTTAACTTTACCATGGTTTTTCAAAAATATATTAATGAATAAATCATGCTATTTTGTACTTGAATATGGCCTATTACTAGTCAAAAATATGCATATTCAAGCAAATATTATGTATTTTCTTGGCCAAATGAATCATTTTCAACATAACGGCGAAATGACGTAAAATACAAATATAGGGCATTCTGAAGACGCATTGAAAGATGCAATATGTAGTATTCAACACAATGTTACTGTAATTTAGGGTGAGACACAAGCACCAGACGTGACTGCAGCCTTGAGAGATCTCACAACAGGCACAATAAGAACATCATAATCGTAATAATAAGAAGGGCTGCTGTTGCGACCGTAAGCCACGCCAAGCTAAAACTCAACTCTGAGCCCCCGACGTCACGTCCTGTCCTGCACCGGTACACATTTACATTTAATCCAATGTTATTACAGTTAACATTTCGCTGATTTTTTTGTCTCCTAAAGACTTTATATACATTCTACGTTTCAACATTTGTAGATTTTAACAGCATTTCAGGACAGTACATTTCAGCTTTCATACTTCAGCTCTTCAGCCTTTACAAGCAATGTCTACTGACATTTCTTCATCTACCGGGAGTGTAAAGGTGACTTTAGGGGTGTTATTTCATGTCTAGAGGGCTCTAATAATGCTAAAAGGCGTATTTAGAAGGTCTTCTATGCTCTAACTATGGAAATAAAGTCATTTATAAAGGAGTGCTGCCCACACTGGTGTATAAATGTGAATGAGTGTTCGGTGGTGGTTGGAGCGGCAGTAGGTGCAAATTGGCGGCCACGTTTCCGTCAGACTAGCCAGGGCAGCTGTGGTTAGCACCACCAGTGTGTGACCGAGGAGTGAATGAATAATGCGTTCAATAAAATCCAGTCCATTATTATTATCGTTATTTATAAAGAAGGAATCCTACTTGGCGGAAATGGACTTACCACGGTCGGGTCTGGAACCAACTAACCGCCATAAATGAGGGATGAGTGAATGTTCATCGCTTGCTGAATATCAACATGATATTCAATGCTGTTTATTCAGAAAAGCATCCGTCACGTCTACATTTCTGTATGTGGCTATTATAAACACAGATGTTTCATAGGAATGTATCTACAGTATGTATTTATCATCACAGTAACAGGCGTTTCAAGCACTGATACCTCGGAAAATCTTGGCGTGTCCCGATACAACTTTTTCACTTCCCATCCAATACCAATATTGCAGCCTCGAATAGCGGCCGATACCGATATCAGTCTGATATCAGCATGACTTCTTTTCTAGTGTGGGATGTTAGAAAAGGCTTGGTCAAGTGATTTTACTCAAACGGAGCAATCATCATGAACAGTAGGTATGAGGGGAAAAATGGAGCCATGCACATCTTTAAGCATGTGGAGTAAGGGTGGGCAAACTGCGGCCCGTGGGCCACGTCCATCCCGCCAAGCATCTGAATTCCAAATTCCTTGATTTAAAACTTCAACATGGAAACTGTAGTTGGCAACATAACTCACAGTGCTATTGTGGTGCGCTTCAGTCGCCAAAATGGTCAGATGCAATCTGTAGCTTGGACAAAAAAGCCGTCCAAACAACACAACGCGTCAACACGCACGACGCACAAAGTAGCCTACCTACTGCACCGTGTGGGCCTGCAAACAAATACCTATATATGATACCCATGCCCAAAAAAAACACCCATATATTCCCGCCACAAGGCATGCTGGGTATCTCGTGGGACTCTTTCTCCCAATAATTTTCCGTGTTTGTTGCATTTTTGCTTGATTGCAGAATATGTTGATGAGGTCATCAGAGAAGTAACGAAGGAGGAGTTAACATACTCCTGGTATCCAATGTTTTGCTGTTCATAGTTCATGTTGTTGTTGCAGCTGGGCTACAGGGCATACCTTGCGGCCATTTGGAAATAATAGTTTTGAGTTACGTGTTGTGTTTAGCGCTTAGTTGTTGGTTCATGTGAGGCGTTAACTTGCTGTGGATTTTTGCTTCGTTGCATCGTGAGCAAGTATGTCGTTCTGTTTGATGCCACCTCCGCCATATTTTTTAACCCAATGTGGCCCGTGAGTCAAAAGGTTTGCCCACCCCTGATGTGGGGTATAGTTTTATCCACAATGTAGTGACAGCTAGGCATCATACAGCGAGGTTGGAGGTGCTCAATTTAGCGTTTAAACCCGACTTGACTCACTACCGACACGTCTTCTCTGTTCTAGCTAATGACTTCTTGCTGGCTGTGGGAGTTTAGCCTGTAATGCTGCTTCAAATGCACCATAAGTTTGGTCCTAACTTCTCCGCTTCTGGGTCACCACGGGAAACTTGTGCATGCCAATACAGGAACAGCCCGGAGATCGGGAAGACCTGGGTTCGATTCTCCCCTGGGCATTTCTGTGTGGAGTTTGCATGTTCTCCCCGTGTGCGCGTGGGTTTTCTCCGGGCACTCCGGCTTCCTCCCACATTCCCAAAAACATGCAGGTGAGGTTAATTGGCGACTCTAAATTGTCCATAGGTATGAATGTGAGTGTGAATGGTTGTTTGTCTATATGTGCCCTGCCATTGGCTGGCGACCAGTCCAGGGTGTACACCGCCTGTCGCCCGAAGTCAGCTGGGATAGGCTCCAGCATGCCCCCGCGACCCTAATGAGGATGAAGCGGTATAGAAAATGGATGGATGGATGATCCCATACTGTTTTTTTTTGTTTTTGTTTTTTTGCTTATATTGGCCCGATATCCGGTACACAATTTTGGACTGGGACATCCTTAATAAAAACATTGGAAAAATACACAGTACTTTGGTTTGGTGCTTGTGTATGTTTTAAACATTTAGAATCATCATATTAAAAGGTACATATGTTGTTTTTGATATGTATTTGTTTCCTAATTATATGAGTGTGTGTGTGTGTGTGAATGGGTGAATAAAAGGCATTCACTGAAATCACTTAGTAGAAGGTCGCCTTGCGGATTTATGGGGCCTATCTGGCATCTACATTATGTTGGTGTGTATGTCTATAAGGTAGATCATCTCCATTGTAAACATATCCATTCCATTTTCTTCCGCTTTTCCAGCCCAGACTTCTCGGTCTTCGCCCACCAAGGTGTCCTCAGGCCAGCTGTGAGACATAATCCCTCGAGCATGTCCTAGGTGTGCCCCGGGGTCCCCTCCTGGCTGAACATGTCCGGAGCATCTCACCAGGGAGGCGTCCAGGAGACATCCGGACTACAGTAGATGCCCGAGCCACCTCAACTGGCCCCTCTCCATGTGAAGGAGCAGCGGCTCCACTCTGAGCCCCTCCTGGGTGGCCGAGCTCCTCACATTATCTCTTGGGGTGAGTCCAGCCACCCTACGGAGAAAACTCATCCACTCAAAAACTCAAAGTCTTTAATATTTCAACTTCATGCTACTAAAATGACATTTTTCCTTATACTATTACTTGTGAAATTATGGCTTTTTTTCCTTGCTAGATTACAAGTCTTTTCCTAAAATTTTGACTTTTGATTGATTTTCCCATTTTTGCTGCTGCTGTTGTTTTTCTTTGAAGTTTCCTTGTTAAATTACATTTTTGACTGTGCTGCGGGCTGTTAAAATCACAGTTGCGGGCCGCAAATGGCCCCCGGGCCGCACTTTGGACACCGCTGTACTAGACAGTGCTGCAAGTTACCAAAACCAACAAAATTCATGTCATGGAGTGTCCAGCCCAATCCCCGGACCTTAATCCAATGGAGAACTTGTGGGGTGACATCAAAAATGCTGTTTCTGCAGCAAAACCAAAACATGTCAATGAATTGCGGAACGTGGTTAAAGAATCTTGGAGTGGAATAACGGCTGAAAGGTGCCACAAGTTGGTTGACTCCATGCCACACAGATGTCAAGCACTTCTAGAAAACTGTGCTCATACAACTAAATATTAGTTTAGTCATTCAAAGGATTGCTAAATCCTAGAAACAAACGTTTGTACAAAATAGTTTGGAGTTTGTAAAGTCAACGACAGCCACTGCTATTTTTTTTAACACACCCCTTTCAACCAATTGCCCAATTGCACAGCCTTAAGAGCGTGCGTATCGTGAATGCTGGGTCTTGTTGGTTTTTACTGGTAACTTGTTGGCCGTGTAGCAATTTAAAAATATCCTAAAACCCTGGATTCATGTGGTCCCTCACATTGGACTGCTGTTACTTTGAACGCTGCTGTACACATCATTTGGAAGCTCGATATGAATCTCAATTGGCATATACAAAATATTCCATTGATTCACAAAAGTGCCTAAAATAAGCCTGCTATGTGTTGTTGATGCTGGGTTTCACATTTGGGGATTTTTTTAGCGATCCCAGTTAAGTGGGTGTGTTTTGTCAGGAAGAGTTACAGTATGTGACTTATTACTAAATAGTATCTATTTTATGTACCACACATTACAAGTTACAGTATGTGACTTATTACTAAATAGTATCTATTTTATGTACCACACATTACATATGGCGGATGTTTTAGTGGCTGCAAAGCACTGTAAAAATCATTCATGCAATCATTTGTGGTTCTTTAACTTGAAGTTTCTTGCCATACTGGATTGGGTTTCATAGTTTTGTGTGAACATTGAAAATGACGTCCTATATCATAAAGGTGTCAATGAGAATAAATAATCCAAGGTGCCGAAAAGTACAAAACCAAAGTTTTTGCAGATGAATAATGATTTATTCCTTTGGTTTCACGCTAGAATTGTCGAGCTTGGTTGCGTCTTCAGCTCAAGAGGAGTACAAATTGCTCGATGTCATGTTGCCATAGCGACTCCAAATTGTGAACAATGTAACGATGGGGCTCAATGTGCAAAACTGACTGACTTCACTGACCTTTGTGTTTTTACACTAGAACTCTATGGCGTTCTATCATGTCTCTGAATTTGGGGATTTTTTTTATGGTTCTAAATAATCTTTGATGACCCCACCAGGACAAAGCAGTAGAAAAGTTTTGTTCTTTTGTTGGCTTCTCGTCACCATGTCGTTACCAATGTGTTCAACTGCCATGAATGGTAGTAAAGGACATTTTAATTTCGGTTGAATTTTCTAAACAGAAGGTAAACAACATATGCAGGCGGGTGGACATTCTTGAGATCTATGAGTTTGAGAACAAACTCCTCCTTTTGTGTGTGCGGGTGTGCTAAAAAAGTTGGTAGAAGCTTCAAAGCATCGGAACACCAAATGTAGCTTTGTATGATAAATATATCACAGGGATTGTCTTCTGCAACACCATGAGCTGTGTTGTCCTATTGCGCCAGCATGTCCTTCAAACTCTCCTCGTGAGCAGATAAGCCGCGTCAGTGGCACCGAAGCAGCAGGCCTGCTGCAACAAGCCTGACAACTTTGCGCTGAAAGGACCATGGGAGTTGGACGGAGGACCGCCACGTCATGTTCCGTAAATACATATTGCACCCCCGTTAAAGCACCAAGTAAATCAGAAGTAAGCTTGGCAAAAGGGGGTGTGCACCACAAGTGTTCACACATCTCAATGTCAGTGAAGAAACCACCTGATCCCAGTAAGCGCTCTTGGTGTTAGTTTGGCGTGTGACATACACTACATACTAGTGTAATCATCTCCATTAGGCATTCTAGTAACAAGACAGTATTTCATAGCTGAAACCCTGAGTATGCTGAATATTTCTCCTTTCATTTGCTCATACTAGCAGGACCTCACATAGTGTGTGTATGAGGGCAAATTCCAGTCCTGATGCTTCTTATTGTTTCCAGATCTGTGCTGAGTATCCTCCGGTTACTTTTGCTAGACTTCCCATCTTCATTCCCGCTCCAGGATAGTACTCCTGTTTTACCAGGTACCATCCAACTTGTTACTCATTTGGGATGGTGTCATTCATTATGGGACCCCCGTAATGAGTAGTTCAGGGCAATATGGCTCCACTTGGTTCGTGACCCATGACGTGGCCAAAGTGGACGTAGGTGGGAAGAACAGCCGACACCCACATTTACTGACCACATGGTTTGGCATGTGCTTGTGCATCGGATGGAACCTTCCTATGTTTTTCCCCAGGGAGGCGCAGCCCTGCAGGTGGCTAAGATGGGACCTGGCGTTTCGGGCCTTTCCAGAGAGAGGAGGAGTCTTCCTTCGGTGAGCTTCGATCCCAGGGTCTACATCGACGCCGCAGGGGTGTCTGGGGGCGTGCCAGGCCAGCTTCAAGCTTGTAATCACTTGGGGACGGGCTTTTTTTTTTTGTTAGGGTGGTCCACTGTCAATAAAATGTAGATTCTTCAGTAGTTCACTTACTCAAGGAGTGAGTCAGTTATCCTTTTAGATGTTTCAGAGCTTCAGTTATTCAGCCAACTTGTTAGTGTAGTATAAATTAGGTAGCATTCAATATTTTCGTGACCGTCATTTATATGACGTTCCACACAGGCACCCATATGAAGGTTTGCAGTTAAACACAGGCTTGGTAGTTTCCAGGAAACAATAGTTAAATAGTGCAGCGAAGCAGCTTAGCGTCAAGCATAGCATTAGCTATAGGAAGGGACCAGGCCAGCCGAGACGATGCCCGAAAGACATACTGTATCTGTCATACTGTATCTCTCCGCCACTGCTAACAGAAATTTCCCACCACAAGTTCAGCTGATGGAACAAATTTCTTTTTTTGTGGCGTGTAAGATTTTCATTTTGTATTGTTTTACAAACTAATTGACGTTGAACTAAGTCAAGGTGCCACGCACAGGCAGTGTTCCCCCGTTACATCGAGGTTCACCTTTCGCGTACTCGCTGTGTGTTGTGTTCTGCGTCCTGGTTGGCTGAGGGAGCACCCACGCATTGTGTTCTGCTTCCTGATTGGCTAAGGGACTGTAGAGCATTGTCAATCAATCTCCTCCGTGCCTCCCGTTCCGTACAGAATGCGTTCGGTTTGCCAAAATTACATAAATGTTCGATCGTGAGCAGCGTGACTCTGAAGTGTATGTTTGCAAGTTTCATCCCCGACATGTTGACGAAACATTCGGTACCGCCAAAGGCACCTGCAGTCGCACCCGAGAGGCAGAGGAGGAAGGAGCAGTCGCAGCTATAGGGCGCCGTTGCAGAAGGAGGAAGGAAGGGGGAAAATATGACGACAGCAGCAAAATGTTTGACAAGGATACAAAAACGCTACAGTACAGCAGACCGGCGCCAGGACGACGACGAGGCAGAGGAGTGAAATACGCACGAGTCCCTGAATCATTTCTGGTGTCCAACCTCGTAGGTCAATCATTAAAATTCAAAGGAAGGTTTGAACTTTTTTTGAGTGTTTAAACAAGAGAGAAATGTGATGAAATGTTCATGCCTGTCTGGAGAATAGCGTATCAAGTGTAAGGTGAGGGCTTTTACAGCCTTCAAACATATCATCCTTGTAAAACAATAAAGTCAGCTACTTCATGGATTTCACTTATTGCGGGCTGTTTTGGGAACCTAATCCCTGCGATAAACCAAGGAACACTGTACAGCAGTATACTGTACAACATTTCAAATGGACAAAAACATGATCTCCAATTGCCTGCACTTTACATTTTCTGTCAAAATCTCCAGATCAAAGACAGATGAAGTGTCTTTGATTTTTCTAAAAGGATTTTTCCTTAATATGGTCAAACAAATATATAAATAATAATAAATATACATAAAAAATTTAAAAATAGTAAAATAATTTTAAAAATAAGTGTCCTTTTTTATGTAAGTTATTTCCAGACATAAAACGACACGGCAGGCTGAATCTGTCCCCCGGGCCTTGAGTTTGACACCCGTGCTCTCTGAGAAGCTATCAGACGGACAGAGCACTGGGCTATTAGTCTGGATCAAAAGTGTAATAACAATCATATCTAACATTACGGCGGTGCACCCTCGGAACACAGTCACTGGATTGACATTATTTTCTACGGGAATAGGATTTTTTTTCCCAATTGCTAAACGCTAAAGTGACTTGCATAACACAATGACTTGAACGTGACACACACACAGCAGAACCTGGTCTCACGTCTCCAAAGTCCAAACGCATTTCCTGTATTTGATCATTTGGTCATTTCAAATAAACGCATTCAAGTGCTTCAGTCAGGAAGTTAAGCACTCTGAATGAAATATTTGGGAGAATTTTTAAAAACCCAGCAGAAATGGAAAAAAGAGCTGTAATTCAAAGAAAAAGTCTAAATATTATAGTATATATGACAATGTAGTGTTATTGTTATGGAAGAAAAGCCACAATTTTCCAAAAATAACATTATGAGGAAAAATTCAAGACTTATTTAGAAAGTCAGAACATTATGAGAAACAAAACTATGAATACAGTTGTAATTTAAATACAATTAGGTTTCAGAAAATGGGAATAAAGTCAAAATATTATAGGAATAAAGCCTATGAGAACAAAATTTGCAAGACTAAAAGTTGAAATATTTGGAAAACTACAACAAAAAAACCCAGCAGGAATGTCAAAAACGGCTGTGATTCCATGAGAATAAAGTCACTTCTAATGGGGAAAAAACGACTTCACAAAAATAACCAATAAAAAATGTCATTTTAGTAGCATAGTGTTGAAATATTGAGATTTTATGATTAAAATGATGAGGTGTGTGCCCACTTGAGTGTGGTGCAGACATGTGACTATGATGTCAGCGGTTTTGCCATAAAAGCAAGGCCACACGCACACAGACACACACACACACACACCTCTGCGGATCGGATCAACGCTTCCAACTCTTCAGTAAGTTTCTTGTTTTTTTTCCTGTTATGAGCTTATAGTTGAGTTGACTTGAGTCAAATGATAGAGGAAAAGAATGAAATGAGGATCTGGGGTCTCAAACTCGTGCCATGGGAGCCGAGACACTGCGGGTTTGCTTTCGAGCCCGTCACTAAAGCGGGTGATTTTAATGATCACCACCTTCAATTTGAGGGAAGGAGCTCATCAGTTCAATCACCTGCTAGAGAAACTGGTTGGAGCGAAAACCTGCAGTGTCTCGGCCCTCCATGGCACGAGTTTGAGACCCCTATTTAGCAAGGTGTCCCACTTTCATCACTTTTTCCCTAACAAATGACAATACTTTATTTTTACACAATGAAAGCTCAGTAGTTGAATTCCTGGCATTAAGGGACCGTCATATTTTTCATGCCTACTTGAGTCATCCTGGTGGTAAGGGATAACTTGTGAATCAATGAAATATGTGATGTATAGAAAGTGTGTACAAACAAAGTACGATGCTTCAACTGTCACAGGCGGTGTAAAACTACTTGTCTTGTCGGTGGATACGTCTTGTCGTGTATAGTAGACTCCAGCATCACCAAGTCCGCGCCGCGTCTTTCTGGTCAGTGGTCACGTGACACGAATGGCTCGCTTCAACTCCCAACAGCTTGGATGTAGTAAATGTGATGATGTGATTTTTCTCCTCCATACACCGCAGCCTGTTTTAGTCATGTCAAATTAATAATTCTGGGCAACTCAGAGCTCTGGCGACCTCTTTTGGATTTTAAACGTAAGTTTATGTGTTGCTTTCACCTCAGGTGGATCATGTTGATGTCTTCACTTAACTAGAATAAGTTGGCATTTAAAAGAAAAGGACACTACTTTCCATTGCGTATGGATAATATGAAGCGCGGCCTGATGATAACCTGTGAATCGAGTATATTTCCCATCCAGTCGGACAAAGACGTTAATAAAGGGTTCAAAGGGACATTCGGTTGGCAGGTGGGGAAGCGCTCGCGTGAGTCATTTAGGTGGTATACCCTTCCATTAACAGCCTTGGAGACCGCGTCGTGTTGCGGTCAATTCCGCCGACTTCGACATAGGTGTGGCAGATATATTAGATAAAACATATTTAATTGTTGATATCATATGATATGAATTGTCTCAAACGTGTTATTTCACGACGAAAATGTGAAATGGAATTGTGTGTCGATATGATTTGGTTTAGCTTGGACAGCTAGTTGGGTGCCGGTGAGAGATGACGACAGAAGTGCCGTTAATTTGTGTCAACAAAACATGGGAAAGACAGTCAAAGCCGTCAGGTGCACAATTTACAAAGCCGAGAAAAGAAGCGGAGAAACGGGTCAAAGAAAAAGGCATTAGCGGTTCTGGCCTTAATGACGCCCCGGGCGGACCCAAGCTAAGCACTTCAGCCAACTTGCAGTCAACACATATCGACACAACTTCCTCCTTTTAATTTACATTTTCGTAGTGACTGACATAACATGTCCGAAAGTCTTCGTCTCCGACATAATATCATATTAACAATTACATATGTTTTATTTTTGAGCAATTGTTGCAATTTACATTTTTTATCTCGCAATTAACCCGAGGGCCCAGCGAACCTGAGGCCGAGCGGCACGCACCCCCTTACCACAAATTTGGTTTCGATCCGCATACGTGGTGACGTTTGCTCACGTTGAGCAGCATGAGTATCTCGCCTGCAGAGGGCGCCTATCTGCCACACATATGGGCTGACTTGACGAGCATTGGCAAAGGAGAACGCTGCCCGCACTGCGCATTATGGAATGAATGCGATCAAATGAGCCGATAGACTAAGTGCTGTTAATTTGTTTTCTCGACTGGGAGTTCGAATTGGGTAAATCTGGGTTTAAGTCAAATGCACTTTAAGGGGAGCTTATGAATTATGAATTATGGAGCACCTTTCTGTAGTTGGAAAACATAATGGGATTTTTGCACGGCAAAAACAAGATCCATTCTATTTGTGTTGTATTTAATATACTTTTCTTATTTATTAATGTAGATTATGTGGCATATATATATATATATATATATATATATATATATATATATATATATATATATATATATATATATATATATATATATATAAACTAGTAGTGAGAATTTGTGTCAGCCCAGGGCATCATTCAAGCTCTTCCCCTAGATGTCATGGGAAGTTCCAAAATGTCCATTGCCACTCTTTGGAATGGCCTCACAGCCTGTAACCCCCCCATCGGAGCACGGTGTTTTGGTACGGGGGTTTTGCAAGTCTGACATGGCACACACTGTTCACACCACTGCCGAATATCCTGGAGCATGGAAGGCCAATAGCACCGTTCTCTAGCCTGCTCCCACACTCTTTCGGCTGCGAAATGTGCGGAAAGCGAGCCCCCATGCAGATGAAGAGAATTTCAGGGACCAGGAGTTCACCGTTCAGCATAAAAGGCCATTGACCAGCGACAGCCTTGGGAACTCCGTCCAGAGCTTCCGTAGCCACCGGGAGCGGCCTCTCAGCTTCCCCCTAGGCGGACGGGATCCAGTTCACCACAACACGAATGTCGGGATCATTCTGCTGTTGTGTTTTCAGGGCTTCAGTGTCAGCCAAAAGGACATGCAGGGGCTGCCCCCTGGTGCCAGGCTCAGCAGGCTGCACCACTGCACCCAAGGGGGACATTTCACCTGTTGTGGGGTGAGTGTCAACAATGTTCACCTGGACAGGCGTACCTTGTGTGTCCCTGTCGGGGCGCCTTGAGAGGGCATCAGCGTTTATGTGACAAGGCCCCCCCGCATGTATTGCATGACCCAGTTAAAGGGGTCCAGCTCAAAGATCCATCTGGCCCTCTTTCGGATGGATCTTTGTCAATGGCCATGCCCCGGAGCCCTAGAAGAGGTTCGTGGTCAGTTATTATAGTGAAGTCAGACGCCCCAATATAATGCCTAAATTGACGGACGGCCCACACTACAGCCCATAGTTCTTTATCAAATGTAGACCAACGTCGCTGGGTGTTAGTAAGTGACTGGCTGGCATAAACCACTACTCTTTCCAGCCCCTCCTTATCCTGAGCTAACACCGCCCCTACAGCTTCATTTGAGGCATCAGTGTACACTTGAAAAGGAGCAGCATAATCCGGCATGGCAACTGCTGGGGCGGACGAGAGCACAGATTTCAAATACTCAAAAGCTGCATTACATGACATGACGTTTCACTCCTCATCCGAAGAGCTTCGGATGAGGAGCGAAACGTCCGACACCTTCTTCACAGAAGTACAGATGACATCTCAAGAAGCCTTTCCCTCGTTGGACAACTCCTGTACGACCTAGAGCCTACACAGACGTAAATGCAACATAACATGAGAAAAGTAGTGAAAGAAAGAAAGGAGTGCTGCCGTTTCCTGCTTATTCAGTGGGTGCGCTTTGTCTTGACAGTGGGTGTCTCAGCCTGTAAAACATTGCAATTGTAATTATTACAAGGTTCAAATCATATCTACCTTTAGTTTATTCCATATGCGCCCGTGCTACTTGCCTGTTACTCTTCTGGTCATCATAGTTGCTGTTGCAGCTGCAGCATGGCTTCCTCCAAATCCTAACGTGGGTAACACAAAGAAACATTAACATAATTCAGTGGACATTTTAGTCATCCGGGGGAATAAATGTCATGTCACACCATCATTCCGTATGGACATGCGGGTAAAAACTGACGTAGGAAATATCAGCACACCATCCGTAGTCTCATTAGGAGCATGCCCCGACGTTGTCAGGCATGCGTACAAGCACGTGGGGGCCACACAAACTACTGAGAATCATTTGGAGTTGCTTCAATGACATTTTAGCAAAATGGACCAGTGTGCTGCATCATTTTTTCACTTTCATTTTTGGGGTGTCTTTGATTTCCCCCTCTATAGGGTGATCATTTTCATTTCTATCAAATGATGTGGCATCATTTTGTTACTAATACATCACCCACTTATTATCAGGAAACATATTCAAGATCATTTTTCCCCCAGTTTAGATCTGATATGTTTTCAAAGTGTTCCTCTAATTTTTTGAGCAGTATATATTTAATGTGCAAACAGAGGAGACAAAAACAGGAACTCAGGGCGACGGTGCAAAAACTAAGGAGGGCACCGTGGGCAAAAACACGGACAGCAATGAACAAAAAGGTACTGGAACTACCACATGAGCTAGACGGAGGTCTGGTGCAGCAGGACGGCAGAGCTGGTTGGGAGTAGCCAGATGAAATTGCAACAGGAGGATAAGGTAAGTGGTAGCAGGAGAAAAGCACATGGTCTGGAAGCACAACCATTGAGAATAATCCAGCACTGGCTGGCTGCAGGTGAGGAGACTAAAAAGGGTTGCTGATTGAACACAGCTGCAAGAATTGGGTAGCTCCGCCCAGCTCAGGAGGTGTCACAGTCTGAGCAAGTGAACAGAGAAGTCAGCAATCTCATACTGTACACATAATGAAAAACAGCACAAAACTAAAACAGGCGACAAGTGTCACCGTAGCGCGTGACAATGCAAACTAATTGTGTGAAAATAACGCCGCATATTGAGGCACGTGAGACAGATGTTCGAGTCCTGCTGCGGTATTTTATTGAATAATGTTACTTTTGCTAGTCAAAACAAATACATCACTTAAATTGGGCGAAATTTCAATTTCAAGGCAGCAGGTGAACTACTTCAATGGACTAAATACAGTATGTTTGACAGCCGTCATCGAGACGCCCGTCACTATTTTGTGGCTTTACAGGATCGATGCGGGTGACGCGTGTATCTATCAAGGCTTTACGTGACTTTTTGACGGCTTTACATAGGAATGATGTGCGTGACAGGTGTATCTATCAAGGCTTTACGTGACTTTAAGTGTATAGGAGTGATGCAGGTGACTGACTAGTGTTTCTATCGTGACGATAAATGACGTTTATGTCACGTCTGAATGAAAAGAAGGTCTTCTTGCAGGCTGCGATAAGAGTGGAAGGCAGGTGGACGCCGGAGGAAGCAGCGGAGGAGCAACGAAGACCTGAGGACCGACCGGTAAGACCTGATGAATATTGCCTACAAGGTATACCGTTAGAAAAGCAAAAAGGCAATTTTTTACTCAGTATTTGTTGAAATGGCTGGACAATATATTTTTATAGGGAAGGAATGGTATGGGTGACATTGACGTTTGATCATTTTAACGAAGTGGATCTTATAGTTCATCGTATCGACGACCACAGCAGTATTCATTCCTCTTTTTACACTTCTATGACACTTCTAAATCAGATATGAACGCTTTTAGCTCCATAAGAACTCCCGAGTCCTTAAAAAGTTTTTTAGTTTTCCTGTTCATCAAGCTTTAAGGTTATTGCATTGAAAAGGACAAGCATGACATTTAAAAAGTCATCACAGCAATAAGTAGGTGCATTCAGCTATATGGAGGACCAAATGGCACAAAATGAATAAAATAAATGTGTCATTAATCAATTAAATCAATAAATAAATCATTCAATAATGAATTTAATGTAAAACAATATATTTATTTGGCTATTTATTTATGTAATGATTGAATTATTTCACTATTTAATGATTACACGTACTTGATGAATTATTCTGTGGCAACCACCCATCAAATTCTGTGGGCGGGGCTAACTCCAATCAAGCCCAATGATTGGCGTTAGGGTGACGTCATCTATGTCTGAGTCCGCTTGTTTCGGTCTATTAAATAAATGACACAAATAGTGAATTAATGACACATTGAATGAATTATTGAAAGCTCAATTTATTGATTTGATGAACGACACTTTTAATGATGTCATTCGGTCCCATGTGGTCCTCCATACAGCTTTTCACGTCACATTTCTTCACTGAGCTGTCAGTGTGTGACGCCATTATGGTTTGGTCACTTTCAATGTGAAGGACATGGTTGGCGATGAGAATGATTGGATGTAATAACGTGTGACATTTAAGCTGCAGGCGTCGAGTGGATTCATCCCTCCTGGGTCGGAGTAAGCTTGACAGAATGCCTCTAAAGCAGGGGGGTCCGAAGCTTTTCCACCGGGGGCCACATCCTGAAGAATGAAAGGATAGTTAGAGTGGTCGTGTGATGATGTTTGGGATGAGGTCAAAAAGCCTAATAGAACTTTTTCCTCAACCTATTTTGACAAAAATGGCAATTCTATTCTCATAATAATACACCTTTTAAAAATAACACGTTTTCTTTCATATTTCAGTTACTAAAATTACATGATTTGACTTTATTCTTGTAAAAAAAAAGTTCTTGTTGGAATACAACTTTTTTCCAACTTTACAAAATTGTAAAAGCCTTTTTCCCGTGACTTAATTTTTTTACTTTCCTATAAAATACTGCTGATTTTTCCATTTTCATTTTATATTTTTAGTTGAGCTGCGAGCCAATAAAACAGCTACGGGCCGCACTTTGGACACCCCCACTCTAAAGAGTATTTGTGTTGCAGCGTTCTTTTATTGACGGAGCATTGAAGTGTTTGATAAGTTATTGTGTGCTATGATCAAGCCTCAGCCTATCAACACTCCCTCTTGACGACAAACATTCTCACCAACTCCTGGACTCCTTCCTGGTCGAGGTAACGTCAAACTTTACTGCAAATCTTTCAAAATGCGTGTCTGATGATGTCGTGTCTTTCAGTAGAACGCTGCATGTGCGCCACGATGGGGACGCCTGGAGGGGCGTTCTTTCTCCTCGTGCTGATCGCCGCAAGGATTTCAGGTGTCATGATCAATACGTCCTTTCATGCTGGATGCGTACACCAGCAGTTATTGAAATGGAACACTATCCACACTGTTATATACCAACTGGCAACACTCTTATTTACACCCGCTGACTACCTTTTCAAGGTGGCGCCAATGTTGCTACTCACACTGGCCAAATAATTGTAACTAGAAATACTTGTGGCGTAGCTGTTAGTTAGCAAAGAACTACAGAGACAACCGCCGATGACATCACAGGTGGGCGCTGACTGGAAAATGTACGCCCACCGAGGCAACATTTTGATGTAAACCACAAAACAGGCTAACGCAAGCGGTGTTGGCTAAACGTGTAGTAATCTGCAAAACCATCAAAGTCTTGAATTTGATGAATAAAAAAGAAATGCAAACTACAAGCTGCATGCAGTTACATATCATGTCTGTTCTTCACCAGCCGTCCAGTTCCCGTGTGGAGGCACCACATGTCCAGCAGGCATGGACTGCATCGAACGTGGTGGGAAGACGACCTGTGCCGACCCTTGTGACAGCTACACTGACCTGAGGGACGACTGGCGTTCCACACAATTTAGTACCGACCGAAGCAACCTGAGATGTGACAGGAACATTGAGTGGAAGGGCTGGTATCGTCTGTTCCTGGAGGACAAGAGTGCACGTATTCCTGAGACATGTGGAGTAGAAAACTATAAGTGTGGAACCGGTGGACCAGTGACGATGGTAGAACCTCATCCCACACAGCTGGGTGAAATTGTGATTCGGGACGTGTGTTATTGCTATGATGGAAAGTGCAAACCTCACAACAGATACAGCATCCATGTCAAGCTGTGCTCCACAACAGTTTCCACCTACTACGTGTACAAACTGGTCAAGCCAAGCGTTTGCGATCGGGCCTACTGTGCAGGTATGTTCCATTTTTTACAACCAACTGTACAGCAGAATGATAGAGAATATTGAATGTGGACCCATGTGGTGTCAGAATGTTAGTCACCTGATAAGAACAGCCATGCTAGCAGATGTAAAGGTTACAGTATGATCAATGTCATGATGCAGCAATGTCATATTAGTGAAGGTGACTGTCATGTATTTCCATATGTTGGCATATTACACACAGAACAGTTAGAATTGGATCCACTCATCAGTCTCCTTGATTGTGGCGCTGACAAAATCCAAGTGGGCGTGGATTCAGCTGGCATGAGACTAATTGGTCGTGACCCACTCAATGGCAACCTGATTGACAGCACGTGTTCCCAGGCCAGGGAGAAAGATGGTGTGGTGTGGTACGAAGTTGGCACTCAGGAAGGTGCCTGTAGAAACACACTGAAGGTAACATTAATATTGCAGCTCTCACTTTATTCCCATAATATTTTGACCTTAACTTATCGCAACCTAATTTTCCAAAAATTATAAATTTATTCATTGTCTTGTTTCAAAGTATTTTTGTAGGGCAATGCTACACAAATGTCATTTGATTTGTTAGCAATATTATGAGATTATTCTTGTAAAATGCTCGGAATTATGACTTTATGATATTTTGACTTTATTTTTGTACACTTTTTCCATAACCTAATTTTCCAATTAATACATGTTTCTTGTCTTGTCATTCATATTTTTTTAAAGTTTATTTTGTAAACTCTTGCAAAAATATTTTGATTTTGTAAACTGTTTTTCCATTTCTGCTGCTGTTTTTTTATTTCCTAAATATTTATGTTCTTCTCGTACTCATGACTACTCCCATAATGTTTTGATTTTGCAACATAACTTTTTCCACAACCTAATTTTCCAGAAATTCTGTTTCTCACTAAAAAAGTAGAAAATTGCAACTTTTTTCTCATTTTTTGGACTTTGTAAAAATGCTATTTTTCATGTTTGTTGTTTTCTTGTTAAGTTTAAAATGTGCAGAGGGCTGCAAAGACAAGCGTATATTTGAATGAAATGTTTTCATTTGTTTTTCAGACCAACGGCACACATGTCACCTACTCCAACACTTTATTCATCTACCCAGCAAACAGTTCTTCCGTTCTGCCAGCGAGTCTTCCTTTCTCATGCGAGTATCCCCTGAAGACAGACGCCAGACTGAATGTGGTCATCAGACCGACCGTGGTGTGAGTTGTCATGAATGAATGGAGATGAAATGATACAGGTTTCAGCCATGTTATGTCAGTATGGTGTAATTAGGGATGGAACGGTACAGTCAAACCACCTTACGGATCGACAGTTTTACCATATTTTTCTGTGTGGGCGCATGCGTGGGGGCGTGTGCGGGCCGGAGAAAAGCCCTGGTAATGTCCCAACACTTGACCTCAATGTGAATTATGTAAAGCAGGGATGCAGGGCCCACTTTGATATTTGTGTATATTTTTTACATTTTGTTTTGAAATGTTATTTCTACAATGAAAGCAGCGTGCTGCCATTGTTCAGCAGAGATGAGAAGGCTGCACATTAGTAACAGAGCAGCTTTACTAAAAATAAAATAATCATCACCCTGTTCACTCTTACTGTGCACCGTGTCCAAAGTGTGGCCCAGGGGCAGCCCGTTCCTAACACGAAGCTTGTATATAGCGTACAGTCCAATAAATGTACACAGCAAAGTGGCCCCCACATCCATTTTTGCATTTCTGTGTGAAGGACCAAAGAAGAGGTTGTCCAGCCCCAGGTCCCCGATGAGCCACCAAGCCAATCCGGAGCTGCAGAGGGGGTGCCACCACGCAGGCCAGTAACAGCGTTACATTTCCACAGAACGTTAGAGCATTGCTCCACAAGCAGGCCCATAATAATTAGTATGAGCCGTAATAAAATGAACTTGCTTTATGAGTATGTGTGTCTTTTACTGACAGGGTGGACAATGTCTTTGTTGGCTCGGGTGCCAAACTGGGAACCTCCATGGTCCTGTTCAAGAACTCCTTCAAGAACTCCTTCGATGCAAAGACTTACGCAGCAGGTACGGTGGTCCTTCCGGTGGGCTCAGCGTTATATGTGGGGGTCTCTGTGAGAGATCCCCGCTTGGCGGTTGTTTTGGAGGACTGCTTCGCTTCTCACTCATCAGACACAAAGAGTCCTGGCCAACATCACCTCATCCAAAACAAGTACGTCTTTGCTTAGTTGGGGTGAATATGGAGACCAGATGCAGAATACTGATGATCAACTTTTTTATTAGAAGCCCCACTAACCGCCAGCAAGTGTTAGTGGTTGAGAGCGGCGTATCCCACCAGGCTCGTTTCTCCGCCCTGCTCTTCCTTCTTCAGGGAAAACACCAAGATGTTTACCTCCACTGCAGCCTCAGCCTGTGTGACAGAAAGACCACCTCTTGCAGTCCCAAGTTGGATCCGTCACTCAGTAACCTTAATTGTGGCTCTGACAAAATCCAAGTGGGTGTGGATTTAACTAGCATAAGACCCACTGGTTATAGTGCTCTGACTGGCAACCTGGCAGACGGCAAGTGTTCCTGGACCAGGGACAAACATGGTGTCGTGTGGTACGACGCTGACGCTCAGACGGGTGCCTGTGGAAACACACTGACGGTAAAAAGCAGCACACGCACGTAGACATTTATTTTGAAGACCTACACCTTGGAATCATGTGGATGAAATCTGTTTTTCAGATCAACAGCACACATGTCATCTACTCCAACGCCTTATTCATCTATCCAGACAGCTGTACTTCCTTCTTTCTGCCCCTGGTTCTTCCTTTCTCATGCGCGTATCCCCTGGACACACCCACAAGACTGAAGGCACCCATCAGACTGAACCTGCCGTGAGTTGTCATGAATAAATAGGACATTGATACAATTAGCTATGGTTTGGAATGATTCTAGTAAACTAGAAACTTGATGAATGGCCTGGGGTTGTATCTGACAGGTTGCTGTATTGTGTATTTACTACTAAAGTGTTTATTTAACACGGCATTTGTATATGTTGACTATTTTGATACTGAAAGGAGTTCTGTGGAATTTTTGTGTGAAGGCCCAGCAAAGAGGTTGATCGCAACCAGGTCCCTGATGATCCATCAAGCCAATCCGGAGCTGTGAATGAGGACCCACCAAGCAGGCAAGTATAAGGCTTACATTTACACAGAATGTTAGCGCATTGGTCCATAATAACACGTATGAGGCAGAATAAGATGCGCTTCGCATGCAGCCACATAATAATGAGAGGAGAACTCGTGTCTTTTACTGACAGGATGGAAGGTGTCTTTGTTGGCTCGGGTGCCAAACTGAAAATCTCCATGGTCCTGTTCAAGAAATCAGACTATGCAGAGCCTTATGCGGCAGGCGCGGTGGTCCTTCCAGTGGGTTCACCATTATACGTGGAGGTCTCTGTGGACAAGAAAGATCCCAGCTTGGCGGTTGTTTTGGAGGAATGCTTCGCTTCTCACTCATCAGACCCTGACCATCTTGAACGAAACCTTCTCATCCAAAACAAGTACGTCTTTGCTTAGCATGGGTGAATACGGAAACAAAATGCAAAACACTGATAAATGCTGTTTTTCTTAGATGTCCCACCGACCGCCAGCGAGTGTCTGTGGTTATGAGCGGCTCATCCCTCAAGGCTCGTTTCATTACCTCGTTCATCCTTGTTGGAGAATCTGGAGATGTTTACCTCCACTGCAGCCTCAGCCTGTGTGACAGCATGACTTCTTCTTGCATTCCGGTGAGTCGCATACAGTTAGTTACAGTTGTGTTGTTGTTGAAGAACCTAGTTGGAATGTTATGTTGTTCCACATGTAGTCCTGCTCCGGCAGAGCCCGACGTCATGTCTTCAAGTCTTCTCCACTAAAGCCACTAACCATTGGACCAATCACTTGTAAGTGTTTTTTCATGAAGTTATCATGCTGCATTTTAACGTAATGTGGAAATAATGACCATGTTTTCCCTTCCTCTTTATTTCCAGGGGAGAAATCATCTGAGTGACATCCATGGCATTGGACTTTGAGTTTGATAGTCTACATGTAAATGTCAGAAAAGTGTGATTGAAAAATCAGCATTTTAGGTCCCAAGTGTTCAATGATGCTTGTATTTAATGACAAAGAACCCAAAATAGCAGAAATACTTTGAGCACTGTAAATAACGTACAATTGAAATGTTTCACCGCTGAAGTACACGATTGACTTTTGGAATTTGTTAATGTTCTGGCTTTTTGGGTTGTTTTTGTTCTTTGTTTGGGTTGAAATAAGCTATGGAGTATATGGATGGATTTTTTGAGTGTATTCTATTGATTTTGTTGCATATTGATTGGATGACCTGCCCAGGGACTTGAGAAGGAAAGAAGCTGCATGCAGTTGGATCTGGTGTAATGCATGTCTTTAAGAATGTGCTCATGTCCCTGTTCAATGAACAATAAAGTGAATTGTTGCAGAGTCTCCAGGTGAGCGGCTCCTAAAATTCTGTTTACACTTACAGCTCCCTGCATAATCATTGGCACCCCTTGTTAATTTGTTTAGCTTCAAATCATATTTTCTAAAAAATAGGACCAAACAGAAAATTGTATTTAAGTATTTTTAGAAAATAAAAAAAACCCAGACTAAATAAATTTTCTACAGAGCAGAGCCTCTGTTTCTTTGAGACAGACCAAACAACCATCAGGTGTTTGGGAGGCATGCATGGAAAAACCTTTTCCGTTCGGTCCAGAGACCAAGATAGCTTTTTGGCAGCAAACACAAGCAAACGCAAAAGAGTGCAGAAAAGCACCTCATGCCCCCTGAAGTATGGGGAAGGATCGGTGATGCTGTGGGCCTGTTTCTCTTCCAAAGGCCTGAAAGAAAATCTGGTGGCCTCTGCCCAGAGCTGAAGATGGTCGTCACTGGGTCTTTCAGCAAGATAATGACCCTAAACATGTGGCCAAATCCACACAAATGGTTCACCAGACACAGAATCAGCCTTCATACTGCCATGTGTTGGCATCATGACGTCACAATCCTGCCAGCAGGAGACTAAAAACCCAACCAGTGGGTACAAAAGGAAAATGATAGAGCACCCCTCAGACCCACTGTCAGCAGCATTAACTCTAACTTACAATATTGCTAAGTATTGGGCCAACAAACAGCCCTGGTGGGCAAAACACATCACGTCCAAAACTCAATGGACTTGTCAAGAAAATCAGACACTAAACTATTCCAACCCAGCATGCAGTGGAAACTGTGAGGCAACGTTTACACTTGAACACACCCTCCAAGATAGATCCGCTCAAGACTCTGCAGTCTACCTGCATCTTAAAGAGACAGAGCACTCTTGTGAGGACAAAAATGTACACATTCTGGGAAGAGGCCCCTCTCCATCGTATCCTAACTTTCATCTTTTGACACCACGAAAGGGCCAAGCAACCATTCTGGACCCGCCTCCTCCTTTAGAGGAGAAATAGATTGGATCTTGTACCATGCTCTCAGACTACAGCTGTCTGACTGGTGTGTGTCCCACCTAGTCGTTGAGCATGAACTAGACTAGAGCTGTCCTATCTAGTCTGACCGGTGTGTGTCCCACCTAGTCGTTGAGCATGAACTAGACTAGAGCTGTCCTATCTAGTCTGACCGGTGTGTGTCTCACCTAGTCGTTGAGCATGAACTAGACTAGAGCTGTCCTATCTAGTCTGAGCGGTGTGTGTCCCACCTAGTTGTTGAGCATGAACTAGACTAGAGCTGTCCTATCTAGTCTGAGTGGTGTGTGTCCCACCTAGTCGTTGAGCGTGAACAAGACGAGAGCTGTCCTATCTAGTCTGAGTGGTGTGTGTCCCACCTAGTCGTTGAGCATGAACTAGACTAGAGCTGTCCTATCTAGTCTGACTGGTGTGTGTCCCACCTAGTCTTTGAGCATGAACTAGACTAGAGCTGTCCTATCTAGTCTGACCGGTGTGTGTCCCACCTAGTCGTTGAGCATGAACTAGACTAGAGCTGTCCTATCTAGTCTGAGTGGTGTGTGTCCCACCTAGTCTTTGAGCATGAACTAGACTAGAGCTGTCCTATCTAGTCTGACTGGTGTGTGTCCCACCTAGTCGTTGAGCATGAACTAGACTAGAGCTGTCCTATCTAGTCTGAGCGGTGTGTGTCCCACCTACAGGTACACTGCAAAAACAAAACTTTATAAAATGAAGAACGGACACACACACAGCAACAACTGCAATCAAGTGTTTGTGATAACTTGCAATGAGTCTCTTACAGCGCTGGGGAGGAATTTTGCAGAATTGTTGTCATTCAGCCACATTGGAGGCCTTTCCAGCATGAAGCGCCTTTTTAAGGTCATGCCACAGCATCTCAATAGGATTCAGGTCAGGACTTGGACTAGGCCGCTCCAAAGTGTTCATCCATTCAGAGGTGGACTTGCTGGTGTGTTTTGGATCATTGTCCTGCTGCAGAACCCAAGTTGCTTTCAGCCTGAGGTCAACGACAGATGGTCAGACATTCTCCTTCAGCAGAATTCATGCTTCCATTTATCACAGCAAGTCTTTCAGGTCCTGAAGACCCTCACACTACCACCACCATATTTAACTGCTGCAATGATGTTTTTCTGAAATGCGGCTTTACTTTCACGCCAGATGTAATGGGACACACACCTTCCAAAAAGTTCAACTTTTGTCTGGTCAGACCACAGAGCATTTCCCCAAAGGTCTTGGGGATCATCAAGATGTTTTCTGGCAAAATTACGACAAGCCTTAATGTTGTTTTAGTTCAGAAATGGTGTTGGTCTTGGAACTCTGCCATGCAGGCCATTTTTGCCCAGTGTCTTTCTTATGGTGGAGTCATGAACACTGACCTTAACTGAGGCAAGTGAGGCCTGCAGTTCTTTGGATGTTGTTGTTGTGTGTTTTGTGACCTCTCGGATGAGTCGTCGCTGCACTCTCGGTGTTGGCCGGCGACTCCTGGATATGTTCACCATTGTTTTTTGTTTTCACTGTGTGTGGATAATGGCTCTCACTGTGGTTGGCTGGAGTCCCAAAGCTTCAGAGATGGCTTTATAACATTTTCCATACTGATAGATCTCAATTAATCTGAGTTATGTTTTAACAGGGGAGGCACATCACTCTTTCACACAGGGCCCATGTAGGTTTGGATTTTTTTTCTCCCTGAATAAGTTTCATTTAAAAACTGCAGTTTGTGTTCAGTTGTGATGCCATTGACTAACACTTCAATTAGTTTGATATTCTGAAATGTGCAAATAAATAAATCAGGAAGGGGGAAAACACCATGTATGTACAAAGTGATGGCGGTGTGCGTGACCGATTTGCTGATTTCATACTCATACAGAGCACGTCACGGAGGACCAATCAAATAAAACCACACCACTATCTTCCAGGAAGTTGTTCACACTTGTGCTATCGAGGCAGCATGGACGAGAAGAGGCAATGTGACGCTGACGCCTCCATCCGTCTCGCTGCATTTCGTGGTGAAAGTGCAGTGATCCCTTGGGAGGCGGGGCTTGAATAAATTTGCTCCATAAAGCCCAGAAGCACGTCCCGCCCTCGCCCTGGCACTGACTCTGCAACCAAAAGCCAACATGAACCCAACTCTGCTCGCCGCCTTCACCTTCCTGCTGCCGTTCAGCGCTGAGGCCCAGGAGCCCACCTGTCAAGTTGTCTGGTAGCACACTTATGTTGACTGTTGCTTTTTTGTTTGGTTCTTGTGTCTAACGCCTTTTTTTGCCCAGCAGGATGTTCAGGGTGAACTGTGTGCAACCTTTCAACGCGCTCATCGGCCAGGCGGCGGCCTGGAGCAGCCAGACCTGCAGGGACAGCCTGCAGGAGACGTGCATGTACCGGGTAAAAACGGCATATTCAATCCTCGCCACAACACAGCCGGATTATGTCCAACCGATGCATGCATCCTAGGGCTGCTTTAAGTGGCGGTCGTATCGCTTCATCATTCAATGGGCCCGCCTTTCACTCTTAGGTACACCATCTAGGGAGCACATTCTGTAAGTCTAGTCAAATAAGTCAATTCAATGACCACAATATGATTTCATTCAATAATGTTTTAATTTGAATATTAAAAACATTTTTTTAAAGTCGTGATATTATGAGAACAAACAAAATGGAAAAATCGGCTGTAATTTTCCAAGAATGAGGTCATAATATTAATAGAAAAAAGTTCTAATCCAACAGTAAAAGTTGTACGGGAATAACGTTATTACATTATGAAGAAAAATAACATCATTTTAAGTTGTAATATTATGAAAAATAAACAAAACAAAGTTGTCATTTTTGGAAAACTTTACATGAAAAAAAGTTGAAATTGTTGGAAAATGAAAAACAAAAAAAACAAAAACAATTTTCCGAGAATAAAGTCATAATTTTAAGAGAAAAAAGTAATAATCCAACCAGAAAACGTCTTACGAGAATAACGCTACATTATGAAGAAAAATAACTAGCTTTTTTTTTTGCCAACATCCGATATGCCAATATTGTCCAACCTTCAATTTCCGATTACGATATCAAACGATACCGATATGTGTAACGTCACATATCTCCTGTGGTGGAATTAACACATATCTGTTGTGAAGCTAATGGTTACACCATCAGCAATTAGCTTCTCGACGTGGCTGTAAACAACACTGTACAACAGTAAGCAAACATCTGAGAAATACTCGCAACTGGGCATGGCAAAGCGTGGCTCGAGGAACTCCACGTTTGGTGAATCCAGCGGCTGTGCATTTTCTGCCAACGACAAACTCCTAGACCAGTGGTCTCAAACTCGCGGCCCATGGGCCGTTTGCGGCCCGCCAAGTCAGATTTTGCGGCCCGTGACTTGACAGGAAAGACTACTGTAAATGCGGCCCGCAAGCTCTAAGTTAAGCCAATGATGCTCACAGGGTGAAAGCATAACCTACCACGGAACTAAGAGTCACATGGCGAAATGGGGGTCACGAAACAGAACACTGCCTACAATCGTGGTGCTAACGCACACACACGAAATGACAGCACATCATGTAACAGGTAAGTAAATACTAGGGGTGGAACGGTACACTAATATGTCATTTTGGTTCGGTTCAGTTTCTTGAAGTGGGTCATTTTCGGCACAAAAAAGGCAGAAAAAATGTCTTAAAGTGCTTTTATTTAAAAAATGCAAACACATTTTTTAAAATAAATAAAAGCGACCAATTAGACTTAGTGAAATGTAATGGACAGTTAGTTAAATCTGTCTGTTGCACGTGAAGTCCAACCATCTGTCCATCCATCCATTTTCTATACCGCTTATCCTCAATAGGGTAGCTGGGGCATGCTGGAGCCCATCCCAGCTGACTTGGGGCGACAGGCGGGGTACACCCTGGACTGGTCGCCAGCCAATGGCAGGGCACATTTAGACAGACAACCATTCACACTCTCATTCATACCTATGGACAATTAATTAGCTTTTTCATAAAGTGCTGGTATAACTTTCTGGCTAAAGTGAGGACGTGATGGTATTTTGTAGCGAGGTACAAGAACTGTAATCATGTACAGTCATGGAAAAAATGATTAGACCAGCCTTGTTTCCTCAGTTTATTGATCCATTGTAATGTCTGGTACAACTAAAGGTACATTTGTTTGGACAAATATGATGATAACAAATATAACTCATAAGAGTTTAATTTAAGAGCTGATATCCAGCAACTTCCATGCTTTTCTTGATAATAACCAAATTGCTAACATGAATAGCTATAGCATTGTACTGCCAAAAAATCGAACGGTTATGAGCTATTTTTTGTTGTTATTGTTATATTTGTCCAAACAAAGGTACCTGTAGTTGTATCAGGCATTAAAATGAAAATGAAACTGGAGAAACGAGGGTGGTCTAATCATTTGTTCCATGACTGTCCTTAAAGCCAGCGCTCTCAACAACTGAACGTGGTCGTAATCTCGTGGCTATACAAACTCCAATACCACGTGTTACTGCTTTGGCCCGGTCAGATTTGTTTGCTAGAGGTTGTTTATATGCCGACGTTATCGGTGTTAGCACTAAGCTAACTAAGGTATTCTTTCTTGTAGCTGTAACGTTCACTGCCGAATGATGCCGCTTTAAGTGAGCTAACATGTTGGACGTGTTTCCTGCAGCATACGCGATATCGTTATAGATATTATCGTTATCGTGAGCCTTACTCCCAATACTTGCTGAGGCCCAGCCTCACCCAGACTACCTCCAGTGGCCCCCGGGTAAACTGAGTTTGAGACCCCTGCTTTTGAAGATGATCAGGAAAGTCAAATATTGTTGGAACTGCATTTTGTCCTAATCTAACAGTCTGGCCGGTCCTGTCGAAGTTCTCCTCGGTGAAATGACTTGAAAAGAGTTGCGATCTGGCTGCAGGAATCCACCTGTCTCTCCGCATATTTACTAGCCATTGCTTTAGAAGTTGAGCATTGCAGTGTGGAAATCTAAAGGAGAATAAGGGTTCATTTACAAGTATTTCGATGAAAAGATGCTTACAGATTTAAAGTATCGATTTTTTTAACTATTTGTATTATTCATAAGCATTTACCTACCTGTGAAATGTAAGTCCCTTCTCGCGATTTTCACGAGTATCACGATTTGTGCAATTAATAGCCGCACAAGACGGCATCTCGAACTCCTCTTAGTTGTGCGGCTTTCTTGTTTTGGGTGAAACAACATGGCGACTTCTATACTTCCGGTGGCTTCAAGCCTCCAATGCGCAGCAAGCGATCGGGGCCATTCCAGTTATAGAGTTCAGTGGTTCAACGCCTTCCCGCCTTCACTCGCTCGCTCATTCATTCATTCATTCCTCGACTCAGCTCGGCGGAGGAGAAGCCGTGAAGCCGCTGACTCCGCTCGGCGCCGCCGCTTCTCCGCCGATCTTTGTTAAGAAATGAAGGAGGTGCTGTGATCTGTGGTCCAGCCTATGTCTGTCTGTAGTGATCTCGATCATCAACACACCTTTACAGTACATTGCTTAATGGATGTCTATGGAGCTTCCTGTCCCCCTCCTCCTATCCCCCTCTAGTGTTTCCGGTTTTCTTCATTCATATTTCATATTCATATTCCTTCTTCCCTGTTTCTGTGATCCCTGGAGAAGTTACGCTTTCTCCATATTCCACTTTTCAGAAAGAACTGTTAACACAGACATTGGAATGTGAATACAAATAATTAGTTTTCTCTAGTCAGCAACTACACGTGCTTTCTTTTCTTTCTTGTGGTTTATTTATTGATTATCGGTTGATTTATTTTCTTATTCTTAAAAAAAAATAAATTTGAAAAATGAATTGAGAATAAGAAAATAAATCAACCAATCAGTAATAGATTAATTTGATTTATTACTGATTGGTTGATTTAATTTCTTATTCTTAATTTAAAAAAAATTTCAGGCGTCTATATCTGCCGTATGACTATTATTATTATTTTAACAGTAAGAAATACATTTTATTTCATTATTTTATTACAGCCTCACCCAGACTCTGCCTCCAGCGGCCCCCAGGTAAATTGAGTTTGAGACCCCTGGTGTAGATAAAGAAGAAGAAACAGGAACTGCTAAACAACAGAGATGCTTGGAATGTTCTGGTGTAACTGTTGGATTTATGATGTACTTTCATCTTAAACACACAGACACACCGTTGCTGTATCATCCGGTCCACCTGAACTTGAACTTGAACCTCCTGTTTCTGATCCCGCTGCATGTTAACAGATACACAATCTTGATTGTTTGTTGATGTGAACACACACACACACACACACACACACACACACACACACACACCCACACACACACACACACACACACTCTTACACACCCACTCAGTTACTTTAAAGATTGTATTGACACACGCAGCTTGAGTGCTCCCCCTCCCCTGAGAGCTGCAACGTGCTCTGTGTAACTAGGAACTCCCCAACAGAATAAAAAGGCAGGAGGCAGGAGATGCGCTCAGAACGGGTCGAGGTTGTAAACTGAGTACATCTCTGTCTGTTCTCCTCGCAAGTAAAAGCAATCTTGTTGTCTTCTTTTTTCTTTCTCATTGTGTTGTGAATGTTTTAGGTTGCTTGAACCTGACAGGTTGTCTGACTGGGGGGGTCCACATTCTAACCACTTGGCCACCACGCAGCTAACATCTTTCCCTGTCGGCATGTTAGTTATGTTGCTTACTCATTTTCAACAGGCGTGAAGCAAATGATATGGATGAACTTTTATTGAAAAAGAGTGTGATTGTATCTAAGATTCACTTCATTTAGGAAAACCTATATTGTCATGAACGCTATCAGAATTCTTCGTTGGCATGATTTGCATGTACATTCACTAGCGTTTACATTTAGAAACCAGATAAAAAGAGTCATATTTTCTTGAATCAAGTGGAACAATTTGACACATTTACACAGATTTTATGACTAGATTTAACTGAATAAATCTCGGTATGCTCTATGAAATTTGCTGTGCAGCCTTCACATTGGTCCCAAATCAGCAAATCTTTAAGAAATGCTCTATTGTTTGCAGTGTAGATGTACTTTCCGTGTGTGAGTCCATTCTTACATTTAGAAAGTTTAGAAACCAGATGTATTCTTAATTTAACACAAATACATATTCATCTGTTGTTGAAGAATAATTCAAATAAGCTTATTTTTAGCTTATTAGAAAAAAGAAGAACACTATATTTTCTGTGTGTGTGTCCGTTCTTCATTTTATAAAGTTTTGTTTTTGCAGTGTACCTGTAGGTGGGACACACACCGCTCAGACTAGATAGGACAGCTCTAGTCTAGTTCATGCTCAAAGACTAGGTGGGACACACACCACTCAGACTAGATAGGACAGCTCTAGTCTAGTTCATGCTCAACGACTAGGTGGGACACACACCGCTCAGACTAGATAGGACAGCTCTAGTCTAGTTCATGCTCAACGACTAGGTGGGACACACACCGCTCAGACTAGATAGGACAGCTCTAGTCTAGTTCATGCTCAACGACTAGGTGGGACACACACCACTCAGACTAGATAGGACAGCTCTAGTCTAGTTCATGCTCAATGACTAGGTGGGACACACACCACTTAGACTAGATAGGACAGCTCTAGTCTAGTTCATGCTCAACGACTAGGTGGGACACACACCGGTCAGACTAGATAGGACAGCTCTAGTCTAGTTCATGCTCAACGACTAGGTGGGACACACACCACTCAGACTAGATAGGACAGCTCTAGTCTAGTTCATGCTCAACGACTAGGTGGGACACACACCGGTCAGACTAGATAGGACAGCTCTAGTCTAGTTCATGCTCAACAACTAGGTGGGACACACACCGCTCAGACTAGATAGGACAGCTCTAGTCTAGTTCATGCTCAACGACTAGGTGGGACACACACCGCTCAGACTAGATAGGACAGCTCTAGTCTAGTTCATGCTCAACGACTAGGTGGGACACACACCGCTCAGACTAGATAGGACAGCTCTAGTCTAGTTCATGCTCAACGACTAGGTGGGACACACACCGGTCAGACTAGATAGGACAGCTCTAGTCTAGTTCATGCTCAAGGACTAGGTGGGACACACACCACTCAGACTAGATAGGACAGCTCTAGTCTAGTTCATGCTCAACAACTAGGTGGGACACACACCGGTCAGACTAGATAGGACAGCTCTAGTCTAGTTCATGCTCAACAACTAGGTGGGACACACACCGGTCAGACTAGATAGGACAGCTCTAGTCTAGTTCATGCTCAACAACTAGGTGGGACACACACCGGTCAGACTAGATAGGACAGCTCTAGTCTAGTTCATGCTCAACGACTAGGTGGGACACACACCAGTCAGACAGCTGTAGTCTGAGAGCATGGTACAAGATCCAATCTATTTCTCCTCTAAAGGAGGAGGCGGGTCCAGAATGGTTGCTTGGCCCTTTCGTGGTGTCAAAAGATGAAAGTTAGGATACGATGGAGAGGGGCCTCTTCCCAGAATGTGTACATTTTTGTCCTCACAAGAGTGCTCTGTCTCTTTAAGATGCAGGTAGACTGCAGAGTCTTGACCTGAAGAGTTAGCCTGTCTGTGTTCTGCCATGCGTCTGCTCAGTGACTGCTTGGTTTCCCCAGTGTAGAAATCAATGCATTCCTCACTGCAATGGACAGCAGACACCAGATTGTTCTTGTGGGTATGGGGTGTCCTGTCTTTGGGGTGGACCAACCTCTGATGTCTCAAAGTGTCAGCAGGTTTGAAGTGTACTGGTATGTTGTTTGTCAGAAATCTCAGTTTCCCAGGATGACAATGTTAGTGCGTCTGCTACTCTTTTCTTCCTCATCCACCTTGCTTTTGTTCTTTCTGGAACGCAAACGACCAGCTGGGGTAACCACAGGTTTTGAGCGCATCCCTCAGGTGCTTATGCTCTTTCTCTTTGGCCTGTGGGCTGGTGGGAACATTAGCAACTCTGTGTTGGAGGGTTCTGATAACTCCCAGTTTGTGTTCCAGTGGGTGGTGTGAATCAAAAAGTAGGTATTGGTCAGCGTGTGTGGGGTTTCTGTAAACACCGACACGGTGTTCTTCACAGTCCAGAATGTGTTTGTCCACAGTTAATATGCTCGGTGAAGGCTGGCACCTCTTCGCTTCTAATTTTGGCCCATGTGTCATCCACATACTGTATCTGTACCAGTGACTTGGTGCTTTGTCAATGAATTGAAAAAAGTTCCAGCAAATGACATATTTGTTCTGGGTGGAGAGCGGATCTATCTTGGAGGGTGTGTTCAAGTGTAAACGTTGCCTCACAGTTTCCACTGCATGCTGGGTTGGAATAGTTTAGTGTCTGATTTTCTTGACAAGTCCATTGAGTTTTGGACGTGATGTGTTTTGCCCACCAGGGCTGTTTGTTGGCCCAATACTTAGCAATATTGTAAGTTAGAGTTAATGCTGCTGACAGTGGGTCTGAGGGGTGCTCTATCATTTTCCTTTTGTACCCACTGGTTGGGTTTTTAGTCTCCTGCTTGCAGGATTGTGACGTCATGATGCCAACACATGGCAGTATGATGGCTGATTCTGTGTCTGGTGAACCATTTGTGTGGATTTGGCCACATGTTTAGGGTCATTATCTTGCTGAAAGACCCAGTGACGACCATCTTCAGCTCTGGGCAGAGGCCACCAGATTTTCTTTCAGGCCTTTGGAAGAGAAACAGGCCCACAGCATCACCGATCCTTCCCCATACTTCAGGGGGCACCTGATGGTTGTTTGGTCTGTCTCAAAGAAACAGAGGCTCTGCTCTGTAGAAAATTTATTTAGTCTGGGTTTTTTTTATTTTCTAAAAATACTTAAATACAATTTTCTGTTTGGTCCTATTTTTTAGAAAATATGATTTGAAGCTAAACAAATTAACAAGGGGTGCCAATGATTATGCAGGGAGCTGTAAGTGTAAACAGAATTTTAGGAGCCGCTCACCTGGAGACTCTGCAACAATTCACTTTATTGTTCATTGAACAGGGACATGAGCACATTCTTAAAGACATGCATTACACCAGATCCAACTGCATGCAGCTTCTTTCCTTCTCAAGTCCCTGGGCAGGTCATCCAATCAATATGCAACAAAATCAATAGAATACACTCAAAAAATCCATCCATATACTCCATAGCTTATTTCAACCCAAACAAAGAACAAAAACAACCCAAAAAGCCAGAACATTAACAAATTCCAAAAGTCAATCGTGTACTTCAGCGGTGAAACATTTCAATTGTACGTTATTTACAGTGCTCAAAGTATTTCTGCTATTTTGGGTTCTTTGTCATTAAATACAAGCATCATTGAACACTTGGGACCTAAAATGCTGATTTTTCAATCACACTTTTCTGACATTTACATGTAGACTATCAAACTCAAAGTCCAATGCCATGGATGTCACTCAGATGATTTCTCCCCTGGAAATAAAGAGGAAGGGAAAACATGGTCATTATTTCCACATTACGTTAAAATGCAGCATGATAACTTCATGAAAAAACACTTACAAGTGATTGGTCCAATGGTTAGTGGCTTTAGTGGAGAAGACTTGAAGACATGACGTCGGGCTCTGCCGGAGCAGGACTACATGTGGAACAACATAACATTCCAACTAGGTTCTTCAACAACAACACAACTGTAACTAACTGTATGCGACTCACCGGAATGCAAGAAGAAGTCATGCTGTCACACAGGCTGAGGCTGCAGTGGAGGTAAACATCTCCAGATTCTCCAACAAGGATGAACGAGGTAATGAAACGAGCCTTGAGGGATGAGCCGCTCATAACCACAGACACTCGCTGGCGGTCGGTGGGACATCTAAGAAAAACAGCATTTATCAGTGTTTTGCATTTTGTTTCCGTATTCACCCATGCTAAGCAAAGACGTACTTGTTTTGGATGAGAAGGTTTCGTTCAAGATGGTCAGGGTCTGATGAGTGAGAAGCGAAGCATTCCTCCAAAACAACCGCCAAGCTGGGATCTTTCTTGTCCACAGAGACCTCCACGTATAATGGTGAACCCACTGGAAGGACCACCGCGCCTGCCGCATAAGGCTCTGCATAGTCTGATTTCTTGAACAGGACCATGGAGGCTTTCAGTTTGGCACCCGAGCCAACAAAGACACCTTCCATCCTGCCAGTAAAAGACACGAGTTCTCCTCTCATTATTATGTGGCTGCATGCGAAGCGCATCTTATTCTGCCTCATACGTGTTATTATGGACCAATGCGCTAACATTCTGTGTAAATGTAAGCCTTATACTTGCCTGCTTGGTGGGTCCTCATTCACAGCTCCGGATTGGCTTGATGGATCATCAGGGACCTGGTTGCGATCAACCTCTTTGCTGGGCCTTCACACAAAAATTCCACAGAACTCCTTTCAGTATCAAAATAGTCAACATATACAAATGCCATGTTAAATAAACACTTTAGTAGTAAATACACAATACAGCAACCTGTCAGATACAACCCCAGGCCATTCATCAAGTTTCTAGTTTACTAGAATCATTCCAAACCATAGCTAATTGTGTCAATGTCCTATTTATTCATGACAACTCACGGCAGGTTCAGTCTGATGGGTGCCTTCAGTCTTGTGGGTGTGTCCAGGGGATACGCGCATGAGAAAGGAAGAACCAGGGGCAGAAAGAAGGAAGTACAGCTGTCTGGATAGATGAATAAGGCGTTGGAGTAGATGACATGTGTGCTGTTGATCTGAAAAACAGATTTCATCCACATGAATCCAAGGTGTAGGTCTTCAAAATAAATGTCTACGTGCGTGTGCTGCTTTTTACCGTCAGTGTGTTTCCACAGGCACCCGTCTGAGCGTCAGCGTCGTACCACACGACACCATGTTTGTCCCTGGTCCAGGAACACTTGCCGTCTGCCAGGTTGCCAGTCAGAGCACTATAACCAGTGGGTCTTATGCTAGTTAAATCCACACCCACTTGGATTTTGTCAGAGCCACAATTAAGGTTACTGAGTGACGGATCCAACTTGGGACTGCAAGAGGTGGTCTTTCTGTCACACAGGCTGAGGCTGCAGTGGAGGTAAACATCTTGGTGTTTTCCCTGAAGAAGGAAGAGCAGGGCGGAGAAACGAGCCTGGTGGGATACGCCGCTCTCAACCACTAACACTTGCTGGCGGTTAGTGGGGCTTCTAATAAAAAAGTTGATCATCAGTATTCTGCATCTGGTCTCCATATTCACCCCAACTAAGCAAAGACGTACTTGTTTTGGATGAGGTGATGTTGGCCAGGACTCTTTGTGTCTGATGAGTGAGAAGCGAAGCAGTCCTCCAAAACAACCGCCAAGCGGGGATCTCTCACAGAGACCCCCACATATAACGCTGAGCCCACCGGAAGGACCACCGTACCTGCTGCGTAAGTCTTTGCATCGAAGGAGTTCTTGAAGGAGTTCTTGAACAGGACCATGGAGGTTCCCAGTTTGGCACCCGAGCCAACAAAGACATTGTCCACCCTGTCAGTAAAAGACACACATACTCATAAAGCAAGTTCATTTTATTACGGCTCATACTAATTATTATGGGCCTGCTTGTGGAGCAATGCTCTAACGTTCTGAGGAAATGTAACGCTGTTACTGGCCTGCGTGGTGGCACCCCCTCTGCAGCTCCGGATTGGCTTGGTGGCTCATCGGGGACCCGGGGCTGGACAACCTCTTCATTGGTCCTTCACACAGAAATGCAAAAATGGATGTGGGGGCCACTTTGCTGTGTACATTTATTGGACTGTACGCTATATACAAGCTTCGTGTTAGGAACGGGCTGCCCCTGGGCCACACTTTGGACACGGTGCACAGTAAGAGTGAACAGGGTGATGATTATTTTATTTTTAGTAAAGCTGCTCTGTTACTAATGTGCAGCCTTCTCATCTCTGCTGAACAATGGCAGCACGCTGCTTTCATTGTAGAAATAACATTTCAAAACAAAATGTAAAAAATATACACAAATATCAAAGTGGGCCCTGCATCCCTGCTTTACATAATTCACATTGAGGTCAAGTGTTGGGACATTACCAGGGCTTTTCTCCGGCCCGCACACGCCCCCACGCATGCGCCCACACAGAAAAATATGGTGAAACTGTCGATCCGTAAGGTGGTTTGACTGTACCGTTCCATCCCTAATTACACCATACTGACATAACATGGCTGAAACCTGTATCATTTCATCTCCATTCATTCATGACAACTCACACCACGGTCGGTCTGATGACCACATTCAGTCTGGCGTCTGTCTTCAGGGGATACTCGCATGAGAAAGGAAGACTCGCTGGCAGAACGGAAGAACTGTTTGCTGGGTAGATGAATAAAGTGTTGGAGTAGGTGACATGTGTGCCGTTGGTCTGAAAAACAAATGAAAACATTTCATTCAAATATACGCTTGTCTTTGCAGCCCTCTGCACATTTTAAACTTAACAAGAAAACAACAAACATGAAAAATAGCATTTTTACAAAGTCCAAAAAATGAGAAAAAAGTTGCAATTTTCTACTTTTTTAGTGAGAAACAGAATTTCTGGAAAATTAGGTTGTGGAAAAAGTTATGTTGCATAATCAAAACATTATGGGAGTAGTCATGAGTACGAGAAGAACATAAATATTTAGGAAATAAAAAAACAGCAGCAGAAATGGAAAAACAGTTTACAAAATCAAAATATTTTTGCAAGAGTTTACAAAATAAACTTTAAAAAAATATGAATGACAAGACAAGAAACATGTATTAATTGGAAAATTAGGTTATGGAAAAAGTGTACAAAAATAAAGTCAAAATATCATAAAGTCATAATTCCGAGCATTTTACAAGAATAATCTCATAATATTGCTAACAAATCAAATGACATTTGTGTAGCATTGCCCTACAAAAATACTTTGAAACAAGACAATGAATAAACTGATAATTTTTGGAAAATTAGGTTGCGATAAGTTAAGGTCAAAATATTATGGGAATAAAGTTAGAGCTGCAATATTAATGTTACCTTCAGTGTGTTTCTACAGGCACCTTCCTGAGTGCCAACTTCGTACCACACCACACCATCTTTCTCCCTGGCCTGGGAACACGTGCTGTCAATCAGGTTGCCATTGAGTGGGTCACGACCAATTAGTCTCATGCCAGCTGAATCCACGCCCACTTGGATTTTGTCAGCGCCACAATCGAGGAGACTGATGAGTGGAGGATCCAATTTTAACTGTTCTGTGTGTAATATGCCAACATATGGAAATACATGACAGTCACCTTCACTAATATGACATTGCTGCATCATGACATTGATCATACTGTAACTCTTCTTTGCTAACTAACAGCTACGCCACAAGTATTTCTAGTTACAATTATTTGGCCAGTGTGAGTAGCAACATTGGCGCCACCTTGAAAAGGTAGTCAGCGGGTGTAAATAAGAGTGTTGCCAGTTGGTATATAACAGTGTGGATAGTGTTCCATTTCAATAACTGCTGGTGTACGCATCCAGCATGAAAGGACGTATTGATCATGACACCTGAAATCCTTGCGGCGATCAGCACGAGGAGGAGAAAGAACGCCCCTCCAGGCGTCCCCATCGTGGCGCACATGCAGCGTTCTACTGAAAGACACGACGTCATCAGACACGCATTTTGAAAGATTTGCAGTAAAGTTTGACGTTACCTCGACCAGGAAGGAGTCCAGGAGTTGGTGAGAATGTTTGTCGTCAAGAGGGAGTGTTGATAGGCTGAGGCTTGATCATAGCACACAATAACTTATCAAACACTTCAATGCTCCGTCAATAAAAGAACGCTGCAACACAAATACTCTTTAGAGTGGGGGTGTCCAAAGTGCGGCCCGTAGCTGTTTTATTGGCTCGCAGCTCAACTAAAAATATAAAATGAAAATGGAAAAATCAGCAGTATTTTATAGGAAAGTAAAAAAATTAAGTCACGGGAAAAAGGCTTTTACAATTTTGTAATGTTGGAAAAAAGTTGTATTCCAACAAGAACTTTTTTTTTTACAAGAATAAAGTCAAATCATGTAATTTTAGTAACTGAAATATGAAAGAAAACGTGTTATTTTTAAAAAGTGTATTATTATGAGAACAAATAGAATTGCCATTTTTGTCAAAATAGGTTGAGGAAAAAGTTCTATTAGGCTTTTTGACCTCATCCCAAACATCATCACACGACCACTCTAACTATCCTTTCATTCTTCAGGATGTGGCCCCCGGTGGAAAAGCTTCGGACCCCCCTGCTTTAGAGGCATTCTGTCAAGCTTACTCCGACCCAGGAGGGATGAATCCACTCGACGCCTGCAGCTTAAATGTCACACGTTATTACATCCAATCATTCTCATCGCCAACCATGTCCTTCACATTGAAAGTGACCAAACCATAATGGCGTCACACACTGACAGCTCAGTGAAGAAATGTGACGTGAAAAGCTGTATGGAGGACCACATGGGACCGAATGACATCATTAAAAGTGTCGTTCATCAAATCAATAAATTGAGCTTTCAATAATTCATTCAATGTGTCATTAATTCACTATTTGTGTCATTTATTTAATAGACCGAAACAAGCGGACTCAGACATAGATGACGTCACCCTAACGCCAATCATTGGGCTTGATTGGAGTTAGCCCCGCCCACAGAATTTGATGGGTGGTTGCCACAGAATAATTCATCAAGTACGTGTAATCATTAAATAGTGAAATAATTCAATCATTACATAAATAAATAGCCAAATAAATATATTGTTTTACATTAAATTAATTATTGAATGATTTATTTATTGATTTAATTGATTAATGACATATTTATTTTATTCATTTTGTGCCATTTGGTCCTCCATATAGCTGAATGCACCTACTTATTGCTGTGATGACTTTTTAAATGTCATGCTTGTCCTTTTCAATGCAATAACCTTAAAGCTTGATGAACAGGAAAACTGAAAAACTTTTTAAGGACTCGGGAGTTCTTATGGAGCTAAAAGCGTTCATATCTGATTTAGAAGTGTCATAGAAGTGTAAAAAGAGGAATGAATACTGCTGTGGTCGTCGATACGATGAACTATAAGATCCACTTCGTTAAAATGATCAAACGTCAATGTCACCCATACCATTCCTTCCCTATAAAAATATATTGTCCAGCCATTTCAACAAATACTTAGTAAAAAATTGCCTTTTTGCTTTTCTAACGGTATACCTTGTAGGCAATATTCATCAGGTCTTACCGGTCGGTCCTCAGGTCTTCGTTGCTCCTCCGCTGCTTCCTCCGGCGTCCACCTGCCTTCCACTCTTATCGCAGCCTGCAAGAAGACCTTCTTTTCATTCAGACGTGACATAAACGTCATTTATCGTCACGATAGAAACACTAGTCAGTCACCTGCATCACTCCTATACACTTAAAGTCACGTAAAGCCTTGATAGATACACCTGTCACCCACAACATTCCTATGTAAAGCCGTCAAAAAGTTATTTAAAGGCTTGATAGATACATCTGTCACCCACATCGATCCTGTAAAGCCACAAAATAGTGACGTGCGTATCGATGACGAGGCTGTCAAACTACTGCAACCACATGTGATGTCACGTGCAACCCAGCAATAAGCTAAATACTGAAACATGCAATGTAAGTTACAGAAAAAGTGCCATATTTATTTCAAACATTTAGTCAAAACAAAATAGCCATTTCTGGTCACAGTCAACTAAAATAACATTGCTATCAACAAGTAAAAGAGGTTATTCTTAATAAATCCACAAATAACAATTCCATTAAATATTGCTGGCAATGATAATTTGTAAAGCTGCATATTTCTACGTGGCACAAACTATATAAGAACAAAGTAAAGCGCAAAGTATGAAGCTAAAGCAACCAGTGAAATTATAAACGATGACACTGAGGGATTCTTCCATGAGGTGTGACATTAGATTCCAAGTATTAAAGGAAGACGCCTGACTTACTTGCCAATCATCATTGAAAACTAATAATAGAATGTAGTCATTAATTGATTACTGTAATTTGCGGTTTATAAGCCACTACTTTTTTCTCATGCTTTCAACCCTGCGGCTTATACACTGATGTGGCTAATATGTGCTCACGTCCGTGTGCTTCCGAGCAGCACGCTCATCATAGAGAACACGTGGAGAGATGTCGGGAGTTTCATGCAGTAAATTGTAATATCAAATGTGACCAATAGATGTCGTGGTATCCTCAGTAATGTTGAGCAAATGTCTGAAGAAGAGTCATTTACGTCCGTCCGCTATTCTGGCATGAGAACATGGCAGCACACCGCGGCTGCTCGAAGACTGTTGCTGGGCCACGCCAGGGGTCAGACTCAACATGAATGCCAGGAGGGGGCAGGACACACATTAATTATTCAACTACAGTACTATAAGAATGAAAACTAATTCACACATGCCTCCGTTTACGATCGGCCATCGTTTCAACAGATTGAGACTGGCAGTTCCCACCAGATGCGTATCATTTAGACAATATGCCAGTCATTTAGTTGCTTTCCACCGTGTTCTTCTTAATGATATACATGACCTCAAATGACTGAAGTGTCAAAGTATCCATATTTTCACGAGATAATCAATTTTAGAGCGTAAAGGTGCGGTATCGGAGGTACTGACATTTCAGTATCGATCTGCACGGAACTAGTTGGCAGATCTGTTAGTGTCTTTCGGCATGCATGAAACCTGGTGCCAGCACCTCATCATACAGTGGTTTGTACAAATACAATAATTCTGAGAGAAAATAATTGAGAGACGCTGCTTCATGCAAATATGTTAAGCGTGTCCCAAAAAGATAGACAATGACCGTGGTGGGACTGGGATATGAAGTCTGAACACCAGATACTCGTGCCTTCCATCCTGTTGTGTTAGAAGCAATTGTCGCTGGCAAGCAAGTATGGTAAGCGTCACTCCGGCCGCTGGCGTCAGGTACCAACCCGATGGTGGGACGACGTGGGAAAGTTGCAGAAGTCACCCGTTTCACTGGGTTCTGCGTTAAAAGGCAAAGGCGGATAAAAGTCCGACTTCTCTAACGGCTTTGGTGCAACTGTTTTGCAGGATCTCTGTGAAAGAGGCGCATGTTAGTGATTAAAATGTCCGATGCAGTGTAAGGCGCGTGTGTGGAACGTCACATGTTAATCACATGTTGCTATCATGTGTTTGCAGGAAAGGGGTGTCAGCAGGTGGCCAGAATCTGTTGAAATGGACAAAGATCTTCGAGATGCAGATTTCAGTAAGACACCTTCTGCACATTGGCACATTTTTTTAACGATACGATACTAAGTAAAATATCACAGACACCAATGCCAGTACAGCAACGAGCCGTTAAATAATGTACTATTTTAGCACTGTCTAAACTAATCAAAAACCCTGATTGCCTGTTTTACATGAACTACAGTGCCAGTCAGTGCTTACACAGAAGATCCTTGGGTTATACGCCACTTCTGTTCCTAACTCCTAAATCAATTCCAGTTTGCTAGGGATGCCATCCATCAGTATCAGCCAATTTCCATGGCCAAGTGTGTGATACTGTAGGCATATGCCGATCAGTGCCGATCACAACAATCAACCACCTTCTATGTTCGTGTATTTTGTCATTTAGTATAATTTTAACACGTAGCAACACGTAGTATCGGTACAGTTCAAGTCAACAAAATGACAGAGGCCAAATTTCTCCACCATTTTCACTCTGTCCATCAGTTATGTGATATGTCTTATTAATGAATGTTTTATTAATAAACATGACGGAAATTCTCAGGGGTTTCCAAACTTTTGCATACGACTGTATGTGTTGACACATACAAGCTATTACGACTTATTAGGTTATGATATTCACGTCAACATGTGGGAAATGTACTTGTATGGCGCTATCTGCTTACACATTAGTTAGACAGCTGCATAGCCATGTGAAATACCCACTAAATCTACACGACTGCGCTGCCAGATGTGGAACTCGCCTATTATTAGTAAAAACAATGTGCATATTTAAGTAAATCATATGCATTTTTTGCCCAAGTGAAGCATTTTCAGGTGTAAAAATTGTTCCATTAACTAAAATATAAATACAGTCAAACCTGTCTTAGCGGCCAACTTTATTGAACGGCCACCTGCCTATAGCAGCCACTGAAAAATCCCCCCCAGCAAATTTACATGTTATAGACCCTGTGTATAGCAGTCACCTGTCCAACGCGGCCAGCGGCCCCCCATTTTGTCTCCCTTGGTCAATATCTGACCGCATATAGCAGCCAAATTACCAACTCAAGTAGAAGCTTCATGCACGAAAAAGTTTTGTTTTTCAATCAATGAAGCCGTCGTGTGTAGACTTTAATTACTGAGTCCTAGCTCAGTCACAATCATTCACAAGATCCACACAAACTGTCAGTTGTTCCACATAAAAAAGCCGTCTTCTTTTGAGCTTGCTATTTCCTGGTCAAACATGTAACTTTAAGAGCATTTGCACCAAAACATTACCGCAAAGTAGGCTGGGAACAGGACGTGCTCCCAGCGACGCTACAATAAAAAAAAAAAACATAAGCAAAGAAGGAAACTTCTCCTGTTGCTTCTGCCAACTTTGTTTATTGAACGCGGCCACCAGACAGCAGCTCAGAACACACACACATCTCTCAGCATCGTCTCTCCTTCCTGCTTGCCCACAAGGCAAAGGTTAAACAAGCCCCACTACATAGCTGTCCAGCCAATGCCTGTAAGAAATGACACCGTTTATTTCCTGGTGTGCACTGGTCAATACTGTAATGCCGCTTGTTGTGGGGAAGGAGAGACTCACGTCGCCGATGCACTTTAATGGCTTTATTAACAGCGGAGAACACTGCAGGACTTTACATCCACGCCAACATAAACACACTTCCCAACTCTCTCCAAACTCACAGCTAGCACTGAGCATAGCTCTCCTGCTCGGGACGCCCACTTCCCATCACTTCCTGATGAACTAAAGCTGTAAAAAGTAAAATATTAAAAACAAGCGTAAGACATTACGAGCACAGCTTTGTTCTGTGGGTCGTGGATATATTCTATCAGTTATTATTAAGCCTCTAGCTTCCTTTTCGTAAGTAAAAACCTTGGCTATGATTGCACTACATTGTCATGTAGACCTACAAAGTACACTTGGAAGAACAAGAGGTGAATAAATGTATTGAAACTGATGTGAAACTGATGAGGGGTAGGATTAAATAAGCTTTGCTTCTTCCTACTCCTTTTTGAACAGGCAAAATTGTGAATTGTACTATGTGATGTGCTACTGTTTGACTCATGCATGTTCAGGATTAAAACCATGAACCATGATAATAACAAGCCTAGTAGTAGTGTACAACTTTTATCCACAGTCCGCAGTGCCCTCTACTGATCAACATTATTATTTAAAAAAAAATGTCCCCCTTTTTTTTCTTTTTTTCCTCTACTGGTTAACATTCAAACTGGACGCCAACCTGTCTATAGAGGCCACCTGTCTATAGCGGCCACTTTTGCAGACTCCCTCTAGTGGCCGCTATAGACAAGTTTGACTGTATAAGCCATTAAGACCACCATTGAACTTGTGTATGTAGTATTCTACATTGGTCACTCGGTGTCAGTAATTGTTTGGTGTGAGAATCACCAGACTTGATCTCAGAAACAGGATGTTAATGCAGGTTTAAATGATCTCACAACTGGCACAATAATAATACTCAGAATAATAACACAGGTTACTGTTGCCGCTATAGCGCACAACAAGCTAAAACTCAACTCATAACCCCCGACATCACTTCCTGTCCACCAACAATTCTGCTCCCCTACAAGGAGAACTGTCTTTAATGGCTTATTTTCTCTGATTATATCAACTATATTGGGTAATAGGAATGTAAAGGTAACTTTAGTGGTGTTATGTCATGTCTAGAGGGCTCTAATAATGTTAAAGTGTATTTAGAAGGTGGTTAACAGGTTTTCTATGTCATAACTCTGAATATTCCATTTCTAACAATGGAATTGTGGAAATTCACTTATCACGGTCAGGTCTGGAACCAATCCGCAATAAACGAGCGATTACTGTAATCCATGTCATTGGTATCGGCCGATGTCACTCATGGATGATCAGTATTGGAATCGGCAGCAGAAAACCCTGATCAGAGCACCCATACTGACGACAAATGAGGAACGGGTACCTCTGCACGCTCTTTCCAGCGACCGCAAAGCAGCTGCACATCGTGCCAAACAGGAAACCGCAAACCAAAATAAGAGCACAAAACAGGCAGCGAGGCAAAAACTTAAGGAAAAGCAAAACTAAAGGCCAATCTCTCATGCGGAACATAAAGTGCTGATTACGCGAGGGGAGTGCCAGTCTATATGTTGGGCATGTCTTGCGCAATAGCATGAGAAAGGCTGCTACGACACTGCTAGCTAGTTAAGCGACGTAGGATGGATGAAACCACTCTCTTATTATCTTTGTAAAGGCAGAATCGTTGCTGCATCTTTAATATTGGATGTTGTTAGATTCAGCACGTGTACCTAAAGAAGTGTCCAGGTAGGGTATATGTAGCGAAAGAACATTAACCGTTCCGGTGGTGCAATGTTGATATCGCTGTCTTGCAGGACGGCTACTGGGAGCTGACCGCAGAGCTGGGCAGGTGCATTGACGTCGACCTCGACGTCCTTGCCAATGAGTTCCTCACAAGCAAAGGCATCCGCTCTCTCGGTGAGATGGTCTTCCATCCTTGTAGGCCGCACCTGCTTCAGGGAGCAGTGCAGTGAGCTCACGTCTTGTCTTGTGCAGGCGTGAAAGCCCACGCTGACATCCTGAGGCTGCTGGCGACTCTTGTGGTCCTGCAGCTGATGAGGTTGGAGAAGCTGCCGGAAGGCCAGCTGCTGCGTACGCTGTTCGCTTTCGAGGAACCTCCGATCAGGTAAGGGTCTTCACACCCTCGGGCTCCTGGTTCTGGAAATGTAAACAGCCCTCAAAAAAAATTTTGGCGGCAGAAGCAGGCCGGCCCGCTGGCAGATCGTCAAGAATGCGGTGGACTGGGTCCGCTGGGCCGACCGCCAGTACCCCTGCGTCTGCAGCCGGCTTGAGATGGGTTCGACCTGGGAGTCCGTCACCCGCCAGCTCCTGGGCTACGAGGTCTTGCCCGCCTTGTCGCCTCTTGCTGGCCTGAACCTGAGGAGGAACACGTCCGCCGCATGTCCCCCTGTGGTCGTCCAGTGAGGACACCCGGCAGCATGGCAGGAAAGAAGGACGGGTCGCAACATTAGGTACACAAGCTGAAGCGATTCCACACGACAGTATTTATATACTTTTTGGTATTCAGTGTTCCCTGGTTTATCGCGGGGGATAGGTTCCCAAAATAACCTGCAGTAAGTGAAATCCGCAAAGTAGCCAACTTTATTTTTTTTTCAATGATTCTACATGTTTTAAGGCTGTAAAACACCTCACCATACACTTGATACACTTTTCTCAGACAGACATGAACATTTTCCTGCATTTCTCTCTTGTTTAAACACTCTCAAAGTCCAAACCTTTGTTTGAATTTTAATGATCAACCTACTAGGTTGGACACAAGAAATTATTAATAGTGACTCACACGTATTTCACTCTTCTGGTCGTGCCTCTTCATCATCCTGGCGCCGTTCTGCTCTACTGTAGCGTTTTTGTATTATTGTCAAAACATATTGTTCCTCTCGTCGTACTTTCCTCCTTCCTTCCTCCTTTCATAATAGCACCCTGCAGCCGCAACTGCTTCCTCTTCTGCCTTTTGGGTCCGACCGCAGGTACCTTTGACGGTGCAGAACATTTTGGAAACAGCAAGTCGGCGAAAGGTGAACCGTGATGTAGCGAGGGAACACTGCAGTACTGAATCTCGTTGGGTCGGCGCTTCTCAGCTGAAATTTTTGAAGTCACGTTTCTCACAATGTTTTTTTCCATGTCCTTCCCCTCCCGCTCAAGCTTGACATATATATATATATATATATATATATATATATATATATATATATATATATATATATATATATATATATGTGTGTGTGTGTGTGTATATATACACTGCTCAAAATAATTAAAGGAACCTGGACCAGGGCATCACTGCGGTACCTGGACGCATGGACGAGATTCCAGGAGACAGGTAGTTACTCCAGGAGAGCTGGACAGGGCCATAGAAGGTCCTTCAACCCTCAGCAGGATCGGTATCTGCTCCTTTGTGCAAGGAGGAACAGGATGAGCACTGCCAGAGCCCTACAAAATGACCTCCAGCAGGCCACTGGTGTGAATGTTTCTGACCACCAATCAGAAACAGGCTCCATGAGGGTGGCCTGAGGGCCTGACGTCCTGTAGTGGGCCCTGTGCTCACTGCCCAGCACCGTAAAGCTCGATTGGCATTTGCCATAGACCACCAGAATTGGCAACTACACCACTGGTGCCCTGTGCTCTTCACTGATGAGAGCAAGTTCAACCTGAGCACATGTGACAGACGTGAAAGGGTCTGGAGATGCCGTGGAGAACGTTATGCTGCCTGCAACATCATTCAGCATGACCGCTTTGGTGGTGGGAAATTTAAAAAAAAAGTGAAGTTAAAAAACGACAACAGAAATGTAAAAACAGCAGTAATGTTTTCAGAATAAAGTGAAAATACTCAGAGATGAAAGTCGCAATTTTATGACAATAACTTGCAATATTAGGAGGGAAAATGCCATTTTAGTAGCATAGAGTTGAAATATTAAAGAAAAATGTTACTTTTTAAAAGTCATGATATTATGACAAACTAAAAAAGAAAATATAAATTCATTGTCAAATTCATGTCAGTCATTTTTGGAAAATTAGTTTGGGGAAAAAGTTATAATATGGGAATAAAGTCAAAATATGAGAATGAAGTCATATTATAAGAAGAAAATGTATGAAGATTATGAGGCAACAGCAGCAGGAATGGGGGGGAAAAGAGCAAAGAGTGAATTTGATTGTAGTAATTTGCTTTTTCACCGATATCACACCGCTGAGATGCACTGTTTTCTTGAAATGTATCGAACTTCTTAGCATAACTGCACAAAATAGCAAAGCTGCATCCTTTCATTTTTCTCTGTGTGGCCCTTGTTGGAAAAAGTTATTTGAATGGGACGGTGACAGATAGCCTGTAATGCTAAAATATTTAGCTGGTTGATAATTGTACTACAAATTATCGTAGAGAAATGATAATATCGACTTTTTTTAGACCATTTTTTTCGTAAATGTTTTCATTAATTTTTTATTAAGTGTCATGTCACATTTGAACCCCTAGATGGTGCTCAAGTATAGTGTACTTTAGTACGTGTAGTGCATGCGCCTGTACAGACTCAACCTGTCTCTGTTAAGAAACAAAAACAAAACACTCCAATAAAACCTAGACACACACACACACACACACACACACAGTTATGTAGTGTATTGTCCAATCAATGTAGCGGATCATGTTTGTGCTGGACCACCGCTGAGTTGTGGCGCAATATGCAATGTTGCTGATATGCCCTTCAACATGTCTTCTTTTGCGCAGTTTTATTGCTGTTTGTGACATGTGCGTGTACGTTCTTCCAGGCAATTTGTACTGTCTGTCAAACATTTCCCCAAATGTTGGCTTTTCAACCGTATTGAAAGGTTGCATTTCTTTTGCAATGTAGCGAGCGACACTGTGATTTTGCGCTGTTTTGTTTAATATTTGCTCCGCCCGTCAAACGCCTCAGTAAGCATCGACTGTCTGGACGAAAGCTGTACTGCGCATCCACACTGGAACCGTGGCATTTGGCTTAGAAACTATCGCTCTTGTGCCTTTATTCGTATTTGCGTCTGCTTGCTCAACGCTAACTGCTAGTACTCGGTGTAGCCATTCACTACACAGGCCCCGCCTCCATGTACTGGGACAAAGACGCTGAGTAGCCGACAGGAGGTTCACTCTCTCCGTTCATGCCACTATAGAACCAATGTGCACGCACACATGCAGAGAGAGAGAGAGGAGCCTCTTTGTTAAAGATTCTCTTACGATATCAAATACCAACGTATGTACATACTCTATTTTATTATCTGAAGGGGATCAATCATCCAAACATCCTGTGATTATCTGTTTATTCTGGAGAAGTGGAAAAGTACTGTGAGTGGACTGAGAGAAAACGGTTGAGATAAAGAAGCACCTGGTCTGCGAGGCATGACCAAGGCTGTCAGGACAGGACAGCTCCAGGCAATTCAAGGACAAAAAGCACATTCCGCAGTCACGCGCTAAGCAGCCGCTTCCTCAACGGTCCACTCCCGGAACTACCTGTGACTAATATCGAAACTTAACTTACCACGTCCATCTATGTGTTACCATGCCCATCTATGTCAATAAAAAGAAGCAGGAGAGTGTGGCACGGATTCTCTCTCCTTGCGCAAGAAAATCTCAAGCCTTCCAGTCTGGGTCATTTTGTTAATTCACAGGTTGGGGGCAAGTTCCCCTGACACTCTTGTCATCCAGCCTGTGTTGCACAGAGAGATGAGGAAATGGAACAATATGCACATGTCAATTTATGGAGGCGTCCAAATTATTGACCTCGCTCTTTTCTATTGTTCGATTCATCGTTTTATCCATTATGGTGACAAGCCTAGCGAAGGAAAAGAAGGGCAAAATGGGAGGGTTGACAGAAGGGATGAGAAAGCGATGAAGCGTTTCTTTCGTCATGCATTTACTGTGTAATCAACTAGCGCTCACGAGAGGCTTGTCGCCGGAGCACACCTCCTCAACCCGGTGTGCGTGCACCGCCGTTGAAGCCTGCATCCAGGCTTTGCCTTTAGCGGGGGGGTCTCAAACTCAGTTTACCCGGGGGCCACTGGAGGTAGTCTGGGTGAGGCTGGGCCTCAGCAAGTATTGGGAATAAGGCTCACGATAACGATCATATCTATAACGATATCGCGTATGCTGCAGGAAACACGTCCAACATGTTAGCTCACTTAAAGCGGCATCATTCGGCAGTGAACGTTACAGCTACAAGAATACCTTAGTTAGCTTAGTGCTAACACCGATAACGTCGGCATATAAACAACCTCTAGCAAACAAATCTGACCGGGCCAAAGCAGTAACACGTGGTATTGGAGTTTGTATAGCCACGAGATTACGACCACGTTCAGTTGTTGAGAGCGCTGGCTTTAAGGACAGTCATGGAACAAATGATTAGACCACCCTCGTTTCTCCAGTTTCATTTTCATTTTAATGCCTGATACAACTACAGGTACCTTTGTTTGGACAAATATAACAATAACAACAAAAAATAGCTCATAACCGTTTGATTTTTTGGCAGTACAATGCTGTAGCTATTCATGTTAGCAATTTGGTTATTATCAAGAAAAGCATGGAAGTTGCTGGATATCAGCTCTTAAATTAAACTCTTATGAGTTATATTTGTTATCATCATATTTGTCCAAACAAATGTACCTTTAGTTGTACCAGGCATTACAATGGATCAATAAACTGAGGAAACAAGGCTGGTCTAATCATTTTTTCCATGACTGTACATGATTACAGTTCTTGTACCTCGCTACAAAATACCATCACGTCCTCACTTTAGCCAGAAAGTTATACCAGCACTTTATGAAAAAGCTAATTAATTGTCCATAGGTATGAATGAGAGTGTGAATGGTTGTCTGTCTAAATGTGCCCTGCCATTGGCTGGCGACCAGTCCAGGGTGTACCCCGCCTGTCGCCCCAAGTCAGCTGGGATGGGCTCCAGCATGCCCCAGCTACCCTATTGAGGATAAGCGGTATAGAAAATGGATGGATGGACAGATGGTTGGACTTCACGTGCAACAGACAGATTTAACTAACTGTCCATTACATTTCACTAAGTCTAATGGGTCGCTTTTATTTATTTTAAAAAATGTGTTTGCATTTTTTAAATAAAAGCACTTTAAGACATTTTTTCTGCCTTTTTTTGTGCCGAAAATGACCCACTTCAAGAAACTGAACCGAACCAAAATGACATATTAGTGTACCGTTCCACCCCTAGTATTTACTTACCTGTTACATGATGTGCTGTCATTTCGTGTGTGTGCGTTAGCACCACGATTGTAGGCAGTGTTCTGTTTCGTGACCCCCATTTCGCCATGTGACTCTTAGTTCCGTGGTAGGTTATGCTTTCACCCTGTGAGCATCATTGGCTTAACTTAGAGCTTGCGGGCCGCATTTACAGTAGTCCTTCCTGTCAAGTCACGGGCCGCAAAATCTGACTTGGCGGGCCGCAAATGGCCCGCGGGCCGCGAGTTTGAGACCACTGGTCTAGGAGTTTGTCGTTGGCAGAAAATGCACCGCCGCTGGATTCACCAAACGTGGAGTTCCTCGAGCCACGCTTTGCCATGCCCAGTTGCGAGTATTTCTCAGATGTTTGCTTACTGTTGTACAGTGTTGTTTACAGCCACGTCGAGAAGCTAATTGCTGATGGTGTAACCATTAGCTTCACAACAGATATGTGTTAATTCCACCACAGGAGATATGTGACGTTACACATATCGGTATCGTTTGATATCGTAATCGAAAATTGAAGGTTGGACAATATTGGCATATCGGATGTTGGCAAAAAAAAAAGCTAGTTATTTTTCTTCATAATGTAGCGTTATTCTCGTAAGACGTTTTCTGGTTGGATTATTACTTTTTTCTCTTAAAATTATGACTTTATTCTCGGAAAATTGTTTTTGTTTTTTTTGTTTTTCATTTTCCAACAATTTCAACTTTTTTTCATGTAAAGTTTTCCAAAAATGACAACTTTGTTTTGTTTATTTTTCATAATATTACAACTTAAAATGATGTTATTTTTCTTCATAATGTAATAACGTTATTCCCGTACAACTTTTACTGTTGGATTAGAACTTTTTTCTATGAATATTATGACCTCATTCTTGGAAAATTACAGCCGATTTTTCCATTTTGTTTGTTCTCATAATATCACGACTTTAAAAAAATGTTTTTAATATTCAAATTAAAGCGACCAAAAGTATGTTATTTTTCCTTTTAATATTAGGATGTTATTGTCATAAAATATTGGCTTTTTCGTGTTAGTTCGCAACTTCTTATTAGAATATTTTGGCTTTATTCTTGTAGAATGACTGCAGATTTTTTCATTTTTGCTGTTTTGTAGTATTCTTGTTATAGTCAATTTTTTAGAATGTGCCATGGGCCCGAAATGGACCCCGGGGCGCACCTTGGACACCCCAGCAATACGCTTTGCACCGGGAGAAGACTTGCTTGTATATTGCATTTGTACGTTCATGCTTTTGGAGTTGTATTTTGTGAAATAAACGTTTTTTTGGTGAAGTGCATGCAAGTGGCCCAATCATTTTCTCCACAAATAGCCAGTATAGTTTTTAAAAGTAAAAATTCTGAAGACGTACCTGGAATGATGTGATTCATGAATGACAACATTACGCTATGTTTGTCATCCAGAAAGTGTAACATGCCCCCAGCGCCGATGCGGTGTTCTTAACGGTGACAAACGCTACAAAAAATGCAGCAGTGAGTATTGCTGACAGCTTTAATGACAATAGCGCATAAACAGGAAGAAGCAGACGACGTGGTTGGCATCTCAGCGAGCCCATCCGTCTTAGAGGCACGTGGCCGTTTCCTTGGAGGGGCACATTTGGCCGAAGCAGATCTCCTTGAAGCCGGTCGCCTTGGTCATCCCGCTGGCTGTATGGTGAGGAAAGAGCATCAGAAACTCAAGTGAATTGCTGCGGGTCCTTGAACGCATCACTCACCGTTCATCAGGTTGTAGAGGAGGCAGTAGTCGTTGGGGCTGCTGGCGGTGGTGTTGACTGAGGAGCTGCTAGACGCCTGCCAGGGAAGGACACAAGGATGGAGGGTTTTCATGTACGTCCACAAGGTAGCCAAAACATTAGGAACAGCATCTACAGCCCTCATCAGAGATGACATTGTGCTAGTGTACCTAATCATTTGAATGTTAGACTAAAAGACACACACACCTTTACTTTGCAGAACTTTGGGGAGGACGGTGGGCTGAACTGGAAGGTGATTTGGTTGGTTTTGTTGGTGTTGGGCGACGTGTGCGTCATCTGGAGGACGGAGGGCGAGTACTTCACAAACTAAACAACACAACAACACAACTTGTCACACAACAACTTTCTTGCACTCCCTTGGAGCACATTGTCACGTATCACTAACTGTAACTAAATGTGTTTATTATTTTGTATTTTTAATCTTGCAGACAGAAATACATTTGCATACTGTGATCAACTTTGTATTTTTTAAGTATTGTTATACTTTGAATGTTGATGAACTGTTTATATTTATTACTATTTCTGTATAGTTACATTTTTGGTATTATAATTATTTACAGAGTGCACAGAATGATATAATTTTCTACACAGGGTAAATTTAGTTGCTGAAACACATGTTACACCTTAAGATTGTGACCTTTAGTTGCAATATTCTAAATAATTCCATTGCAGGGCTTAAGTAAGTAGAAGTGGGTTTTTTTGTTTCAAAAAAAGGTAGGAATAAAGGACCAAATAGTGTCAACTGGGCTTTGACAATATATACTGAATTTAACAAGTACGTATTAAATATCCATATTCCCCATGCATTATTTTTTTCAACATATTTTTCATATTTTGCACAAATTGGCATCTTTGACATATTTTTTTTGGTCCACATGAATTACAAAATGGAATCATTTATGAAGTTGTCCATGATGACATTATTGAATGAAATCATATTGTGGTCATTGAATTGACTTATTTGACTAGACTTACAGAATGTGCTCCCTAGATGGTGTACCTAAGAGTGAAAGGCGGGCCCACTGAATGATGAAGCGATACGACCGCCACTTAAAGCAGCCCTAGGATGCATGCATCGGTTGGACATAATCCGGGTGTGTTGTGGCGAGGATTGAATATGCCGTTTTTACCCGGTACATGCACGTCTCCTGCAGGCTGTCCCTGCAGGTCTGGCTGCTCCAGGCCGCCGCCTGGCCGATGAGCGCGTTGAAAGGTTGCACACAGTTCACCCTGAACATCCTGCTGGGCAAAAAAAGGCGTTAGACACAAGAACCAAACAAAAAAGCAACAGTCAACATAAGTGTGCTACCAGACAACTTGACAGGTGGGCTCCTGGGCCTCAGCGCTGAACGGCAGCAGGAAGGTGAAGGCGGCGAGCAGAGTTGGGTTCATGGTGGCTTTTGGTTGCAGAGTCAGTGCCAGGGCGAGGGCGGGACGTGCTTCTGGGCTTTATGGAGCAAATTTATTCAAGCCCCGCCTCCCAAGGGATCACTGCACTTTCACCACGAAATGCAGCGAGACGGATGGAGGCGTCAGCGTCACATTGCCTCTTCTCGTCCATGCTGCCTCGATAGCACAAGTGTGAACAACTTCCTGGAAGATAGTGGTGTGGTTTTATTTGATTGGTCCTCCGTGACGTGCTCTGTATGAGTATGAAATCAGCAAATCGGTCACGCACACCGCCATTACTTTGTACATACATGGTGTTTTCCCCCTTCCTGATTTATTTATTTGCACATTTCAGAATATCAAACTAATTGAAGTGTTAGTCAATGGCATCACAACTGAACACAAACTGCAGTTTTTAAATGAAACTTATTCAGGGAGAAAAAAAATCCAAACCTACATGGGCCCTGTGTGAAAGAGTGATGTGCCTCCCCTGTTAAAACATAACTCAGATTAATTGAGATCTATCAGTATGGAAAATGTTATAAAGCCATCTCTGAAGCTTTGGGACTCCAGCCAACCACAGTGAGAGCCATTATTCACACACAGTGAAAACAAAAAACAATGGTGAACATATCCAGGAGTCGCCGGCCAACACCGAGAGTGCAGCGACGACTCATCTGAGAGGTCACAAAACACACAACAACAACATCCAAAGAACTGCAGGCCTCACTTGCCTCAGTTAAGGTCAGTGTTCATGACTCCACCATAAGAAAGACACTGGGCAAAAATGGCCTGCATGGCAGAGTTCCAAGACCAACACCATTTCTGAACTAAAACAACATTAAGGCTTGTCGTAATTTTGCCAGAAAACATCTTGATGATCCCCAAGACCTTTGGGGAAATGCTCTGTGGTCTGACCAGACAAAAGTTGAACTTTTTGGAAGGTGTGTGTCCCATTACATCTGGCGTGAAAGTAAAGCCGCATTTCAGAAAAACATCATAGCAGCAGTTAAATATGGTGGCGGTAGTGTGAGGGTCTTCAGGACCTGAAAGACTTGCTGTGATAAATGGAAGCATGAATTCTGCTGAAGGAGAATGTCTGACCATCTGTTGGTGACCTCAGGCTGAAAGCAACTTGGGTTCTGCAGCAGGACAATGATCCAAAACACACCAGCAAGTCCACCTCTGAATGGATGAACACTTTGGAGCGGCCTAGTCCAAGTCCTGACCTGAATCCTATTGAGATGCTGTGGCATGACCTTAAAAAGGCGCTTCATGCTGGAAAGGCCTCCAATGTGGCTGAATGACAACAATTCTGCAAAATTCCTCCCCAGCGCTGTAAGAGACTCATTGCAAGTTATCACAAACACTTGATTGCCGTTGTTGCTGCTAAGGGGGCCCAACCACTTATTAGCTTTAGGGGGCAATCACTTTTTCACACAGCGACATGGAGCTTTGGATGTTTTTTCTCCCTTAATAACAGTTTCATTTTTAAACACTTTTTTTTGTTCAGTTGTGTTGTCACTGACTAATATTTACATTTCTTTGATGAAATGAAATATTTAAGTGTGACAAAACATGCAAAAAATAAGAAACCAGGAGGGGGCAAACACTTTTTCACACCATTGTATTTGACAACACAAGTGAGTCCAGCTCACAGTGAACATGTCTAAATTGTGTGGTTGGAATATTTAGTGTGAGTTAATCGGTTCCAGACCCGACCGTGACAAGTGAAGTAGGATTCCTTATTTATAAATGGAATATTTTGTTGGTTAAAGCATATAAAAACTGTTGATGATCTTCCAAATGTGTTTTTTAACATGATTAGAGCCCTGTAGACATGAAACAACACCCCTATAGTCTTCTTAACACCCCCATTCATTACCCAATGTAGCAGGCAAAATAACATAAAGTAAGACATTGTCAGGGTTCACTTCCTGTCCCTGCCGCCTGTGTTTCCCTGCCTTCTCCTGGGCGTGTGCTTTACCATTTCAGGTGACCTCTCTCCGGCTGGAGGCGGGACTACTGGGCGCACCTGCCTCTGATGAGCCAGCACATCCTTTTAAGCGGATGGATGGCAGCTGGGAGACGCTGGATTATTCCCAAACGGTTTGTGCCACGCACACGGACACCCATTCTGGCTCTTTGGACTTTTTCTTCTTCTGGCAGTCCCGGCAGACTCCTCATTCCCCAAACCTGTAGTCCAGCGTGCTCAGTGTCTCCCAGGAGGTGTGCCCAGTACTCCCGGCTCCCCCAGGCAAGAACTCCCTCGGCTCTTTCCAGTGCTTCCTTCATGGTGCCCCCTCTTTGTTCAGCCCCTTGACTCCCACACCATCGCCTTGTGTTCAGCCTATGATTAATTAAAGACTTACTCACCTGTACACCTGCCTCCCGCCTCTGCATTCGGGGTCCAGCGCCCGCCGCACATAACAGACATATTAGACATATACAAGACATAACATACTCTCGTCAATGCAATGGCAGCTGAATGACACTATGTCAGGATGGTGGTAAATTAGTCAGCCTTTTTGAAATAGACACAGGGCACTATTTCTTACGGGCAGATGCTCAAAACACAGCATCAACATTTCAACACTTAATAGTTCTCGTCTTTTACGGCCTTATTTCCTAAAAGCTAGCTCTACCCCTAACCCAATGTGCCGAACGTCACTGCCCTCCATAGCCCACACTCAGCTCAGAACCACACAATAGACCTGTCACTACAGTAACATTACTGACACCTAGTGACCAGTGTAGAATACTACATATTATGTCTTTGAATGCGTCCTCTGAATGCCTTATATTTGTATTTTTTGTTTTGACTGATCTTTTAAGGCACACGGAATATTGTGTTCTGTGGCTACATAAACATGGAACCTACCAAAAGAAACATTAGACTCCCGTCCCGGATTAGATTACGTTCTTTAGTAATCAGCAGTAGAACAGGACATACAGTAGGTAAGTTAATACATCTGTAAATACATCTTGAGTTAAATATGCAAATGTTTTTTCTACTAAGAAAGGACATTGTCAACCAAGACAGCAAAAACCGTAATCGAGTGAAGCCACAAAACTCACATGGTGCAGTGTCGAGGAACGACTTTACGGTCATAAAAACGCTTACTGAAATGTATCCCATGAGCACCATCTAAAAATAAGATCTCATAAAATGTCTTGAATGAGATTTTGAAAGATCTTAAAACGTATTCATGTGACTTTTATTTCGAACAAATGCAATTTTTGAGCACGTTGTAACATAACTACAAAGTGGAACTGGAGACCCTGCAGCCCGCTCACAATGTATCCACTTTCCTTCATGTGGTTTTTTTTGCCAATATGGATGTGCAACGGGTCTTCAATTGTATTCATTATGCTATTTTTTAAAAAGTGTGAAAAAAGCCTTCAATTTGACTTGTTGAAACCCGCAGAGACCCTGGAATGGAGTTTTTTTTGGGTTTTTTTTAAATTCTTGTTCAAAAAGCCTAATGCAATTGGGCGCAATTTCATTGATCAAAGCAACAAAAGGCTGGATTGTCAAAGAAGGGGTTTTATCGCTGTTGTAAATAAACGTTTGTCCCACGGGATTAAACGAGACCAATTGTCATTAACTTTGTTGTGTAAAAAACGCAGCACAAGACCGCAGCGACACGCCGCTCCACTTCACGCCGCTCCACTTCACGCCTTTGTGTGGGGAACATCACTGTCAATCGGGGGCCCTGTCCTCTCTGAAGTGTGCCGAATCATCTAAAGGAGCATGGAAGTCATCCGGACTCCCTGTGCAGACGTAGCAAAGATTTATGTCTTCCCCACAAACACTGGCATGCAATTAGAACACATCAGCACAAAAATCACTTTCATTTTTAGGATTTTGAAAACTGTTTCCGGAGTTGCAAAATCTGATAACACCAAAGAGGTAACGGACAGTCTTCTTAAAGGAAAAGTGCACTTTTTTGGGAATTTTCCCATCATCCACAACCCCAGGCATGTAATGGATGCACGTAATGGGACACACCTATTCTGCCAATTAAAACACCTCCAAAAAGCTCCAACAAGGTTTTATGGTTTTCTATCCATGTTGTGAGCCTGTAGAAAGAGGCAGATTCATGATAACATGTCATACTTATAGTATTTTGGTCATTTGAAGCATTTGCAGAGCTTCCTTCGTGGGCACATTGATTTCACATAGTAACTAATGATGTGCAATACCACTGATTTTGTTTCCGATCAGATATCGAGTAAAATTAGGCAGGTAACGGCGATACCGATTTGTTACACTGTTCTCTTTACTTGTCTTGCTGCTGTAACAAGTAAATTTCCCCGCTGTGGGATAAATAAAGTACATACAACAAGGCCAGATATGACCTGAGGAGGTCCATACAGGAGGCCAAAAGACAGTACAGACAGAAGCTGGAGGGCTACTATTCCACCTCAGACCCTCGGCGCATGTGGGTGGGGCTCCAGCACATCACAGACTATCGACAGCAGAGTAGCGTAGCCACGTCCAGCCAAACCACACTTCCTGATGAGTTGAATGAGTTTTATGCCCGCTTTGACACCCAAACTCCTGATGAGCAGAGAGGGTGGCTGAACCTGGGGAGCACACAGGACTCACCTCTCATGGTGACATCAGCTGATGTGCGCAGGGTTCTAAACAAAACAAACCCACGAAAAGCAGCACAAGCATCTGTACCGACCTGCTTTAAGTCCACCACCATAGTGCCCGTACCCAAGAAGAGCAACGTGACCTGCTTGAATGACTATCGCCCTATAGCACTCACTCCTATTGTTATGAAGTGCTTTGAAAGAATAGTCATGACCCACATCAAAAAGAGCATCCCGGCAACTGTGGACCCTCTACAGCAGGGGTCACCAACGTTTTTTCTTGCGAGAGCTACTTTTAGAAAATGAATAAGGCCACGAGCTACTCATTTTTGTAGAAAAGATTTTCATACCTTATTTCAACCCAAACAGATCAAATATGCTTGTTTTACCAAAACATTCACAAAATGCTGGTATCCACAACTCACATTTTATGTTTCAGAATACTTTTCTCTCTAGTGTTCTCACGTTGTTAACTGAAAACCTGAATGAAAAGCAGGCTTGCGGGCACCTCATGTGGCCGTGGGGGGCTACCTGGTGCCCGCGGGCACCACGTTGGTGACCCCTGCTCTACAGTTTGCATACCGCCAGAACCGGTCCACGGATGATGCAGTCAACACTGCCATCCACACAGCCCTTTCTCACCTACAGGGCCAGGACACATATGTCAGAATGCTATTTATAGACTATAGCTCTGCTTTTAACACAGTCAGCCCCCACAAACTCACAAATAAGCTCCTCACACTTGGCCTGTCACCCTCCCTCTGTAACTGGGTGTTTAACTTTCTAACAGGCAGGCCCCAGTCAGTCAGAGTCCACAATCGCACATCCAGCTCAGGAATTGTGAGCACTGGGACCCCACAGGGGTGTGTGCTGAGTCCACTCCTCTACACGCTCTTCACCTACGATTGCGTGGCCTCCCAGAACAACACAAGCATCATTAAATTTGCGGATGACACTACAGTCATCGGCCTGATCACTGGTGGTGTTGAAACATCATACAGAAGAGAGGTGATGGACCTCATAGCTTGGTGTCGTGATAACAATCTCCTTCTCAATACAGATAAGACTAAAGAGATGATCATCGACCCAAGAACAAGGGAAAAGGAGCCGCATAGACCCCTGTTTATTGATGAGACTGAGGTGGAGAGGGTGAAAACCTTCAAGTTCCTTGGCACACACATCAGCGAGGACCTCACCTGGTCTCACAACACCCAACAAATTCTGAAGAAGTCCCAAAGGAGACTGTACTTCCTGAGAAGACTGAGGAAATTTGGCATGTCCACCACAATCCTGAGTTGCTTCTACAGATGCACTATGGAAAGTGTCCTTACAGCCTCCATCACTGTTTGGTACGGTAACTGTACAACACGTGATAGGAAGGCACTCCAGCGGGTGATCAAGACCTCACAGAACATTGTTGGGGCAGCCCTCCCCTCACTGCAAGACATTTATAAAACTAGAGTCCTACGAAGAACACACAACCTCATCAAGGACAGCACACATCCACAGCACTCATTATTCACACTCCTACCGTCAGGCAGACGCTACAGGAGTTTGAAGTCCAGGACCACAAGGCTGGCGAACAGCTTTTACCCACAGGCCATCAGGCTTCTCAACGAAGCACTCACACACGCCGCACGCAACACACGCACACACTCATAGCACTTTATTTATTTATTTATTTGTATTATTTATTTGAATTAATGTGTCTTCTGTTTTTGTTGCTTAATTTATTGGTATTTATGTTTCTTATGTTCTTATTTTTTGTGTTTTTTTTCTTTTCTTGGGAGAATGAACAGAATAAGATTTTCATTGCATAGCATAACTGCTGTTTTACGATGCACATGACAATAAAACTCTCTTGAATCTTGAATGTAAGAAAGAATGTAAATGCGGCCCGCAAGCTCTAAGTTAAGCCAATGATGCTCACAGGGTGAAAGCATAACCTACCACGGAACTAAGAGTCACATGGCGAAATGGGGGTCACGAAACAGAACACTGCCTACAATCGTGGTGCTAACGCACACACACGAAATGACAGCACATCATGTAACAGGTAAGTAAATACTAGGGGTGGAACGGTACACTAATATGTCATTTTGGTTCGGTTCAGTTTCTTGAAGTGGGTCATTTTCGGCACAAAAAAAGGCAGAAAAAATGTCTTAAAGTGCTTTTATTTTAAAAAATGCAAACACATTTTTTTAAATAAATAAAAGCGACCCATTAGACTTAGTGAAATGTAATGGACAGTTAGTTAAATCTGTCCGTTGCACGTGAAGTCCAACCATCTGTCCATCCATCCATTTTCTATACCGCTTATCCTCAATAGGGTAGCTGGGGCATGCTGGAGCCCATCCCAGCTGACTTGGGGCGACAGGCGGGGTACACCCTGGACTGGTCGCCAGCCAATGGCAGGGCACATTTAGACAGACAACCATTCACACTCTCATTCATACCTATGGACAATTAATTAGCTTTTTCATAAAGTGCTGGTATAACTTTCTGGCTAAAGTGAGGACGTGATGGTATTTTGTAGCGAGGTACAAGAACTGTAATCATGTACAGTCATGGAAAAAATGATTAGACCAGCCTTGTTTCCTCAGTTTATTGATCCATTGTAATGCCTGGTACAACTAAAGGTACATTTGTTTGGACAAATATGATGATAACAAATATAACTCATAAGAGTTTAATTTAAGAGCTGATATCTAGCAACTTCCATGCTTTTCTTGATAATAACCAAATTGCTAACATGAATAGCTACAGCATTGTACTGCCAAAAAATCAAACGGTTATGAGCTATTTTTTGTTGTTATTGTTATATTTGTCCAAACAAAGGTACCTGTAGTTGTATCAGGCATTAAAATGAAAATGAAACTGGAGAAACGAGGGTGGTCTAATCATTTGTTCCATGACTGTCCTTAAAGCCAGCGCTCTCAACAACTGAACGTGGTCGTAATCTCGTGGCTATACAAACTCCAATACCACGTGTTACTGCTTTGGCCCGGTCAGATTTGTTTGCTAGAGGTTGTTTATATGCCGACGTTATCGGTGTTAGCACTAAGCTAACTAAGGTATTCTTTCTTGTAGCTGTAACGTTCACTGCCGAATGATGCCGCTTTAAGTGAGCTAACATGTTGGACGTGTTTCCTGCAGCATACGCGATATCGTTATAGATATGATCGTTATCGTGAGCCTTACTCCCAATACTTGCTGAGGCCCAGCCTCACCCAGACTACCTCCAGTGGCCCCCGGGTAAACTGAGTTTGAGACCCCCCCGCTAAAGGCAAAGGCTGGATGCAGGCTTCAACGGCGGTGCACGCACACCGGGTTGAGGAGGTGTGCTCCGGCGGCAAGCCTCTCGTGAGCGCTAGTTGATTACACAGTAAATGCATGACGAAAGAAACGCTTCATCGCTTTCTCATCCCTTCTGTCAACCCTCCCATTTTGCCCTTCTTTTCCTTCGCTAGGCTTGTCACCATAATGGATAAAACGATGAATCGAACAATAGAAAAGAGCGAGGTCAATAATTTGGACGCCTCCATAAATTGACATGTGCATATTGTTCCATTTCCTCATCTCTCTGTGCAACACAGGCTGGATGACAAGAGTGTCAGGGGAACTTGCCCCCAACCTGTGAATTAACAAAATGACCCAGACTGGAAGGCTTGAGATTTTCTTGCGCAAGGAGAGAGAATCCGTGCCACACTCTCCTGCTTCTTTTTATTGACATAGATGGGCATGGTAACACATAGATGGACGTGGTAAGTTAAGTTTCGATATTAGTCACAGGTAGTTCCGGGAGTGGACCGTTGAGGAAGCGGCTGCTTAGCGCGTGACTGCGGAATGTGCTTTTTGTCCTTGAATTGCCTGGAGCTGTCCTGTCCTGACAGCCTTGGTCATGCCTCGCAGACCAGGTGCTTCTTTATCTCAACCGTTTTCTCTCAGTCCACTCACAGTACTTTTCCACTTCTCCAGAATAAACAGATAATCACAGGATGTTTGGATGATTGATCCCCTTCAGATAATAAAATAGAGTATGTACATACGTTGGTATTTGATATCGTAAGAGAATCTTTAACAAAGAGGCTCCTCTCTCTCTCTCTGCATGTGTGCGTGCACATTGGTTCTATAGTGGCATGAACGGAGAGAGTGAACCTCCTGTCGGCTACTCAGCGTCTTTGTCCCAGTACATGGAGGCGGGGCCTGTGTAGTGAATGGCTACACCGAGTACTAGCAGTTAGCGTTGAGCAAGCAGACGCAAATACGAATAAAGGCACAAGAGCGATAGTTTCTAAGCCAAATGCCACGGTTCCAGTGTGGATGCGCAGTACAGCTTTCGTCCAGACAGTCGATGCTTACTGAGGCGTTTGACGGGCGGAGCAAATATTAAACAAAACAGCGCAAAATCACAGTGTCGCTCGCTACATTGCAAAAGAAATGCAACCTTTCAATACGGTTGAAAAGCCAACATTTGGGGAAATGTTTGACAGACAGTACAAATTGCCTGGAAGAACGTACACGCACATGTCACAAACAGCAATAAAACTGCGTAAAAGAAGACATGTTGAAGGGCATATCAGCAACATTGCATATTGCGCCACAACTCAGCGGTGGTCCAGCACAAACATGATCCGCTACATTGATTGGACAATACACTACATAACTGTGTGTGTGTGTGTGTGTGTGTGTCTAGGTTTTATTGGAGTGTTTTGTTTTTGTTTCTTAACAGAGACAGGTTGAGTCTGTACAGGCGCATGCACTACACGTACTAAAGTACACTATACTTGAGCACCATCTAGGGGTTCAAATGTGACATGACACTTAATAAAAGATTAATGAAAACATTTACGAAAAAAATGGTCTAAAAAAAGTCGATATTATCATTTCTCTACGATAATTTGTAGTACAATTATCAACCAGCTAAATATTTTAGCATTACAGGCTATCTGTCACCGTCCCATTCAAATAACTTTTTCCAACAAGGGCCACACAGAGAAAAATGAAAGGATGCAGCTTTGCTATTTTGTGCAGTTATGCTAAGAAGTTCGATACATTTCAAGAAAACAGTGCATCTCAGCGGTGTGATATCGGTGAAAAAGCAAATTACTACAATCAAATTCACTCTTTGCTCTTTTCCCCCCCATTCCTGCTGCTGTTGCCTCATAATCTTCATACATTTTCTTCTTATAATATGACTTCATTCTCATATTTTGACTTTATTCCCATATTATAACTTTTTCCCCAAACTAATTTTCCAAAAATGACTGACATGAATTTGACAATGAATTTATATTTTCTTTTTTAGTTTGTCATAATATCATGACTTTTAAAAAGTAACATTTTTCTTTAATATTTCAACTCTATGCTACTAAAATGGCATTTTTCCTCCTAATATTGCAAGTTATTGTCATAAAATTGCAACTTTCATCTCTGAGTATTTTCACTTTATTCTGAAAACATTACTGCTGTTTTTACATTTCTGTTGTCGTTTTTTAACTTCACTTTTTTTTTAAATTTCAACTAATTTAACGATTTAAACTTTCCTTTTGTAAATGTTATTCTTGTAATTACGTCATTGCCCTCATATTTTGACTTTCTTCTTACATTACAACATTACATCTTTTTCTGCAACCAAATTTTCCACAAATTACAACTGAGTTCATTGTTTTGTTTGGTTCTCATAATATTACGACTTTAATATTGCAACCTTTTGCTGCTAAAATGATGTCATTTTATTCTCATCATATTATGACCTTTTCTCATTATACTCCAACTTTTGTCTCTTAATATTTTGACTTTATTCTTGTAAAATTACTGTTGCTTTTTCCATTTTTGTTGTTGTTGTGGGGTTTTTTTTAAAGTTTTCTTGTTAAATTAGACATTTATAATGTGGCGTGGGCCAATAAAAACCGCAGCGGGCTGCACTTTGGACACCCGTGTGTTAGTTATTAAAGGGCATCTTTATATACTGCTTAAAAAAATGAAAGGAACGCTTGGAAAACACATCAGATCTAAACTGGGGGAAAATGATCTTGAATATCTTTCCTGATAATAAGTGGGTGATGTATTAGTAACAAAATGATGCCACATCATTTGATAGAAATGAAAATGATCACCCTATAGAGGGGGAAATCAAAGACACCCCAAAAATGAAAGTGAAAAAATGATGCAGCACACTGGTCCATTTTGCTAAAATGTCATTGTAGCAACTCAAAATGATTCTCAGTAGTTTGTGTGGCCCCCACGTGCTTGTACGCATGCCTGACAGCGTCGGGGCATGCTCCTAATGAGACGACGGATGGTGTCCTGGGGGATCTCCTCCCAGATCTGGACCAGGGCATCAATGAGCTCCTGGACATCCTCCAGGAACTACCTGCATACACTAGCCACATGAGGTCGGGCATTGTCGTGGACCAGGAGGAACCCAGGTCCCACTGCACCAGCGTAGGTTCTGACAATGGGTCCAAGGATTTCATCCCGGTACCTAATAGCAGTCAGGGTGCCGTTATCTAACCTGTAGAGGTCTGTGCGTCCTTCCAGGGATATGCCTCCCCAGACCATCACTGACCCACCACCAAAGCGGTCATGCTGAATGATGTTGCAGGCAGCATAACGTTCTCCACGGCATCTCCAGACCCTTTCACGTCTGTCACATGTGCTCAGGTTGAACTTGCTCTCATCAGTGAAGAGCACAGGGCACCAGTGGTGTAGTTGCCAATTCTGTTGGTCTATGGCAAATGCCAATCGAGCTTTACGGTGCTGGGCAGTGAGCACAGCGCCCACTACAGGATGTCGGGCCCTCAGGCCACCCTCATGGAGCCTGTTTCTGATTGGTGGTCAGAAACATTCACACCAGTGGCCTGCTGGAGGTCATTTTGTAGGGCTCTGGCAGTGCTCATCCTGTTCCTCCTTGCACAAAGGAGCAGATACCGATCCTGCTGAGGGTTGAAGGACCTTCTATGGCCCTGTCCAGCTCTCCTGGAGTAACTACCTGTCTCCTGGAATCTCGTCCATGCGTCCAGGTACCGCAGTGATGCCCTGGTCCAGGTTCCTTTAATTATTTTGAGCAGTGTATATATACACACACACACATATATATATATATATATATATATATATATATATATATATATATCTATATATATATGTCAAGCTTGAGCGGGAGGGGAAGGACATGGAAAAAAACATTGTGAGAAACGTGACTTCAAAAATTTCAGCTGAGAAGCGCCGACCCAACGAGATTCAGTACTGCAGTGTTCCCTCGCTACATCACGGTTCACCTTTCGCCGACTTGCTGTTTCCAAAATGTTCTGCACCGTCAAAGGTACCTGCGGTCGGACCCAAAAGGCAGAAGAGGAAGCAGTTGCGGCTGCAGGGTGCTATTATGAAAGGAGGAAGGAAGGAGGAAAGTACGACGAGAGGAACAATATGTTTTGACAATAATACAAAAACGCTACAGTAGAGCAGAACGGCGCCAGGATGATGAAGAGGCACGACCAGAAGAGTGAAATACGTGTGAGTCACTATTAATAATTTCTTGTGTCCAACCTAGTAGGTTGATCATTAAAATTCAAACCAAGGTTTGGACTTTGAGAGTGTTTAAACAAGAGAGAAATGCAGGAAAATGTTCATGTCTGTCTGAGAAAAGTGTATCAAGTGTATGGTGAGGTGTTTTACAGCCTTAAAACATGTAGAATCATTGAAAAAAAAATAAAGTTGGCTACTTTGCGGATTTCACTTACTGCAGGTTATTTTGGGAACCTATCCCCCGCGATAAACCAGGGAACACTGAATACCAAAAAGTATATAAATACTGTCGTGTGGAATCGCTTCAGCTTGTGTACCTAATGTTGCGACCCGTCCTTCTTTCCTGCCATGCTGCCGGGTGTCCTCACTGGACGACCACAGGGGGACATGCGGCGGACGTGTTCCTCCTCAGGTTCAGGCCAGCAAGAGGCGACAAGGCGGGCAAGACCTCGTAGCCCAGGAGCTGGCGGGTGACGGACTCCCAGGTCGAACCCATCTCAAGCCGGCTGCAGACGCAGGGGTACTGGCGGTCGGCCCAGCGGACCCAGTCCACCGCATTCTTGACGATCTGCCAGCGGGCCGGCCTGCTTCTGCCGCCAAAATTTTTTTTGAGGGCTGTTTACATTTCCAGAACCAGGAGCCCGAGGGTGTGAAGACCCTTACCTGATCGGAGGTTCCTCGAAAGCGAACAGCGTACGCAGCAGCTGGCCTTCCGGCAGCTTCTCCAACCTCATCAGCTGCAGGACCACAAGAGTCGCCAGCAGCCTCAGGATGTCAGCGTGGGCTTTCACACCTGCACAAGACAAGACGTGAGCTCACTGCACTGCTCCCTGAAGCAGGTGCGGCCTACAAGGATGGAAGACCATCTCACCGAGAGAGCGGATGCCTTTGCTTGTGAGGAACTCATTGGCAAGGACGTCGAGGTCGACGTCAATGCACCTGCCCAGCTCTGCGGTCAGCTCCCAGTAGCCGTCCTGCAAGACAGCGATATCAACATTGCACCACCGGAACGGTTAATGTTCTTTCGCTACATATACCCTACCTGGACACTTCTTTAGGTACACGTGCTGAATCTAACAACATCCAATATTAAAGATGCAGCAACGATTCTGCCTTTACAAAGATAATAAGAGAGTGGTTTCATCCATCCTACGTCGCTTAACTAGCTAGCAGTGTCGTAGCAGCCTTTCTCATGCTATTGCGCAAGACATGCCCAACATATAGACTGGCACTCCCCTCGCGTAATCAGCACTTTATGTTCCGCATGAGAGATTGGCCTTTAGTTTTGCTTTTCCTTAAGTTTTTGCCTCGCTGCCTGTTTTGTGCTCTTATTTTGGTTTGCGGTTTCCTGTTTGGCACGATGTGCAGCTGCTTTGCGGTCGCTGGAAAGAGCGTGCAGAGGTACCCGTTCCTCATTTGTCGTCAGTATGGGTGCTCTGATCAGGGTTTTCTGCTGCCGATTCCAATACTAATCATCCATGAGTGACATCGGCCGATACCAATGACATGGATTACAGTAATCGCTCGTTTATTGCGGATTGGTTCCAGACCTGACCGTGATAAGTGAATTTCCACAATTCCATTGTTAGAAATGGAATATTCAGAGTTATGACATAGAAAACCTGTTAACCACCTTCTAAATACACTTTAACATTATTAGAGCCCTCTAGACATGACATAACACCACTAAAGTTACCTTTACACTCCTATTACCCAATATAGTTGATATAATCAGAGAAAATAAGCCATTAAAGACAGTTCTCCTTGTAGGGGAGCAGAATTGTTGGTGGACAGGAAGTGATGTCGGGGGTTATGAGTTGAGTTTTAGCTTGTTGTGCGCTATAGCGGCAACAGTAACCTGTGTTATTATTCTGAGTATTATTATTGTGCCAGTTGTGAGATCATTTAAACCTGCATTAACATCCTGTTTCTGAGATCAAGTCTGGTGATTCTCACACCAAACAATTACTGACACCTAGTGACCAATGTAGAATACTACATACACAAGTTCAATGGTGGTCTTAATGGCTTATACAGTCAAACTTGTCTATAGCGGCCACTAGAGGGAGTCTGCAAAAGTGGCCGCTATAGATATTGACCAAGGGAGACAAAATGGGTGGCCGCTGGCCGCGTTGGACAGGTGACTGCTATACACAGGGTCTATAACATGTAAATTTGCTGGGGGGGGATTTTTCAGTGGCTGCTATAGGCAGGTGGCCGTTCTATAAAGTTGGCCGCTAAGACAGGTTTGACTGTATTTATATTTTAGTTAATGGAACAATTTTTACACCTGAAAATGCTTCACTTGGGCAAAAAATGCGTATGATTTACTTAAATATGCACATTGTTTTTACTAATAATAGGCGAGTTCCACATCTGGCAGCGCAGTCGTGTAGATTTAGTGGGTATTTCACATGGCTATGCAGCTGTCTAACTAATGTGTAAGCAGATAGCGCCATACAAGTACATTTCCCACATGTTGACGTGAATATCATAACCTAATAAGTCGTAATAGCTTGTATGTGTCAACACATACAGTCGTATGCAAAAGTTTGGAAACCCCTGAGAATTTCCGTCATGTTTATTAATAAAACATTCATTAATAAGACATATCACATAACTGATGGACAGAGTGAAAATGGTGGAGAAATTTGGCCTCTGTCATTTTGTTGACTTGAACTGTACCGATACTACGTGTTGCTACGTGTTAAAATTATACTAAATGACAAAATACACGAACATAGAAGGTGGTTGATTGTTGTGATCGGCACTGATCGGCATATGCCTACAGTATCACACACTTTGCCATGGAAATTGGCTGATACTGATGGATGGCATCCCTAGCAAACTGGAATTGATTTAGGAGTTAGGAACAGAAGTGGCGTATAACCCAAGGATCTTCTGTGTAAGCACTGACTGGCACTGTAGTTCATGTAAAACAGGCAATCGGGGTTTTTGATTAGTTTAGACAGTGCTAAAATAGTACATTATTTAACGGCTCGTTGCTGTACTGGCATTGGTGTCTGTGATATTTTACTTAGTATCGTATCGTTAAAAAAATGTGCCAATGTGCAGAAGGTGTCTTACTGAAATCTGCATCTCGAAGATCTTTGTCCATTTCAACAGATTCTGGCCACCTGCTGACACCCCTTTCCTGCAAACACATGATAGCAACATGTGATTAACATGTGACGTTCCACACACGCGCCTTACACTGCATCGGACATTTTAATCATTAACATGCGCCTCTTTCACAGAGATCCTGCAAAACAGTTGCACCAAAGCCGTTAGAGAAGTCGGACTTTTATCCGCCTTTGCCTTTTAACGCAGAACCCAGTGAAACGGGTGACTTCTGCAACTTTCCCACGTCGTCCCACCATCGGGTTGGTACCTGACGCCAGCGGCCGGAGTGACGCTTACCATACTTGCTTGCCAGCGACAATTGCTTCTAACACAACAGGATGGAAGGCACGAGTATCTGGTGTTCAGACTTCATATCCCAGTCCCACCACGGTCATTGTCTATCTTTTTGGGACACGCTTAACATATTTGCATGAAGCAGCGTCTCTCAATTATTTTCTCTCAGAATTATTGTATTTGTACAAACCACTGTATGATGAGGTGCTGGCACCAGGTTTCATGCATGCCGAAAGACACTAACAGATCTGCCAACTAGTTCCGTGCAGATCGATACTGAAATGTCAGTACCTCCGATACCGCACCTTTACGCTCTAAAATTGATTATCTCGTGAAAATATGGATACTTTGACACTTCAGTCATTTGAGGTCATGTATATCATTAAGAAGAACACGGTGGAAAGCAACTAAATGACTGGCATATTGTCTCAATGATACGCATCTGGTGGGAACTGCCAGTCTCAATCTGTTGAAACGATGGCCGATCGTAAACGGAGGCATGTGTGAATTAGTTTTCATTCTTATAGTACTGTAGTTGAATAATTAATGTGTGTCCTGCCCCCTCCTGGCATTCATGTTGAGTCTGACCCCTGGCGTGGCCCAGCAACAGTCTTCGAGCAGCCGCGGTGTGCTGCCATGTTCTCATGCCAGAATACCGGACGGACGTAAATGACTCTTCTTCAGACATTTGCTCAACATTACTGAGGATACCACGACATCTATTGGTCACATTTGATATTACAATTTACTGCATGAAACTCCCGACATCTCTCCACGTGTTCTCTATGATGAGCGTGCTGCTCGGAAGCACACGGACGTGAGCACATATTAGCCACATCAGTGTATAAGCCGCAGGGTTGAAAGCATGAGAAAAAAGTAGTGGCTTATAAACCGCAAATTACAGTAATCAATTAATGACTACATTCTATTATTAGTTTTCAATGATGATTGGCAAGTAAGTCAGGCGTCTTCCTTTAATACTTGGAATCTAATGTCACACCTCATGGAAGAATCCCTCAGTGTCATCGTTTATAATTTCACTGGTTGCTTTAGCTTCATACTTTGCGCTTTACTTTGTTCTGATATAGTTTGTGCCACGTAGAAATATGCAGCTTTACAAATTATCATTGCCAGCAATATTTAATGGAATTGTTATTTGTGGATTTATTAAGAATAACCTCTTTTACTTGTTGATAGCAATGTTATTTTAGTTGACTGTGACACAGAAATGGCTATTTTGTTTTGACTAAATGTTTGAAATAAATATGGCACTTTTTCTGTAACTTACATTGCATGTTTCAGTATTTAGCTTATTGCTGGGTTGCACATGACATCACATGTGGTTGCAGTAGGCACCAGCTCAAGCAAACGAATGTATTTGTGGCGAGACGTCAAGTGAGTTTTGGGAAAAGATGTTGCTAAGATAGTCCATCATAAAGGGAAACATGTTCAAGAAACAAGCAAAAAAAAAAAAAGGTTTTGTGTAAAGTGGGGCCAGGGGACTACTTGTAATAATGCCTAATATTATGAAAAACAAACAAAACAAAGAATAAAGTTGTAATTTTTGGAAAATTAGGTTGCGGAAAAAGTTAAAATGTTATAACATTGTAATATTATGAAAAAAAATTACGAAATTTTAGTAGCATAGAGTTGAAATATTACAGAAAAAAAAAAAAATTTAAGCCGTACTTCTTATGAGTAATTATGTTGGAAAGAAGTTATTACAATTATGGAAATAAAGTCTAAATTGCACAATGCTAAGTTTTTCACCAATCTCGATCTTCGATGTGCTTATCACCTGGTCCGGATTCGGGAGGGAGACGATTGGAAAACAGCTTTCAATACGCCCCTGGGGCACTTCGAATACCTTGTTATGCCTTTCGGATTAACCAACGCTCCAGCTGTCTTCCAAAATCTCATTATTGATGTTCTTAGTGACCTTATCAATAAGAATTGCTTTGTGTACCTCGATGATATTTTGATTTTCTCTCATGATTTGCAGGAACACGTACGACAAGTCCGTCAAGTCCTACTTCGATTATTGGAAAATAGACTTTACGTCAAAGTTGAGAAGTGTGAATTCCACGCCAATTCTGTGTCTTTTTTGGGTTACATTGTGGAGAGCGGCAAACTTCGAGCCGATCCCGCCAAGATTCAGGCGGTGGTCGATTGGCCATCTCCGACAGCAAGGAAGCCTTTACAGAGGTTCTTGGGGTTTGCCAACTTCTATAGGAGGTTTATCCGGAATTTTCTATTGCCGAACCTCTGACAAGGCTAACATCTGTTAATAAACCATTTGTATGGTCCACTGAGGCCGAAAGAACGTTTTGTAGACTTAAGCAGCTATTTACTTCAGCCCCTATACTGTCTCACCCTGACTCTCTCTGCTCAATTTTTCGTTGAGGTTGACGCCTCGGATACAGGAGTGGGAGCGGTCCTGTCCCAGAGATCCCCGGCTGACCAGAGGCTCCACCCGTGTGCATTCTTCTCGCGTCGCCTTACCAAAGCAGAGGGAAACTACGACGTGGGGAATAGAGAGCTGCTGGCCATCGTTCTTGCGCTGAGGGAATGGAGACATTGGCTGGAGGGCGCAGCCAAACCGTTCACCGTTTTCACTGACCACAAGAATCTAGCTTATATCAGATCAGCACACAGACTGAATTCACGCCAAGCACGCTGGTCGCTCTTCCTAACCAGATTTGACTTCACTATCACCTACAGGCCGGGGTCATGTCATGTCATGTTCTGTGTTTGTTTTGCACTCTGCTGCCGCCTCTGTTTTGTCCTTGCAGTGTCATGGCTGCACTGATGAGTAATCAGGGTCACCTGTGATCAATCTGCTGCTCCCCATATATACCTCTGCCTAGCCACGATCTAGTCGCCAGTTATTCCCTTGCCAACCCTGCTTCCTGTTCCTCATTCCTTGGCTCCCAACTGGTCCCCTTTGCTCGTGTATTTTCTGCCATTGTGATTTGTTACTGCCTCTACCTGTTCTGCACCTTTTTTCCTGCAGCTCCTTTCGTTCAGTGAGTACCTTTTTTCCTGCCTTGCAGTGTTTTTCGTTCTTTGTAGTTTTTGGCTCATGCCCTGTGTTCCTTAGTTATCTTTTTGTCGTTACCTTTTTCCTGCCTTGCAGTGTTTTTCGTTCCTTGTAGTTTTTTGGCTCAAGCCCTGTGTTCCTTAGTTATCTTTTTGTAGTTATTTTTGTATTGTTGTCATTTATTACTTTGTGTAATAAATAGTATTCTTACTAGCGCTGTGTCAGTCTGCATAACGGGTTCCAACCTTTTTGGCGTAAGCCACATCGTGACATAAATATTATGGGAATAAAGTCACGATTTAAAAAAATTACAAAGATTACTGAAGAAGAAAGTTGAATATGTGGAAAATTAATAAAAAAAAAACAGCAAAATGGGAAAAAAATAGCAAATAGCAAAGTTGATACTAATAATAGGCTTTTTCACCTATCAAAGCTGAGAAGCACTTTTTTCTTGAAATATATCTAATTCCTCAGCATTACAAAATCTCAAAGTGGTCCTAGAATCCTTTCATTTTAAGTAAAACGTTTGGACACCCCTGATCAAAATGTTCCAACTGTACAGGTGTCCACGTATTCAAAAAGCCTCATAAATATACCACCAAGATAACAAAGCCCGCTTTGTTGCAAGAGAAAAAGAAGATGGGGATGAAGTCTGCTCCAGCCATATTGGAACGCGTGACATGATTCCATTGTTTGCAACAAATTCATGTTCATACGCGACACCCCCATGGGAAAAGAGCGCAGCGAAGTGATGAAGGACGCATACAAAAGTGTATTCATGGAGAGAGACATGTTAGAAGCGTTATTTTCATCTGCTACATTCATTACGTCCGACGCGGAAGATAAGCTTTCACGGCTCTTTGACTGCCTTGTTTTCAACTATTTCATGTCTTCATGCATCACATCATTCACACTCACACAACCGCATGCAGCGGAATTCAACAAAGATACCGAGTGCATATGTGGCCATATTTAATGTCCCCCCCCCCGACGCGGAAGTGAGGCAGACTGCCTCTGCACAAGTACTGTTTATTTGTGAAATGCATCCAGTGGCATCACAGTAAAGGAAACACCAGATATGGCCAGACACGAGTTTGAGGGCAAGCGCTGCTGCCTATATCGGTTTCGATTGACATCAGTAAGAAAGCCAATCCTTTTACACATGCGTGGTCTTTGCTCTGTTACGGCTCTGATGTTACCTTCTTTCAACTCTGTTTCTAGAAAGCGTTCGTGATTTGAGACTCACCACGGCATCTGACTGAGGACAGCTCCGGGTCTTGGCACAGACGTTGCAGAGCCGGCCGCTGTTCTCCACAAAAAGGGTGGGGATTTGATCGCAGTTCGGCCCCCAAAAGAAAAACCTGCCGATGACTCGTTTTCAGCAGATTGGTCTGAAGACTGGAACTGAGACTGGCTTTTTTGGCTGCTGAGCTGCTGAGCAAGTCCTGCTTGTGAACTACATGTGAATGGTGCACTGTACAACACATTATAAGAACCCCCAAAACCAAAACCAAAACCTTGGCTTGAAGGTGCTTTGCTTCCAAAAAGTGCGCCAGTCATCGGAGTCGATACACCGGCCGATGCTTGTCCGACAAGAAAGCCACCAAACCACTCATACGTCTCTTCAACTTTTCCCACTTGCTGCTGTTGGAGCTTTACATTTGCTTCCATGACTTCCACACATGGAGGAGCCCACTGACTGTGCTGGATGCTGGTTTCTTTTGCTTTTTCATAACGGTCGGGAGTCACAGACAGACCTTGCAGGGTTCCATGGCCAAGTGGCAGCGGAGGGGGCGGAACTGATCCGAGATTTAAAAGTAATTCCTTGACATTTGGATCTGTGGCTCCAGGAGGAGGAGGAGGAGGAGGAGGAGGAGGAGGAGGAAGTGGAGGAGCATCAAAGGACGGATGGACAGGTGGTATGCCAAATTGAAGTCGGTTAACATTTGGATGTCTGGCTTTACGACGAAAAGGAGCCAGAGGAGGTCCTGAAAGAGCATCTGAGGATGAATGGACTCCGCAAAGAAGAGGAGGAGGCAGTGGAGGAGAGTCACGGGATGGGTGGATGGGTTGGGGTTTAGGGGGCATACCGAATTGAAACTGGTTAGCTTCTTGAGTTCCACGCAGAAGAGGAGAGGCATCCGATGACCCATCATGCTGGATACTTGCACTTGGTAAGCCAAAACATTTAGGAAATATTTTTGCATTTGGATCTGTGGTTCCAGGAGGAGGAAGAGGATGAGAAGCAAGATCAAATGATCCACCAAGGCTACTGTGCCTGGTTCTTCCGCTGGAAAATGAAGCTTCAGGGAGGGCTACTTCGTCGTCAAACAATCCAAAGCCCATTATGGCATCCTCCTCATCCTCCTCCGTCGCTTTGGACTCTGCATCCTTCGTCAGGACGGGGGCCTCCTCCGTCTCCCTGGACTCCATGTACTCCATCGGGACGGCGGCCTCCTCCTCCATCTCGATGAACTCCGCCTGCTTCATCAGGACAGCGGCTTCCTCGCCCTCCTCCTCCTCCGTCTCTGTCCCGCTGGACTCCGCATCCATCATCACAACAGCTGCCTCTCTCTCCATCGCAGCCCTCTTCAACCTCCTACGAGCCGTCAGTGAATAGACTGGCGACATTTGTGGGGATGACAGAGAAGAAGAGGGGCTCTACAGGAAGAAGAACAGAGAAAAGACAAGCTTCAAATTCTTTTAAATTCTCATTCAGCGCATGTGCAATAACAGTGAGGGCTTTCTCCTCTTACAGGACAGCGGAACCTCTATTTTGGAGTCAAAAAAGCCTTTCTTCTGAGTTTTTTTGGTGGAGGTGGCAGCGTTTTTGTGACATTTGTTATCAATGTTAACATGCACGCTTTTAATGGTTTTCAAGCATTACAGCGGTTCACTTCTTTTTACACTTATGTGTCAGATAAGATTGTTACTTAACACTTGTACAGTTAATGCAGGTTTAAAGGTAGCAGAGAGATTATTTCCATCAGTTCCTCTGGGGAAAAAAATAGTAGGATGCCCAATGTCCCAAGAGTAGCATGTCAACACTGGGAAACAAGTGAAAGTTGACAGGCCAGCCAACCAGACACTACTTATTTCAACACCAAAAACTGGCCAGAGCCCGGCTCAGGGGATGAAGCAGGGGAAAAGTGACAGCTGATGAGGATGTCACACAAACGGCGGCGTAATCTCAGCTGTCGTAACTCTCTATATGCAGGGACTCTAGTTGTCACAAGCCTACAGCGCCCTCTCACGGCTGTCGACGGGAATGTTCACTCCTTTCTTCATGTCATTCAGTATGCATTAACATTTAAAAACATGTTCAATTATACAGTAATCCCTCACAATATCACGGTTTAATTATCACTCCCTTACTACTCCATGGTTTTTCAGGAATCATGCTGTTTCGTGGATGTCAAAACAAGGCATATTTAAGCAAATTTGATGTATTCTTGGCTTAAAAAAAGTATTTTTAAGCATATAAAATGCTAAATACAAGGCCTGGGTACACATACTATACAGTACAGGAAGTTATTGTTCAGCATCCTCGCACTGATTGGCTCACCATCATGCAGCATCCACTCACGTGTTGTGTCTCTCACATGTGCGTCCTACCTTGCTGTTGCACAGCGGAAAGTATCTTTGCTCTTGTGAGTGAGTGATTTCTGACAACTTTTCTGTAAACACCATGATGGCTTCTAAACATGCTGCCTTTTGTAGCGACTTGTTTATGTCTCAATTCTGTCATATTTTCTCTTACAATACAGTATAATATTATGTTCACTATATTTGGTTATGAGTGTAAAAGTGATTATAGGGTATTTAAAAGGTTTTAAACAGGTTTTCTATGCAGCAAAAACAAAAATATTCCATTTATTAACCTTGATTCATATATCACGGAAATTCAATCAACAGTCAGGTCTGAAACCAGTTAACAGCGATAAACGAGGGAATACTGTATATGTGCATGGCTCAGATCAAGGGTACCCTTTGCAGTAGTATTTGAAATAGTTGTTCTAACAACGTGTACTATCCCTATCACTGACGTTTATAGAGTGAGGAAGCTTACCAAACCATAAATTAAGCCTGTTCATGTTTTTATTTTGCGCTAGCACGGCTATGTTGTAAAAAGTGTCTATATTTGGACATTGAAATGTTACATGTAAAGCATGTCTCCTTTTGTTGTGAAATTAACAATATTTTCTCTGATCATTTTGTCATGATTTCTACTTAGAATTAAAGAATGATGTCTGAAATTGGTTTCTAATGTGTTTTATTCTATAACTGTTGTGTAATCATGAGTGAAAAGTACATTACCTTCGTGTCCGCCTGCCAATGAAAGTTTTGAAGAACATAATTCCATGGAAAAACAAACCCCGTGATGATTACAATGGGATATAGACTCATGGAATAATTACTCAACTCTGCAACTAAAGTAATTTTTTGTGTATAAAAGAGTAAAATAAGATTATTTGAACAAAAGTCTAACACCGAGTGGACACTGAGTTATGTACTTTACATTTAAGAAAGAGTGAACTTCGGAGGGTTGCTATGGGAAATGGAAGACGTCTCGAGCTCTGGTATGTTGGGTGTGTGTTTTGCAATGTTTGAAGTTTGTGTTGATAACATTACCAAGGTCTCTCCACCAGTTTCAAATTTTAAATGTAACACTGGGGTACCCTTGATCTGATCCATGCACATGTATATTTTGCAATATAAATCGCACCTGAAACTACAAATTGCAGGATTAGCCAGACTATGAAAAAAATGCAATTTATAGTGCTAAAAAATATGGTATTCTGTAAGTTTGACCTGTATTATCACGTATTCATAAATTATCACCAACCTTTGGTGAATGAGATGTGTTTTCTATGGAAAAAATGGTCTATTTTGGGAAAAAAAATAGACCAGTGCAGGTATCCACTGTATACAGATCTGCAGGGCTGTTAATCTGGGCTGTTCTTTGGGCCACTGTTGGCAGTGCATCACGCTGAGAGCTAATGAGTGCCTAATGCTGCAGCCAGCGAGCCACTAAGTGTGCTGATGAATAAGTCCGTAAGAAAAAAGTCGAGACAAACCGTGGGTTCATACTGGGGAGACAACTCGCAAACGAGAGCGTCTGATCCAGACTGTGAACCCTGCAAGAAGTGGCAGACAAAAGCAACTTACAAAGAGGCTCATAATAAAAATGAACAACCAAGTTCATGCGGCATTTACGTCGCTATCCTTTTCTTCCTCTTCCACGCTGCTCTGATGAGACGTCCAGCTGATGTAGGGCAGAAAGTCCACGTCTTCTTCGGCCAACAACTTGGGGATGTCTGTGAAGGCCTTCTCTGCTTGACCCGGTTCCTAAAAGGTGGAAAATACTTGACTAATGTGTGGTGATGGCCGCTCAATCAAAGTGAGAACCAACCCTTTCTTCAACGGCCACAAAGCTGGTGAACTGAGACAGAATGGAGTACTCCTTGCTTAAGTCAACGATGAAAGATTTCAGCTGGGTTTTCTTCCCCTGGGGAGACATAGAAATCCACGTCATCTCCATTTGACTGATTCATGACGTGACTGCCAAAGAAACGCACCTCATGTTCGACTTGGTTGCAATCCAAGCTGCCGTCCTCGTAGTCTCTGATGAGAGCCCTCGCTGTCAGCTTGTGAAGAAACTGAAACATGCAAATACACACCTTAATGTACAGACACCAACTTCTGGAGCTCACTGTAAGGGTTACCGTGCCACTGGTCGTCTGCAGTTCGCTAGTTGACACCACGGTTCTCAGCTCCTGGCCGCTCAGCTCGCCCAGCAGGGTGGCCTGCGTCAAGTATTTAGGAGGTTAGCGATTAATGTGACCAGAGAAAAGAAAACATGCCCTGATGCAAGTGATTTTCCCAACTGTAAGTCACACTTTTTTTTCATAGTTTGGCTGATGCTGTGACTTATAGCCAGGTGCGACTTATACAGTCATCCCTTGCTCCATTGCGGTTCCAACATCGCACACCCTATCGCGATTTCGAAAAAATCAATGAATAAATGATGGCTGTTTCGTGGTTACTACGGCCTACGTCCAAAAAAATGCAGATTTAAGCATTTTCATGCATACAAATGTTCTAAACACAGTTTGAGGCATTACAAATGTTGATGAACTGTATTCTACACTGGCCACTAGGTGTCACTAGCAACACACACCGGACTTGACTGCCAATGACAGGCTATTATTTTATAATTATTTATCTCACAACAAGCACAATAATAATAATAGTCATTATCATCACAAGAACATGGCCGTACTCCTGCTAAATCTCAACTCTGAATCCACGATGTCACTTCCTGTCCACGTCTTACATGTTATTTATGTCTTAAATGTCTTATTTTCTGATTATATCGACTATATTGGGTAAAATGAGCGTAAAGTTTCATGTCTAGAGAGCTCTAATAATGGTAAAATCGCATTTAGAAAGTCATGAGCAGGTTTTCTAAGTGAGGTGGTGGTTGTTTTTGGCGACACTTAGTGGCCGTAATAATTCATTAATTTGAGCTTGTGGCACAGTTAGGCACACAAATTGAATGATACAGAGCATACTGGACGCTTTTTGTTTTCTAATGCGCTTCTGCCTTAGGGACTATGTGTCTGTAAGTAATGTGCAAATCTAATGATATGATACCTGTGCGGGTTGAGAAATAATATAGAGTCATTGTGTGGTTATGATAAGCCAGGAGAGGTCCTTTTCCTTTTTTTTTTTTTATTGGTCTGCGGCACATTCTAAAAATATAATTTAACAAGAAGCCTAAAAAAAACAAGAAGGTCTAACTTAAATATAACTTAAAACATTACTTGGGTGAAGTAAAGGGTTTATGATGGCCTGCAATGGATAAATTCTATTTCCACTGGACTATTTAAGGTTAAAGGTTCCATTCTATCTTGTATGATTGATGACGCTTTCAGTGTTTTGATGCATCAACTAAATCTGTGACATCCCACAACCAGAAGTGACTCACAGAAGCCATGGTAACCTGCCTGTGTGCAGTGCGGCACAAAGCCATAGACCAGCGTGTGGCAGTCGTTGAAGAGTGCGTGGAGCTGTTTGGGAGCTTGCACAGGAGGGGGCGCCGACAAGCTGAACTGATGCCACTTCACCGACACGGACCTGCAGCCAGGAGACGCCATGCGCCGCAACTGGCACGCCACCTGCCACCGAGACGTGACAACAACAAAAAAAGAGCGGTCATTTAGCATTGTCAGTCAGCATCTTGTACGAGAGTGACCTTTATTCTCACCTTCTCCGTCCACTTGTGCTTGCTTTTGGTGTCAAAATATTCATAGGCTCCGCCCCCGGCCTGAGCCAGGGCTCTCAGCATGTGCTGATTGGCTGTCGGGCTAAAATTAAAGGTAAAAGGTAAAGGTAAAAACCTGCTAAACGTACTTAAGCTCCCTGTTGAAGACAGTATCAGTTGCAGGGTGAAACTGTCACCATCAATCATAGAACCTTTGTTACCTGCACATAGGTACCTATTACCTATTCTCAATGTCGTTAAGGTGTAAGAAAAACAGTTAGCATTAGGGAGCTAACAATGCGCCTAAAGGGACACACCTATTTTGACTATAAAGCCCTCTAAACATATCCTCAACAAGGTTTTATGGTTTTATATACATGCTATGAGCACGCAGTAACAGCTACATTCATGATAACGTGTGATACTCACAGTATTTTGAAATACTCTGATCATTTGAAACATTACGGGATCTTCCTTCCCGGGTGCATTTATTTCACAGTCGCCGCTGACGACTACTTTTGGACAAGTGAGGATCCAGAACCTTAACTTCTAAGCCTGAATATACTTAGGATGAACTTCAGGTTTTAGACACTGAGCCCACAGCGGGGTGAGGGGACAGAGTCAGGACCGGCATGACTTGGTGGTGTAACTGTGGAGCTTGCCAAGCCATGCGCTGAGTGGCATACAGTGTTGCCATCGATGGAAAGGCTTGGTGTATAAGGCGAGGAGGACATTGCTCCCGAGAGACTGCATCACAACGAACAAAGAATTGTTAGCGGTAACAATCCTTGCAGTGATACAAACTTTTTTCCACCTACCCAAAATCGACGGGAAAAGACGCCCCAGGCCAGGCCAGGCCAGCTGGACCAGACAGACAACCGTCCATGGAGTAAGTCACCACGATATTGATTGTGATACATAGAGCTTGATATCACCGCTGTACACACAGTCCATCTAGCCGTGTACAAACAAACATGGCATGTGGGCTAATACTTTACAGATCATTTGGTTGTCGCTTCCTAGTTGTTCACGTGCTTGCCCAGTCACTACAGATTGGTGTCCAATCGCACTGTTTTGAAGTGGACCCGTTACCTTTTCGGTAGTGGCTCTGTGTCATTACACCAAAAAAACAGTTCTTCCTGTTAGCTGCCACAATAACAATGTCGCTGTAGCTTGGTTTATATACAGGTCAGTCATGTAAATACACCATTGTTGGTGCTTTTTGGAGGACTTTTTTAGGGCTTTATAGTCGAAATAGGTGTGTCCCGTTACGTGCATTGTTAGGTCCCACATGCTAGCTGTTTTTCTCTCTTTAGAACGTGCAGAAAAGGGATCAATGTGTGGCCATGTTTCACATAAGGATAGTTGATGATCGGCAAAATTGCAAAAAAGTGCTGTTTTCCTTAAAGCCTTAAAGTTAAAGTGGAGTGGTGGGTGTTTTTTGGCGACACCTAGTGGCCAAAATACGTATGACTTGGACTCTATTTTCATTCATTTGTGAATACAAAAAATGACGTTTTGGTGTTAAAATACAGCTGTTTGGTACGTTTCTACACACCGTGATGCATCGAGGCGTCATGTCACGTATTAAAAGGGTCTTCTTCCAGAACATTATGACATTTATGAAACAAGTTTTAACTTTATCCATATACTTAAAAAAATGTGACTTATTTCAGCTTGCGTAGCTTGAGTTTGTCACACATATAGGTGTAAACATTGGCCCCTCCCACTGGCTTCGTCTTTTTCTCTTGTGAATTGAATGATGTTAAGAGTGGGGCTCTGATGACAGCTCCATCACACAGTAAATACCAGTACATGCCACTTATTGTCCAGTGCCACTTCTGTTTTATTCCTCTTTATCACGCATTTCTTTGAGTGTCTTATAGTCTGGAAATTACGGGACTCGCAAGCTTCTCTGGTCATTTTAATGCTAGTCTTTAGCAGTTGTTGCTTAGCTGTCCCCTACATCAGGGGAGTCCAAAGTGTGGCCTGGGGGCCATTTGTTTTTTCACTGGTCCGCGATACATAAAAGGAAGCAGTAATTTTCTAAGAATAAAGTACAAATATAAAAATTTGCAAATAAATGATAAGGAAAAATAGTGTCATTTTAGTAGCAGGGAGTTTAAATATCTTTTAAAAAAAGACACTTTTTAAAAAGAATTATGGAAATAAAGTCATAATATTACGAGAAGAAAATTAACAAGAAGAAAGTTAAAATAGTTGGGGGAAATGGAAAAACACGCCTGTAATTTTACAGGAAAAAATATTAAGAGAAAAAGGTTGTTTCCTAACAAGAAATAGTTTTACAAGAAAACACCCGTAATATTATGAGAAAACAAAAATTATTTTAGTCGCATAGAGTTGAAATATTAAAGAAAAAAGATTACTTTTTGCAATAATATGAGAACAAAGTTGTAATTTCTGGAAAATTAGGCTGTTTTTCACCTATATCACAATGCTGAGCTGCAGTTTTGTCTTGAAATATCTAAAACTTCTTAGTGCATCCTTTTATTTTTTTTAGTGTGTGGCCCTTGGTGGAAAACTTTTGGACGCCCCTGCCCTACATGGTACTGTGCTGACGTTCTACTTGCTAAAATACGACATATGTAACTGACATTTCATTCAAAGTAATGTTATATCGCACTGAGCAGCCAGGCCCTTTCCGGTGTTGCAGTAAATTTAAATTTAGTAAATTGAATTCACACAAAATAACCATAACTAATAACAAAATGTGGATCCTTTGTCAGTCAAAAATATGCCCCCAACAGCTTAAGTGTATCTTCACCATAGACCAGCAGAGGACATGGTGCCTATCACCATCACAATACCACCTCCGCAGAGACACAACATATTCTTCCTGACCTGAGGCCGCACGTGAAGAGGCGGCTGTGTTGCACGTTGTCCCTGAGCAGCTGCAAGGTGACCTGCGCATCTTGGAGGTGGCCGTCAGACAGCAGGAGCAGGTTGCGGATGCCGCGCGACGGAGGCAGCAGGCTGAGCGCTCGCAGGGGCCGCCAAAGCTCAGTGCTGCCCCCCACTGGCAAGACAGCCTGAAAACAGAGCACAGTATTTTTCTATTCATAACATTTCAGGTCTTGTAATACCACGTCTGGCTTAGCTGAAGCAAGTTTGCATGACAACCTACTGTATTTTCCAGACAATAAGTGGCATTTGGCTGGTCATGCAGCAAATGTGTGAAAAGACACTGCTGATCAAAATCTCAAGACCAGTTGAAATGTACATTTTGCACTGTTGGACCTTAAGGAGGTTCTAAGTAGAGCTTCAAAATATAGAAAGAAGAAATGGGAGTGAGACAAAAAATGTTTAGAGCAAGGAATTTATTGCATAGAAGCATTAAAGTGAAAGAGGCTGTTCATCAGCTAATCAAACATTTAAGGACACAGCCTTTCAAAGGCAAAATCTTGGCAAAAATGTGGATTGAATGTGATTTAATGTCAAGTATTCACACTGTCATGATCTCCTAATACCAAAGGCAAAAAAGCTTGCTCTTGTCACGTCTTGGCTTTGGCATTGTGGCGATGACCCCAGCATGCAGAAAGCAGGAACCAATTGCAGGAAAAATGTATGTTATAATAATGGCTTCAGCGCAGCAGCAGGAACTCAAGATCGACAGGTTTGCAGTAGCGTGTCAGGCTTTCACTAACAATGCAACAACAAACTGAGATCCACGCACCTCAACTCAATAGAAGGAGAACTCAAATTAGCAACAGGTGCAATTGATAAAGGAGAAAGCAAAGCAGGCGGAGACAAACCAGGCAAAACAGGAAGCACTACCAAAATAAGAACATCAAACAGGAACTAAGGTATAAAAGTGGAAACAAACTAAACTGTCACGCAGGCTAACTCATGGATCGTGACAGCTCCCTTTGAATGCGGTGGGATTGCTGAGCTGCATAAGCAAGCAATCTCGCAGCGTGCCATTGCTGCTGAGGTCGGACGCGGTAAGACAGTCATTTCAAACTTCTTCAAACATCCTGAGGGTTATGGAGCAAAAAAAATCAAGTGGTAGACCCAAAAAGATTTCACAAGCCCTGAGCCGGAGGATCAAGTTGGCTGTTTGTCAAGCGACAAGAACATGTTCGGCCCAAATGAAGGTTGTTACTGGTGCCGAGTGCAGTCCAATAATCATCAGACGGCATCTGCCAGAGAAGAAACATCATCTTCAAAGACCTGGTCTCCTTCAAGGTTTGGAATTTGCAGGAGAGCACCAAACACGGGACATTGAAAGATAGATGAAAGTTTTATGCCTTTATACCTTGACAGTATTGATGGCTTCCAACGTTACCAGCATGACAAGAAGATTCCTTCTGAAATGTTTTCCACACGGGACAGTGGAGGGGGCTCCGTCATGGTCCTTCAATGGAACAATGGAGCTGAAGGTTGCGCAGGGGCATAAAACGGCAAATGACTATGTGGAGATGTTGCAGGGGGCATCCCTCACGACTGAAGGCCCTCGTCGTCTGTGTGGTAATGACTGGCTTTTTCAACAGGACAACACTGCACTTCACAAAGCACTTCTTCCAGAGGAATAAGCTCACTCTTTTAGACCGTCCTGTGTGTTCCCCTCATCTAAATCCAATGGAGAACATTTGGGGATGGATGGCAAGGGAAGTTTGCAAAAATGGATATAAGTTCTAGACAGTGGATGTCCTCCGTAAAGCCATCTTCGCCACTTGGAGCAACAGTGCCATAGTTTCCAGCCTCCTGGAAACTGTGGCATCAAGCATACCCAAACCCATTTTTCAGCTCATTAACAAGAATAGCACAGCTACTCATTCCTCACTCCTTTTCTTGAAAATGTTATTTCTATTTTAGTGTGGTTTCATTTTTTTAAGCTCTGGGCTTAAACTTTTGATCAGCTGATTTTTAGTTTAATTCTTGTTGCAATAAATTGCTTCCTCAAATTTTTTTTGTCTCCTTTCTTCTTTTTGAATTTTGAATCTCTACTTTAAAACCTCCTTAAGATCCAACAGTGCAAAACGTACATTCATACAATTTCTCAACTTCTATTACAATTAAAATTATACACACTGAACCAGGGGAAAAACTGTGACCGTCAACAGCCACGAAAGGGCGCTCTGGACTAATTCACAGGAGTGATTGATGCGGAATGAGAACGGGAGCTTGGTGGACTTGCTTGTGACTGTTCTTGCTCTGGAATGTTGTGAAATACATTTAAATTAATGCCACCAGTGCGACTTGGATATCTGTTTTTTTCTTCTTCAGGACACATTTCTTCACTGATGCAACTTACAGTATACTCCAGAGTGACTTTATAGTCTGGAAAATAGTGTACGTCTTAACACCAGTGAATGATAACGTCACAGTTCAGTTCAACATAAACAAGATCATCAGTAGTTACAACTGACATGGATGAACTCCTCTGCTGCCTGTCGAGCTTCGTGGAGCGGCAGTGCTGTCACGAAAGCTTGCGTGTAATCTGACAAGACAACACAGTATTATTAAAAAAACAAAAACAAAAACAAAAAAACACACCCCACTCAATCACACATACATGAATACAGTGGACACCCCAAAATCCTCCACCCAAAAGTTCAGAGAATTGGGAATTAAATTAATCTTTTCTGGGACATGGGAAAGCAGTAGAGTTACATTTAATGTTTACGGCAAGGGATGCGTGGGTATCCAAAGTTTTACCAGGGAGGGCCACATACTCCCAAATTTATTTCAACTTTCTTCTTAAATAATGCAAATTTTCTTCTCGGAACATTATTGTATTATATTATTTTATGATATTAACTTATCCAATTCCAGCCATTTTTCAAAGGACAACCCCTTCAGTACTGGTAATTGTAGACAATTTTGACAGATCTTTCAAGACACACAGAATATTGTGTTGTATGGCTATATAAACACGGAACCTACCAAAAGAAACAATAGACTCCCGTCTTTCAGCAGAAAAGTAAAGTTTGTTTCTACCTTTTTCTGTGCTTTAGTAATCAGCAGTAGAACATAGGTAAGTTTCAGGAAAATATCAGTTCCCAACTAGAAAAAGGAGAAAACCAGCTTTTTGTGAAACGATACATTTCAAGCATAACTTTCACTTTGACACAAATGTTTTGCTTTTGTGACAGCACAAATGTCTAAACAACTACACCAACATAACACAAAAAAGTTTTTTTTTTAACATCAAAATAACAACTTATTTACCAATACAACAGCATGAACTATTTACAATTTTCACATTTGGAACGGAACTGTGTGTGCACGCGCGTGTGCATGTGTAAAAATTTCCGTACAATGTGTAACCTTCTGCGTGCTACACTCCTCCACACTCTCTCGTATAAATATGTCTTTGGTATTGAATGAGTTAATACTATCATATTTATTCCCATAATAAAACTTCAAAAACTTCCCCAACCTCTTTTTCCAAAAACGACAACTTTATTTTTAGTTTGCGTGTTTCTTATAATATTGCAAGTTTTACAAAGTAACTTATTTTTTCGTTAAAATTTCAATAATAATAATTTTTCTCATTAGAATGTCTTTTTTTTATATTTTGACTTTATTCTCGTAAAATTACAGCTGTTTTTTCCCCCCATTTCTGCTGCTTCCTAGTAAATATAAAATAATTTTAGTATTTATGACTTTATTCCCATAACACTGTATTTTGGCTTCGTACTCAAAATATTATAACATTTTTCACAAGCTAATTTTCCAAAAATTACAACTTTATTCATTGTCTTGTTTGTTTCTCATTTATAATACTATGACTTTAAAAAGGGAATGTCTTTTTTCTTTAATATTTCAACTTTTTAGTACCTAAATGATGTTACAATTCCTTATATATAATATTACGATATTATTCTCGTAAAAAAAATTACAAGTTTTTCTGTTCACATGTGGACTTTATTATTGTAAAATTACTGCTATTTTTCAATTTTTGCTGTTACTGCTGTTATTGTTTTTATTTACTTTTTTTTATTAATTATATTTTTAGACCGTGGGGTCGGCAAATGTCCTCTGGTTGCACTTTGGACAGCCCTTGTTTAAGGCAACCTCCCTTTACAGCTGTTATTGGGCCTTAGCTGTCGATATTATGCTCTGTAGTCGCCACTATTGCTGCCCTTTGTCCCTTTTTGTTAAATTCCAGTGTCTCCTACACAAAACAAGTACCACAAAGCATGCTGGGAAGCACAGCCAGCCTTCTGTCTCGTGACACTCCTGCTCATTTCACTGTGTGACACGCTCACTGATAGTTAGGTGTTGGCTTTTGCTTGCCCGAGCAGGTAAAATTTATCATGACCAAAATTTACTACGATAACTGACGTCATTTTGCCCATGTCGGTAAATTCGGTGTTTTAATAAAAAAGAAAATAAAAGTATTTTTTGTCTGTTTTGACCGTGTGTGCTGGTATGCTATGTTCATTCCCCTTTAAGACGAGGTACAGCGTGTGTCATCACGTGACTCCTTCACCCATCCAGCCTGAACAAGAAGGAAAACAGACGATGAGGGAATGGCTGATGGTTCTGATGGAGGAGCGACTGTACAGTGCCAGCATTTCACTCGCATAGGCACCTAGAAATAGTGCGAGTAGAAGAAACAAAAAGGGAGCACACGTGCGACTACGTTTTTCAACCCTTTCGTTCGCATTTTGCTCCTGAAATAAGTCCAAACAAAGTGAATCAAACTAGAGTAACATTTTGACGCATCTGTATATACATCAGTCTCCTACAACTTTTCTTGGTTCACATCGGCAACTCGTGTTGACGCGCGATGACATCTCAGCCCTACAAGCTGCACTCGCTGACGTAGCTAACTAGCTATGTTATCAATGAGATACTGGAGCAGTGCTTTCCCACTCATGCGCTAAAAATACTTTTTTTTCCGGTTTGTATGCATCGTAACACCGTTCCGAAAGATACACTTGACTTGAAATATCCGGATAAATAAAACAAAAACAAAACATGTACATTATGTTTTGCCAATTATGCAAAATTCACAATTCACAAAGAACAAGATAATAAAAACATGATAAAAGTGTCTTTGTAGGAAACCACGATTAGTTTGCTGTTGGTAGCAGTTTTTAATGATCCATCCATCCATTTTCTATGCCGTTTCTCCTCATTAGGGTCGCGGGGGTATGCTGGAGCCTATCTCAGCTGACTTTGGGCGACAGGCGGGGTACACCGGACTGGTCGCCAGCCAACGGCACATGGCACATATAGACAAATAACCATTCACACTCACATTCACTCACATTCATAGAGTCACCAATTAACCGAACATGCATGTTTTTGGAATGTGGAGTAAAACCGACGCACACACGGGAGAACATGCAAACTCCACACAGAAATGCCCCAGGGGAGAATCGAACCCAGGTATTCCCGATCTCCAGACTGTGACTGTGTGGCCAACGTGCTAACCACTATACCACCGTGCGGCTTTTTAATGATCCCATGCTTTATTTGGTGTCGCTAACAGATGGTCACATGGCTGCAGGAACATGTGAAATTCTCAACCTCATGATCATTGTGTAAATGATCATTTGAATGATGGCTACCTATCCAGCAAGTAACATGACAATGGACTGTCTGGAATCGAATAGAATTGTTGGAAAAATGAGAAAGTCACGATATTTATAAATGCTATTATTATTATTGGAAAATATGAGCTGACATGGTTGTGGTAGGTTGGGTTGATATCAAGGTGGTTCTTGTTGTGCAGTGTGATAAGTGTCCATTAGTAATGTGCATGAGATGTGGTATCAGTCATGGTATGAGGCTGCATGTGTAGCTTAGTACATGTGTGTACAGGATGAAGTATGCCAGGTATGTACCATACCTTCATACAGTATTTGAGGACCGCAGACCCACGGAGATTTATTTTGGGTTCCACAAAGATGATGGTGAGCAAAAGAACACCAAATGTAAAGTGAGTATGAAAACTGTCGTAACCACCCAAAGCACATTATGGAAGTGAAGCATTGTTGGCGCTTTTTAGAGGTTTCAGAAGGCTTTATAGGCGGAATAGGTGTGTCCCATTACGTGCATTATATTTCATTGAAAGTAATGTGTGCCAGTGGGTCAATAAATCAACGAAAAGCAGTTAATTTGCATTTCCTGCAATTATTTTCAGATGGCAAAGATATATAGTGGTTGGGGATTTATCGTGCATTTATCATTATCGAGGTAAAACTGCCCAATTTATCACGATATTGCTTTGAGGTCATATTGCCCAGCCCTTGGTCGGATGTAAAACTATAACTATTGTATGATGCTCATCTTATTTTGGACCACCATGCACACATTTCTCAACTGATCCCAATCATTCCACCATGAAACCATCATTCAGGACTTTAAAATAGACCATTTTTCACATTACATTTTTTTTCTCGCAAAATTCACACTTTTTTTTGTTAGACTACTTCCTCTTCTTCTAAGATTTATTTCAATGTCCAGATTTCTCAGTTCAGTCAAGCCATTCCGACATCACACTGTTCAACACATTCGGGCGACCTATTCTTCACGTCACTAAAATGTTCGCTTGATGCAAATTTCCCACTTTTCTCGAAAAACCACCTGCAACCGTTGCCACATTTCTCAAGCACAACTCTAACTTTTTTAGATGTTTTTTATAAGTGCAAACTCATAGAAACACCGAGTGCTATCATGCAAAGTGTAGCATTTTTTGCAATTTTCATTGTTGTTAACATTGGCAGACATGCAGGGCTATCATGCTAGGTTTTGCATGTTAACGTTAGTATAACTTTTATTAGCATAGTAACATTTTAGCCGTTTTCATGAGTAGAAACTTAGATAAACACTTAGTGCTATCATGCTAGGTATCGTTCATACATTCATTTGTTTTAGATTTCAGCACATTCCCGCGCAGCTTCAGCACTTCTTCTACTCTTACATTCATTCTGCATTTCGCCATTTGCGCCTTTCCACCTCAGGTCAGTTTTTCTTCGGCTTGTCATCTCTTAAGCATTACCACGCAATGTCTTCGAACATTGCCAGTGATGGATTTTTATGCCGACCGAATGACACCATGAAGAACCGGTACTCACCGGTGTTAAACAAGACGATGTTGACTTTGAAGTTAAGCTGGAGGGTTTTGATGATGTGCAGGGCGATCACCCGGGACCAGCGTAAGGGTTCTCCCCGCATGGATTCGGACGTGTCCAGCAAAATGACAACTTCATCAGATCTGGAGCTGGGTTTGACATCAAAGTTTGGGTAGAAAACTAGCATGCAAGCCTGCAGGGATGAAGTGCGAGATGGTTACACAAAAAAAGAAGAAGAAACAAAAAAAAGGAGACGGATAAAAGCTGGCAGAAAGGCAGGACTGTCAGACCTGGCTGTCCTTGTCAGGGTGTTTTTCCACCCACATCCTGGGCAGATGAACCTCAGACAGAGTGATTGACAGCTGGAAGCCATCCGGACCCATGACTTGCCCCGGCAGCACGCTCACCACCGCCCTGCAGTCGGTCCTCTGCAGGATCACACAAACTTTATAAATATCGTCATCAGAGAGAAGAAAAAAACATCAAAATAAGCTTTTGTGTCGCCACTTTCAATATGAAGCGTACAAAGACATAAAAAAAACCCAACAATTTGTTCCTATTAAATAATAAACACAAGTAAAGGGACAAAGGACCTTCATCTTGACTTTGTGCGTGATGCAAGACAGGCTGCCAATCTCATTAGGCATCTCAATGGACATGTCCAGGCTGAACTCCCTGAAAGCAACAAACAACATTGTTAGCGCACGCTGCACATGCACGTTTACATTTCAACACATTTTAAGAATAGCAGCCAACACTCATGGGTGAGTCCAGCATGATGAAACACTTGCAGGCTGTCATTTGCTGGCCCAAACAGCAGGGGGTGCTAAAACCCCGCATTTTAATGCCGTTTTAGCTAATCAGTCATAGCTGCTAAAGGCACAAGGAAGGAGGGGAAAAAAGCTCAGCACATACAAAAGCTGTTCTTACTCGGTGTGCCACAGGATGGAGATTCATGGATAATGCATTTATATAAAAAAAATATTGCTCATGTGGAATAACCAATGAGTTTTAAGCAAACCTTGTACTTGCTGATTCATCAGTTACACACACTTTGTCCACAGTCACCTGTTGAAAGTGCAAAAACCCACTGTGATGCTTAATTTGCCCAAATAAAATTACAAAAAGCATGCCAGCATCCCTTTAAAAGCCTTTACCTGTGTGGTCTGATTGAGCGCTGCACTTTCCCGCCACGGCGCAACACTCCCGGGCAGGGAGAAGAGCACGGCGCCGTCCTTGACGATGAGCTCGGACACAAAGGTCACTTTAATGAGCACGGTGGCACCCGCCGGCAGGTTTCCTACACTGATGGTGAAGACGTCCTGCGAGGGAGGGAGGAGGCCACATTGGAGGTGAGGTGTGACTCTGCTTTTCTGTATTTACTGCTCGTGTGTGTGGCGGCGTGTGCGTACAGGAGCGTCCTGGTCCATGAGGTAGGCTCCGTGACCCTTCTCGATGGCCTGCTTGTACTCCCTGCGAGCCTGCTCTTTCTCCTTCACCTGACAGCCAAGAACATGCAGGTTGAAATGCTTGAAAGTCAGCACCGGCAATAAGAACTCAGCGTGGGTTTCTTTTTTCTTGGGCTTTTTGCCACGTTGTAAAGCTTTTCCCAATATGGATGACCGTTGGCATGGCGTCATTCATATATCATATTTAACGGTCTACGCCAGGGGTGTCCAAACGTTTGAAAGGAAGGATGAATGATATTTATTACCAATATTCAATATTCCCACTTAGAACTTCATGCTACTGAAATGACTGTTCTTCCTCATAGTATTACAGGTTTATTGCTGTAAAAAAATATATATATATTGTTAAAACACAACTTTTTCCTCTTCATATTTTGATTTTAATCTCAAAATTACAGCAGTCTTTCCCATTTCTGCTATTGATATTTTTTCCAAGGATTTCATATTTCTTTTTGTACATTTTTTTTCTCATGATTTGTGACTTTCTCTAATGATATTTTGACTTTAATGTCATACCATGATAACTTTTCCACAACCCAACTGTCTAAAAATAACAACTTTAATCATTGTTTTATTTGGTTCTCATAATATTCCAACTTTAAAAAAAATCAACTTCATGCTACTAAAATGACATTATTTTTCCTCATATCATTACAGCTATATTGCTGTAAAATTGTGGGTGGGGGGGTTTCTTGTTACAAAATAATTTTTTTTTCTCTTAATATTTTCACTTTATTGTCATATAATGACAGCTGTTTTTTCCCTTTCTTCCAACGATTTCAACTTTCTTCTTGTACGTTTTTTTCCTCATAATTAGGACTTTATCACCATTATAAACCTTTTCAAAAAACATCAACTGATTGTCATGGAATCGAAATGGAAACAATTAAAAGGGTCATCAATGAGATTGTAGAAGCGTTAACATACTGTATGTTTGTGGTCGGAACGTGACAAAATGTGGGAAAGTTCAAGGGGTATGAATACTTTTTCAAGCCACTGTATATTAGTAACTTATCATTTCAGACTGGGACATTTCCCAACAAAATTAAAATAGCTAAAGTGGAGAAAAATGGAGATAAACATTAATTTACAAACTACCGAACAATTTTCTAAAATTATCGAGTAGCTATTTAATAACAGGTTGGACAAATATATTAATAAGAATGAATTACTAGCAGGCAGTCAGTATGGTTACAGAGCTAACATTTCAACTTCTATGGCACTGATCGAAATCACGGAGGAAATCACTACTGCTATACACAACAGAAGGTGTGCAGTTGCAGTATTTTATGTATCTGACAATTAATCACAATATTTTAACAACAAAATTAGAAAAGTACGGAATCAGAGGATTGGTTTTGAATTGGGTGAAAAGCTACCTAGCATACAGGAAGCAATTTGTAAAGCTAGGAAAATATACATCTGGTTTAAATATTACGTGTGGAGTACCCCAGGGGTCAATACTGGGACCAAAACTGATCAATTTGTATATAAATGACATTTGTAAAGTAACAAAGGATGTAAAGTTGGTTTTATTTGCGGTTGATACCACTGCCTTTTGTTGTGGGGAAAGCACACAAGAACTCATTAAAAAGGTGAAGGATGAAATGGTCATATTAAAGACATGGTTTGATGAACACAGATTATCCTTGAACTTCAGGAAAACAAAAATAATGCTATTTGGAAATAGCAGGAAGGATACGTACAATCAAATACAAATAAACGGAGTGGAAATTGAAAGAGTGAAAGAAAATACATTTTTGGGTATCATAATAGACAAAAAAATGAGTTGGTCATCTCATATCAAAAATAGACAACACAAGGTGGCGAGAAATACTTCAATATTGAACAAAGCAAAATATGTCCGTGATCAAAAATCACACTCTTTACTGTTCCTTAGTATTACCATATCTGACATTTTGTGTGGAGATATGGGGTAATAATTATAAAAGCAATCTTCACTCACTCACTGTACTGCAAAAAAGATGGGTGAAGATAATTCATAACGCGAGTAAAGAGAACATACGAACCCTTGATTTTTAAAATCACATATTAAAATTTGCTGATTTAGTACATTTTCAAACTGCTAAAATAATGCATAAAGTTAATACAGTACAGTATTTCTAATCATACAGTATTTCTCTATAATAGGAGAAATATGATCTCATGGGAAAATTAAACTCTCTTAATATTTCTCTTAATATTTTCACTTTATTCTCATAAAATGACAGCTGTTTTTTTCCCCAATTCTGTGATGGATTAATTTCTTTAATTTTCAAACTATTTAAACTTTTTTCTTCTTTTTTTTTTGCATAATTACAACTTTCTCATAATATTTTGACTTGGTATTGTTGTACCATTATACATTTTTCCACAACCTAATTGGCTAAAAATGACAACTTCATATTTTTTTAGTTTGTTTGTCATAATATTACAACAATAACATTACAGGTTTAATATTAAAACATTGCTATCTTTTATTTTATTTTATTTATTTATTTTTTAATTGCATAATAGACACAACCACACCTTATCACATACATGGGTGGGGCGGGCTGGATGCCGGGGGCTTGCGCCGGGGTGGGGTGTGTGGTCGGGGGTCCGTCGGCTGGTCTGCTGCTGGTCTCGCCGTCTCGGCTCTGGTGCTTGGCCTCCCTGCGGCTTGGGGTGTGGCACTCCCGCTCCCGCTCCGCGGTTTGCTGCCCCGCGGGTGTCGGCTGGCGCTGTGTGGTGGTTCGCCTGGCTGCTCGCCCGTTTGCTCGCCCGCTTGCTCATTTGCCCGCTTTCCTCCTCGCTAGCTCCTCTGTCTGCCTTGCTGGCGGCGTCCTACCGTTGGGATGGGGTGGCCTGTCTTCCTGCTCCCCGCGCCGCGGGTTCTGGGTTGTATGTCTGGGACCTCGGGGTCCCCGGCTCCGCTGCTCCTTGGGTTACCAACGGGGGAAAGAGCGAGGCTTCCGGGTGTCGGGCAGTCGACCACTGTGTGAGTGCGTGGATTGGCGCTTCCGGCGTAGGCAGGCTTCCTTCTGGTTGTGGGGGCGTCTCTGGGCCTGCCGTTGTGTGGCCCCCCGGTACTCGTCTGCCTTTGTGGGGTGTGATCTCTCGCTGGTCTCAGGGGTTGGCTGTCCTCTGGCCCGCCGGTGCCCTGTCTCTGGCTGGGATTACCTCTCCGCGGCCCTTCGCTGGTCTTCCGGGGAGGGTGGGCTCTCTGGGCTGGCTCTTGGGGCGCTGATCTTTGTGCTGCCTGCCCCTGTGGGCCTGGTGGCCTTCTGGCGGCGGGGGCTCGGCCTGGCTATTTGGGGCGGGGCTCTCTGGGAGGTGGAGGGCGGCCCCTTTCCTTTCATGCATTCTCAGTGACAATTACACGCCCACACATTCTTGCACCTTTATATATATGAAGACTTCCCCACATACAGAGATACCTGTACACACGTACATATGCACACTCGCAGTACATGCGTAATTCCCCACATTACTCACCGAGTTAACCAGGGTGTTGTTATGTTGTTGGTTTTATTACAGCGACGGTGATTTCACCAGTATGATTATCGTTTTTTTTAAATGATGTGCATTACAGTAATTATCATTCTGTTCACTATCATAGTTCATCATTTCATGACTCCTATTATGTGTGACTGTTTCAATGCAGTATTGTCATTGTGATCACTATCATAATTCATCATTTCATTACTACAATTATGTGTGACTGTTTCAATGCAGTATTGTCATTGTGTTCACTATCATAGTTCATCATTTCATGACTACTATTATGTGTGACTGTTTCAATGCAGCATTGTCATTGTGGTTGTTGATATTATTTTGTCCTTTCCGTCAGGGTCTTTATAGTCATCACAGACATTTATTTGCTGATGTAGTTCTGTATGTTTCTGTTGTTCTGTTATTGTTGTCACAATTGTTGTTGCTGCTGTTGTCCTGGTCTCTTGTCTCTTTTTTTGTCCTCTCTTATCCCCGCACCCCCCCGTTTCCTTTTCTCTTCTTCTCTGTCCCCTCCTGCTCCGGCCCGGTCGCTCCAAATTTGCTTAATAACAAGCATCTAAGTCAAATAAATCCTGTATAACAGGGGAAGTGTATATCACTTCTCCCTGGCAGAGTAAATCTGTTGAGCACTTGAGGGCATTTAGATCATTTGCATTTGCCCGTATTCTATCTGCCTTAAAGGCTGGACAGGACAGGGGTAAAAAAAAATACATAATAATAATAATTTTAAAAAATGCAAAATTGCGGGTTTTTTTCTTGTTAGAATACAACTTTTTTCTCTTGATATTTTGACATTACTCTCATAAAATTACAGCAGTCTTTTCCATTTCTGCTATTGATTTTATATTTTATTTTGCAACTATTTCAACTTTATTTTTGTACATTTTTTTCTCATAATTATGACTCTCATAACATTTTGACTTTGTCATACCATATAACTTTTTCATAACTTTATTCATTGTCATTTCTCACAATAGTATGACTTTAAAACAATTTCCTTTAATATTTCAACTTTATGCTATTTATTTTTCCTCATGAATATTATAGTTTAGTTATTCTCCTTAGACGACAACTTGTTCCTCTTAAATGCTTTGACTTTATTCTTGTTAAAGTATGTTTTTGGGGCATTCTCACTTTTGACACCCCTGCTCTACACCTCTAATTCAATGCTATATGTGCCTACAATGTACCGCTAATGTGTTGTGGTTGTTTGGATGTGTACCTGTGCCACCACATGCTTCCCATTGATGAAGGCTTCAAAGGCACACACTGCTGCCGAGTCCTCCAACGGGAAGACATACTTTGCCTCAATGGGCGCCGTGCTGTGATTGGTGTACTTTTGGAAGATAATCACCTGCAAGCAGATTGAAGCCATACAGTACATAAACGCTAGCCTTCCTGGTTGCAATTGAGGTTATGTGATGTTTACGAAGGACACACCCGACCTGGGAGAGCAGATCCACCAATTTGCACTTCACATGGACGGCCTGCAGGGGGAGCTGCTGCCCCGAGCTGTCCAGCAGTCCTGCAGTCACATCCTCCAGTGGGTTCCGCATGCCTTCTATCCCAACATTAGAACCAAGCACCTCTTCACATACACACACACACACACACGCACAGAATATATCATTACAGGTGTCATTAGCTCCCCTCCAGAGTGTTCCAGGCAACCAAACATATTCAAATAGTGGCTATGTTTTGTCTAAAAGATCCAATTTGTGGGCTTGAAAAAGGAGCCATTTGAATCCGTTGCACTCCTTTGTAATGACAAATACTTTCCACGCCGCTCGCTGACACTCGGCTGCCGTGGGGACAACAGGACGGTCCATTAAGTATTCTATTAGTTGCAGGAGTTGTTGCTAAAAGTTGTGCTCAGCTACTTTGCCAACTGATCCTGTGAGGAAACTCATTGCGAGGAACTTTAAGTGCCAATTAGGAGTGATGGTACAATAGCAGCCTTTGTGCACACAGACCCCTGAGGTTATTCTAATTTTTTTTCATTTTTTCATTCATCTTCCACAGAACCAGACAAAGGCAGATATTTAAAGGCAAAGACACTTGAAGCCGACCTAGCGCTGACACCATTAATGCAGAGAAAAATCAAATAAATAATATAAATAACAAACGTGACTCTCTGACTCGCAGCATGTAAGGGCTGTGCTCACCTGAGACAGTCGGGAGCAGGCGAGTCTCAGTCGACGTGTCGATAGCGGGACTGAACCCCTTCACTTGGTCTCCATCCACGCTGAAGCGTACCACATATCTCAGCTGGACCTGCTCAGGCCTGTACACCACGTACTCATCATCCTGGAGCGTGAAAAGATGACATAAGATATGCTGAAGCAATATTTGTGCTAACAGGAGCTAGACAAAGATATTTAGTCCTTCTGGAGAGAAGCTGAAGGCACCAGTGCTGTGCTCAGGTGTCCTACAGTCTAAAGCCATCCTTTGCCATGCCGCCTTCACTCTGATTGACAACGGCCTGTCAGTCAAAAAAATGCTTATTTAAGCACATCATTTTTTTTTTACGTATTTTTGGACTAAATTAACCATTTTTGAGCATAAAAATGGCTTAATTACATGAAATACAAATACAAGGCATGCAGAAAACACACTGAAAGACACGTTGTGACATGTTGCATTCTAAAATGTGAATAGGTGTCAATAATGTTCCATTATCTTACATTGATGAGACAGCAGCCACCGCAGCAAGAACTGTCCCGAAACCGGAACAACAACAAGGAACTTTCCCAATGATAACATGAGTCAATATTATTTCTTATTTCTGTCTTATTTTTTGTCATTATGTCTACTGTATTGGGTAAAATGAGTGTAAAGGTCACTATAAGGGTGTTAATTCATGCTTAGAGCGCTCTAATAATGTTTAAAAGCATATTTACTGTCACGCGCTGCTGTGACATGTGTGCCTTTTCCTTATCACTTTATTGTGTGTAGACCCTTTAGACTGGTTAAATGCTCTTTACTACTCAATGTTATGGTCTGTCTCTCAGATGCTGGTTTTCCGGAGGTGGGCGGAGCCACTGGAGGAGCGCAGCTGTTTCCCATCAGGACTTGCATTTATGCTCCTCAGCTGCTGCAGGAAGGCGTAGGAGTATTCCTCTGTTTTGGACTCTACCGACTACGCTTCATGTCAGCTGACTCTCGAGTCAGGCATTTTAGTATCTTTGTGTTACGCTGATCCTGTGCTAGCCTTCCTGCCTGCTCGTTCAGTGGCCTGCCTATCTCACAGGTAGCTTTTAGTTCCTCTATCCATTATTATTTCAGTGTTTATCGCGGTGCATTCGGACTCTTATTTTTGCACCGTAGTTTTTGGTTGCTGTACCTTTTTGTGTGCAAAGTGTTCAGTAAAGCCATTCTACTTACCTGGAAGTGTCCTGCCTCTGCATACGGGGATTCACACCTGCACGACCACGCAACAGGCGTGACATTTACACAGTGTTCCAAATAATTATGCAAATAGGATTTTTGTATCATAAACATACATTTTTTTGTTTTTCAATGAAATTGACGGATGGCATTGTGTCTTGGGGCTCTTTGGGGTTATCAAAGATGGCGCCCTCCGTGGCAGACGTCTCTGTGACACTCTCCCGTGTTTTTCTATTTTTCTATTTCTATTTTTTGCTATTTTATTGTTCATTTTGGACATTCAAAACACTCACCCAGTATATTACAACAGAGAGACACTTTTGAACATCGGCAGGGTTCACCATGAACTTTCATTTAGCTTCTCAGACTTTGCCTTTCTTCTGCGCCGGGAGAACGCAGCAGCCTGCGGGCCTGGTGAGCTGAATACCCGGCGAGCAAAGCATCCGAGGCGTAAACGAGGCAAGCGAGCCGGCCTGCATGCTAGGCTAAAAGCTAGAGCGACGAGGCCACCGCTACCAAGCCTGCTGCTAGCCAACGTCCGCTCTCTTGAAAACAAGATGGACGAACTACGAGCAAGGATTACAGCTCAACGTGAGATCAGGGAATGCTGTGTCCTCACCTTCACAGAAACCTGGCTGACGGAGGATATACCGGACTCGGCGATCCAGTTGGAATCATTTGCTGCTTACCGGGGAGATCGGACTTTAGCGTCTGGTAAACACAGAGGTGGCGGCGTCTGTGTTTACGTAAACAAACGGTGGTGCACAGACGTACAGACGATGGAAAAGCACTGCTCGCAGGACATTGAGCTGCTGATGGTGAAATGCAGACCTTTGTATTTGCCTCGTGAGTTTAGCGCTGTGTATTTAACTGCTGTTTACATCCCACCACGAGCTAACACTGCTAATGCACTAGGCCTCCTGCATGACATCATTGATAAACATGAGACCAAACACCCAGACGCTGTATTTATTATATCTGGCGATTTCAACCACTGTAACCTCAGGACTGTCCTCCCCAAATATTACCAGCATGTGAGCTTTCCCACAAGGGAAAATAACATCCTGGACCAAGTCTACAGCAACATGAAAGGTGCTTTGAAGGCTGTTCCAAGACCCCACTTTGGAAAGGCTGACCACATCTCTATATTCCTCTATCCAACATACAAACAACTTCTTAAAAAAGCTCCCCCTGTAAGTACAGCAGTTAAAGTGTGGAATGAAGAAACTGATCAAGTACTTCAGGACTGCTTTGGCTGCACAAACTGGGATGTGTTTAAAACTGCAGCGGGGAGGGAAGATTGTACTGTTGATTTGGATGAATATGCTTCTGCTGTTACTGGCTACATTAGCACATGCATAGAGACTGTTAGCACCACCAAGTATTACAGAAAATACCCTAACCAAAAACAGTGGATGAACTGTGATGTAAGGGCTAAGCTACGTGCTCGTTCGACTGCATTTGTCATGGGCACCGCTGATGACTACAAAAAGGCCAGATATGACCTGAGGAGGTCCATACGGGAGGCCAAAAGACAGTACAGACAGAAGCTGGAGGGGTACTATTCCACCTCAGACCCTGGGCGCATGTGGGCGGGGCTCCAGCACATCACAGACTAGAAAAGAGCATCCCGGCGGCAACTGTGGACCCTCTACAGTTTGCATATCGCCAGAACCGGTCCACGGATGATGCAGTCAACACTGCCATCCACACAGCCCTTTCTCACGTACAGGGCCAGGACACATACGTCAGAATGCTATTTATAGACTATAGCTCTGCTTTTAATACAGTCTGCCCCCATAAACTCACAAATAAGCTCCTCACACTTGGCCTGTCTCCCTCCCTCTGTAACTGGGTGTTTAACTTTCTCACAGGCAGACCCCAGTCAGTCAGAGTCCACAACCGCACATCCAGCTCAAGAATTGTGAGCACTGGGACCCCACAGGGGTGTGTGCTGAGTCCGCTCCTCTACACGCTCTTCACCTACGATTGCGTGGCCTCCCAGAACAACACCAGCATCATTAAATTTGCGGATGACACTACAGTCATCGGCCTGATCACTGGTGGTGTTGAAACATCATACAGAAGAGAGGTGGCGGACCTCATAGCTTGGTGTCGTGATAACAATCTCCTTCTCAATACAGATAAGACTAAAGAGATGATCATTGACCCAAGAACAAGGGAAAAGGAGCCGCATAGACCCCTGTTTATTGATGAGACTGAGGTGGAGAGGGTGAAAACCTTCAAGTTCCTTGGCACACACATCAGCGAGGACCTCACCTGGTCTCACAACACCCAAAAAATTATGAAGAAGTCCCAAAGGAGACTGTACTTCCTGAGAAGACTGAGGAAATTTGGCATGTCCACCACAATCCTGAGTTGCTTCTACAGATGCACTATCGAAAGTGTCCTTACCGCCTCCATCACTGTTTGGTACGGTAACTGTACAACACGTGATAGGAAGGCACTCCAGCGGGTGATCAAGACCTCACAGAACATTGTTGGGGCAGCCCTCCCCTCACTGCAAGACATTTATAAATCTAGAGTCCTACGCAGAACACACAACCTCATCAAGGACAGCACACATCCACAACACTCATTATTCACACTCCTACCGTCAGGCAGACGCTACAGGAGTTTGAAGTCCAGGACCACAAGGCTGGCAAACAGCTTTTACCCACAGGCCATCAGGCTTCTCAACGAAGCACTCGCACACGCCGCACGCAACACACGCACACACTCATAGCACTTTATTTATTTATTTATTTATTTATTTATTTGTATTATTTACTTGTATTAATGTCTCTTCTGTTGTTGTTGCTTAATTTATTGGTATTTATGTTTATGTGTTTATGTTTCTTATGTTCTTATTCTTTCATTTGTTTTCTTTCTTTTCTTGGGAGAATGAACAGAATAAGATTTTCATTGCATGGTATAACTGCTGTTTTACTATGCACATGACAATAAAACTCTCTTGAATCTCTTGAATCTCTTGGATTACTGATATCAATGTAGGACGATTAGTTTGCCAGGTGAGCCCAAATAAAAGTAAATGACTTAAAAATTATGTTCCACATGATTAAGTACGCCACAGATTTCAAGCAATACGGAAAAGAAAAAGGACAAAAAAAGCGTCAAATATTGCAATGCCTTGGACTTGGCATGTAAACATTCAATCATTCACAAACATTTTTGGATGGTGAAGAAATTTGTGGCTGATTCAGAAGACAGACAGGATTGTGCTGATAAAGGCATAATGAGAAAGGTTTCTGCCAGACAAATGATTGGAATCAAGAGAGCAAAGCCATTACAAAGCAGCAAACAGGTATTTGAAGCTGCTGGTGCCTCTGAAGCCCCATGAACCTCAAGGTGTAGGATCCACCAGAGACTTGCAGTCATGCATAAACCTACTATTTAGCCACCCCTAACCAATACTCACAAGCAGAAATGGTTGCAGTGGGCCAACAAATACATGAAAATGAATTTTCAAACAATCCTTTTTACTGATGAGGGCCGTGCAACCTTGGGTGGTCCGGATGGATGAAGTAGAGTATGGCCAGCATATCTCAACAAGGCTGTGATGTCAGCAAGTAGATGGCTGAGTCAGGTTTTGGACCGGAATCATTGGAAGAGAGCTGGTAGACCCTTTATGGTCATTGAAGGTGTGAAATGACCTCAGCAAAGTATGCAGAGTCTCTGACTGACCACTTTCTTCCATGGTACAATATGAAAACCGTACCTTCTGTAGCAAAATGACATTCATGCGTGACAGTGCACCATCTCATGATGCAAAGAATACCTACCTCTCTGTCATTGGCTGTTATGGGCATAAAAAAGAGAAAGTCATGATTTGGCCCCCTTTCTCCCCTGACCTCAGCCCAATTGAGAACCTGCGGAGTATTGTCAAGCAAAAAATCTATGAGAGTGGGATGCAGATCACAACAAAACAGCAGCTTTGGGAGGCTATTCTGACATCTTGCAAAGAAATTCAAGCAGAAACGCTCCAAAAACTCACAAGTTCAATGTAAGAATTGTGAAGGGATCTTATGTTAACATGTAACTTGGCTTGTTCAAATGTTAGTGATTGAAATAGCTCTTGCGTTCAGTAAGTATGACCTCCTATAGCTGCAAATTCAACAAATGACCATTTTCGTCTCTTAACAACCAGCGACATGCTTTGAAACTCTGTTGTGCATAATAATGTGGAACAGTGCATTTTAAGTTTTTATTTTTGAAAAAAATACTGTTATCACTGGGTGGGTTGTTCCATAACATTCAAATTGTACTTTAAAGCTTGATGACTGAATGATGATGACTGGAATTTATATTGACTATTTAGCAAAATCAGAGAAAAATGTCATTTGCATAATAATTTAGAACACAGTGGAGAACAGGGGGCGCCAACTCATCCATTGTGAGCTACTAGTCTACTAGCTACATTGGTTTCGGTTCAGGATATGCAATGCATCGAACAACATGTGATTTTATCAACTTCTAGCAATGAAGATCTGGACTCGACTACTCCGCCTGAGGCTGCAGTGCCAAGTGCAGATCCATTAAGCTGCGCCTCCCACATTCATTCAGACCAAGCTGCTGAGACGGAAGCTACAGTATATGCCAAGCTAGCATGCTGCAACATGGGTAATCAGGGTTCCTGCTCTTTCCCGAAAATGATTTTCCTGGTAATTTTCACAGACAAGTCATATGGGTCAATACTAGCGTCACTTTTTAAGTTATAGTTGATAGCTACCGTATGTCTCCAGGCGCCCTTAACAGGGTCTGAAAAGTCGCTAAATCTCGTGACAAAGTCAACAGAAGCTGAAGCACTGGGCTGCACAACTGCTCTAAGCGGAAATGCAAATTTGATTGGCTGGTAGCTTAAAGTGGGGCGCTGTGCCGGCTAGAAATAGACACGCTGTGCCTTAAAGTGCTCATGACACCAAAACACATGCTCAACTGGTTATTTTTACCGTGCAAAACAACCCTGAAAGTCATATTTCCGTGTTAGATGTATGCTCCAATGTTGACATATTTATCCTTTTTTACACCACTGAAAAACAATCCTGTCGGAAACCGGAGAAGGAAGTGACGTCACCTCAAGAACTTGGAACTATGCATGGAATCCAGTGTTTTTATATTGTGGTGGTGCATTTTTGTTGATTTTCTGTTGTTATACAGACGTCCCTCGCTACATCGCGGTTCTAACATTGTGCCCTCACTCTATTGTGGTTTTCAAAAATGTATGAATTAATAAATGATCACAGTTTTGTGGTCAAATACGACCTATTATTATTTTTAAAAAAAAGCACATTCAAGCAAATTGTATATATTTTTGATCGAAATGATGAATTTTCAAGCATAAAAATAGCGACAGTAATGGCAATACAAATATAAGGCATTCAGAGTATGTGCTATGTAGTGTAATATCTGACTGAGTGGGGCCTGGGAAGCGACGTGTGTGACGAAGCTAGAGTTGACTGTGTTTAGCTGAATGTTAGCAGTGTGGAGAGTGCGAGCGACTGGTGTGAGTTGTGTCCAACCGCAGCTCCTGTGTGAATGTGTTAACCATAAACAGTATTCTACACTGGTCACTAGGTGTCACTAACGTGACACTGATGAGACAATCGCCACCGCAGAAAGTATGCTGTCAATGCTAACATATGAATCTATCTTATTTATGTGGATTTCTTATTTTCTATTATTATGTCGACTATATTGGGTATAAAGGTGACTATAGGGGTGTTATTTCATGTCGAGAGGGCTCTCATCATGTTAAAAGTTGTATTTAGAAAGTTGCAAACAGGTTTTCCATGCTCTAACTAAGAAAAAATACCATTAATAAATAAGGAATCTTACTTTGCGGAAATTCACTTATCGGCACATTTCGAGGACTGTAAATAAAAGAAAGTTTGGGAGTGAAGGTGTATTACCAGAGGGTGTTTCAACCATCTGCTGTCCTGACTATCTTTCCTCGACCCAAACAGCACTGATGCAGATGGAAATAAACACAAAGTCACAAACCCAGAGGACACTCGGCCGTGTAAAAGCATGCCAAGGTGGCAGTAAGTTAATAAACATTATTTCCACTGGATATATTCTATAAATCTTAGAATAGTATGGGTTGTATGGGTCAAGACTAGCTAAACAGGGACCGCTTCTCACTTGTCTTGCATCTCGCATACATCTGTCAGTGTCAGTCACTGCCAGACAAACCAAAAACATACCTGTTGTGGCCTATTGTGTTGTGTCTGTTATATAAGTTGCCCAATGAACCGCTTTGTCAACAGGCGGAGGCAGCACTGACTTCTGAAACTGCGCCAGCCGACAGCGCTTATGCTGTAAATGTATGTAACGAATGTACTACATACAGTGCATTAATAACTACTCACCACAACTAGAAATGACCAATACTGGCTTTTTTGCCGATATCGTCCAACTCTCAATTTCCAACAGATACCAATATGTGTATCATCACATATCTCCTGTCGTGGAATTAACACATATCTGTTGTGAAACTAATGGATACAGCATCAGCAATTAGCTTCTCAACGTTGTCTGTAAACAACATTTCGCGAAAGCAAACTACCGCGTCTGCCTGCCGCCATTTCTGTGTTTTTTTACATTCCCGCTATCTCATAGACATCTGAATGAAGGAATCGTGCGCGGGAATACAGTGTTTTCCACAAAGTTGGCAAATTATGCTCTCAAAACTAAGGTAATTGTTAAGCCTTACGCATGCACATGCACACACGCGTGCGCACACACAGTTAAGTTCCATCCATCCATTTTCTATGCCGCTTCTCCTCTTTAGGGGTATATATGATATATTATATATATATAATATTATTGATTATTGATTATATATTATATAATCTATATCATAGATTCAGGGCCCACAATTTAAACGATTTCAAGTGTTTATTTGTTTATTTTTACGTAATTTGGGCTTCCAGCTCATAAAATCCACGAAAACAGGAATTCAATTTTTTTTTTTTTAATTTTTGCCAAAAAATTTTACTCTAAAAAGGTTGATGTGATGTGATGTGCGATCAGAGAAAAATATCATTTGCATTATCATTTGGAGCGCAGTGTAGGGGTTCAGGTTAGCTTTTTATACAAGACTCCATCATGTCCTGATACAGCCCACAAATATTGTGATACATGCTAAGGTCCATATCGCCCAACCCCAAGGAATAGAAAGATGTAGTAGCAATCTAGGTAATAATGAGCAATGCAGTAGTAATATAAATCCCAATAATAATACATTGAGTAGTAAAATACAGGCCCTTTCCAAAAAATTTGAATGTCATGGAAAAGTTGCTTAATTTCCATAATTCCATTCAAAAAGTAAAACTTTCATAGATTATAGATTCAGGTCCCACAATTTAAACGATTTCAAGTGTTTATTTGTTTATTTTTACGTAATTCGGGCTTCCAGCTCATAAAACCCATGAAAACAGGAATTCAAAAAATTTGAATACTGTGAAGAAATCACCATTTACTTCTCAGTTTTTGCAGGAAAAAAAAGAAAGAAATTAGGATCACATCAAATCAATCAAAATATGGTACTTTCAAAACGATATGTCAATCTTCAGTACTTGGTTGGGAACCCCTTTGCCTTAATCACTGCCTCGATGCCACGTGGCATTGAAGCAATCAGCCTGTGGCATTGCCTGGGAGTTATGGAAGCCCAGATTTCCTTGATGCTTGCTGTCAGCTCTTCTTTGTTGTTGGGTCTGGTGCCCCTCAGGTTCCTCTTGAGAATACCCCATAGATTCTCAATGGGGTTTAGGTCCGGTGAGTTGGCTGGCCAGTCAAGCACTGTGATGGCATGGGCATCAAACCAGGTTTTGGTGCTTCTGGCGGTATGGGCAGGGGCCAGGTCGTGCTGGAAGATGAAATCTGCATCTCCATACAGATCCTCAGCAGAAAGAATCATGAAGTCCTCTAAAACATTCTGGTAGACTGTTGCGGTGACCTTGGATTTAAGAAAGCAGAGTTTACCAACACCTGCACCGGACATTGCACCCCAAATCATGACGGACTGTGGATATTTCACACTGGACCTCAGGCAGTTTGGGTTCTGTTCCTCACCCGTCTTCCTCCAAACCCTTGGACCTTGATTCCCAAATGAAAGACTTTACTTTCATCGGAAAAGAGGACCTTGGATCACTGGCCAACAGTCCAGTCATTCTTCTCCTTGGCCCAGTGGAGACGCTTCCTACGTTGGCTCAGGTTCACAAGTGGCTTGACCCGAGGAACCCGACAGTTGTAGCCCATCTCCCGGATGCGTCTGAATGTGGTGGTTTTTGAAGCTGTGACTCCCGCCTCATTCCACTCTTTCTCGATCTCTGCCAGATTCTTGAATCTTCCCTGTTTGATAATCCGTTGAAGCCCACGGTCATCTCTTTTGCTGGTGCATCTTCTCCTGCCACATTTTGCCCTTCCTCTAGACTTTCCATTGATATGCTTGGACACAGCACTCTGAGAACAACCAGCCTCCTTAGCTATGAACTTTTGTGGCTTACCCATCCTATGGAGGGTATCAATGATGGTCTTCTGGCCAGTTGTCATGTCTGCAGTCTTCCCCATATTGAACCCAACTGAGACAATTGAACCAAACTGAAGCAATTTAATGACACCTGGGGAAGCCTGTGCAGGTGATTTGAGTTTAGTAGATGATTAGTGTGTGACACTCAGTTTAAAACATTCATGCCCTGCAAAATTTGGGCTGATTTCTTCTTGGATTCAAATTTTTTGAATTCCTGTTTTCGTGGGTTTAATGAGCTGGAAGCCCAAATTATGTAAAAATAAACAAATAAATACTTGAAATCATTTCAATTGTGGGCCCTGAATCTATAATCTATGAAAGTTAAACTTTTTGAATGGAATTATGGAAATTAAACAACTTTTCCATGATATTCTGATTTTTTGGAAAGGGTCTGTAGACAAACAACCATTCACACTCACATTCATACCTATGGACAATTTAGAGTCACCAATGAACCTAACATGCATGTTTTTGGAATGTGGGAGGAAGCCGGAGTACCCGGAGAAAACCCTCACATGCACGGGGAGAACATGCAAACTCCACACAGAAATGCCCAACGGAGAATCGAACCCAGGTCTTCCCGATCTCCAGACTGTGACTGTGTGGCCACTAGACCACTGTGCGGCCCAGTTAAGTTCCAAATGTGAAAATTGTAACTAGTTCATGGTGTCATATTTGTAAATAAATTGTTATTTTAATGTTTTTGTGTTGTCACCTTTTTGTGTTGTTTATGTTGGTATGGTTGTTTAGATATTTGAGCTGTCACAAAAGCACAAAATTCATGTCAAAGTGAAAGTTATGCTTGAAATGTATCTTTTTACAAAAAGTTGGGTTTTCTCCCTTTTTTGTTTGGGAACTGATATTTTCCTGAAACTTACCTATGTTCTACTGCTGGTTACTAAAGAATGGAAAAAGGTAGAAACAAATGTTTTTTTCTGATGAAAGCCGAGAGTCTAATCTTTCTTTTCAAGATTCAAGAGTTTTATTGTCATATGCATAGTAAAACAGGCAGTTATACTATGCAATGAAATTCTTATTCTGTTCATTCTCCCAAGAAAAGAAAGAAAACACAAGATAGAATAAGAACATAAGAAACATAAATAAATACAAACAAACAAACAAACAAACAAATAAATAAATAAATAAATAAATAAATAAAGTGCTATGAGTGTGTGCGTGTGTTGCGTGCGGCGTGTGTGAGTGCTTCGTTGAGAAGCCTGATGGCCTGTGGCTAAAAGCTGTTTGCCAGCCTTGTGGTCCTGGACTTCAAACTCCTGTAGCGTCTGCCTGACGGTAGGAGTGTGAATAATGAGTGTTATGGATGTGTGCTGTCCTTGATGAGGTTGTGTGTTCTGCATAGTACTCTAGTTTTATTAATGTCTTGCAGTGAGGGGAGGGCCGCCCCAACAATGTTCTGTGAGGTCTTGATCACCCGCTGGAGTGGCTTCCTATCACGTGTTGTACAGTTACCGTACCAAACAGTGATGGAGGCTGTAAGGACACTTTCCATAGTGCATCTGTAGAAGCAACTCAGGATTGTGGTGGACATGCCAAATTTCCTCAGTCTTCTCAGGAAGTACAGTCTCCTTTGGGACTTCTTCAGAATTTGTTGGGTGTTGTGAGACCAGGTGAGGTCCTCGCTGACGTGTGTGCCAAGGAACTTGAAGGTTTTCACCCTCTCCACCTCAGTCTCATCAATAAACAGGGGTCTATGCGGCTCCTTTTCCCTTGTTCTTGGGTCGATCATCATCTCTTTAGTCTTATCTGTATTGAGAAGGAGATTGTTATCACGACACCAAGCTATGAGGTCCGCCACCTCTCTTCTGTATGATGTTTCAACACCACCAGTGATCAGGCCGATGGCTGTCATCCACAAATGTAATGATGCTTGTGTTGTTCTGGGAGGCCACGCAATCGTAGGTGAAGAGCGTGTAGAGGAGCGGACTCAGCACACACCCCTTGTGGGGTCCCAGTGCTCACAATTCCTGAGCTGGATGTGCGATTGTGGACTCTGACTGACTGGGGCCTGCCTGTTAGAAAGTTCAACACCCAGTTACAGAGGGAGGGTGACAGGCCAAGTGTGAGGAGCTTGTGAGTTTGTGTTTGTGTTAAAAGCAGAGCTATAGTCTATAAATAGCATGCTGACATATGTGTCCTGGCCCTGTAGGTGAGAAAGGGCTGTGTGGATGGCAGTGTTGACTGCATCATCCGTGGACCGGTTCTGGCGATATGCAAACTGTAGAGGGTCCACAGTTCCCGGGATGCTCTTTTTGATGTGGGTCATGACTATTCTTTCAAAGCACTTCATTACAATAGGAGTGAGTGCTATAGGGCGATAGTCATTGAAGCAGGTCATGTTGCTCTTCTTGGGTACGGGCACTATGGTGGTGGACTTAAAGCTGGTCGGTACAGATGCTTGTGCAAGCGACAGGTTAAATATGTCAGCAAGCACATCAGCTAGCTCTGATGAGCAAACCTGGAGTGGACCGCCTTAGAGATGTTGTCTGGGCCTGCTGCTTTTCGTGCGTTTGTTTTGTTCAGGTAGGGTATTATGAGCCATGAAAGGTTACATTCAAAGACACTACGTGACTTAAGTTGAATTCACATTTTTTGGGTGTAGATGTATTTTTTGGGGTTTTCCGAGCATACTTAAATGCAGCAAATTGTACCTCTGCAGTAAGAGTTAGGTTACTGAGATATAAGAATATGGACTTACTGTCTTTCTTTGCCTTGCTGTTTATTTAGACCACACCAACGTCGCTGTGATTTTCGAAGTGTCAGTGAATGTATCTCACCTCATTGTCTAGTGACAATGAGGAAGTGTCGTTCCCAGGTCGAGTGGACTAGAGACGTTTTTGTGAGTTGGAGATAGATACTGTATATGGTGTTGGAATTGCACTGCTGTTGATGTGTTTTAAAGAGTGGGGATGCGATCGTGGCTCCGTCTGCCATCACAACTGAGATATGTGGCTTGACATGATGTGCATTCGTTAAGGATGCTTTTAAGGATGACTCTTATTTTTTATTGCTTTTTTCCAAGCATTTTTTTGGTGTCATAAGCACTGTAATGTTGCCCAGAAGATAATGTGAGGTGAGATTACGTGCGCTTAACTTTTAACCCGTTTGCATTCACAAGGCAGGGAGAGGATAAATCATTTTCCAGGATAACTGTTTCCAAAACATTTGCATTTTTGTTTTCCATTTTCAATGTTTTCCATGACTAAAAATGGTCAATCATTTTCTAGGTTTTTTCAGGACATGTGGGAACCCTGCTAATGCCTTAAATATGTACCTGATATTCGAGATCCTCCACCATCCTTCAGGATCTGGCATTTGGAACCACTTTGGTTTTCATATTAAGTATAACCCTGATGGCAAGTGCGTCATGGATGTAAAACGGTATGTCCCACAAGTGTCTCACAATGTTAACCTATATCAGTGGAACGAGGCGGGGGGGGACTATACTCATCAAATGTCCTCAAGCTTGGCAGGCCTGTTAGTTTCTTTATTCGTGCTTGAACCATGTTTGCACAATAACTCATATGGAAATTGTCAGAAATGTACAAATTTCTGACAAAAAATAGAGAATCACTTTTTGGTCCAATGACAGGTTATTAAGACCAGTGAGTTGCTGGGCACTCAAATTCGCAGAACAATACAGTAGAGGGCAAACTGACCAGTTTGTTATATGCAATATTATATGAAAATCAAGACAATGTACCAAAACCAGGAAAACCAAGTCATACAAGTTGAAGATTCACTTCGTCACTTCTATTGCAAATGTTGAACTGACATCGGACGAGAACATCAACGTCACACTAGCATGAGTGTTCAGAGGGGAAGGGGGAGCGAGCCGTGTGTCAAAAATAGACATTTTTAAGGCCGTGTCAATTACTTGTGGATTTTCTTGGCAAGGCCACCAGTAAAAAGGATGGAATCAACAGCGCCTCTACTGGTTGCACCCAAGTATTGCACTCCATTTATCTTTCATTGTTGTGTTTTACACAATCGATTGATTATTAATGTTTGATTAATCCATTGATATATCCATAGATTGACTGATATTTCACTTCCAGCTGCAGCACGTATGCTCATTAAACTATTTTGTCACACTGACACACTCCTCAGCCCTACCTCAAACTCTGACTGAATGAAGGAAGTGCGGCGGACGGCACGCACACTGTCGTGTCCCTCGGGGGCCCGAGTCAGTGTGGGGTCTTTCCGGTGGAGCTCCATGCAATCCCCCAGGGCCACGTCGCACACCATGAGCAGCCGAGAGCCGTCTGTGGCGCTGGGCTTGGCGTACTTGAGACAAGTGCTGCAGGACGTAGGAGGACACATAGCTTAGTGACCATGTGCATCTTCAAGAAGAGGGAAAAAAAAGAGCAAATAAAAGGTGTCGGATGCGTGATGTCTATGGACGTTTTAAAAGGCATTCTTCTGACCTCATGCTATCGCTGAAGTAGATACCACTTCCAAGGCTGCCAGCGTCTGTTCTGTCAATGCCGTGGTGCTCCACTCCAACATAAGGCAGCAGCAGACCCCTGAGAACACATTGTTGCCTTCAACATAGAAATCCACTGCAGTGCATTTATCAGTACACAAAGGGCAGAGGACACAAACATTGGTTCATTCTTTATGACCTGAGAACGGTAACATTCATCATGTCATATCATGCAATTCTGATATTTTTTGCCTGTACGTTCCCCGCACACTGACTGCCTAATGAGATGTATTATTATTATTTTTATTATTATTATTAGGGGTGCACGATAATTATTGGACCGATATGAGGGAATTACGATTTCATAGCGATAAACCGGATAACATTAAATCATTCAAGACCAAAGACGTATTTTTATACATTTTCACAATCTTGAACGCCCAATCCCAACAGCGTACTTATACATCTTTCGTGTTCTTTTGAGCGAGAGGCAATAAGAGCAAATGCATTTCACTTCAAAGCGCTTTACCATAAAAACGGCCCCCAGGTGGCAAAAGTGCATTTGATAAGAGCTCGGCAGAGATCAAGTGAAGGGAAAATCACACATGACAGGAAGGAGGAAGTGGAAGAGCATGGAGGAGTGTAGCGTGCAGAAGGTTACAAATTGTAGGGAAATTTTAACGCATGAACATGCACACACACGTGCGTACACGTGCACACACATAGTTCAATTCCAACTGTGAAAATTGTAAATACTTCATGGTGTTATATTTCTAAATAAATTGTAATTTGGATGAAAAACAACAATTTTTTGTGTTGCCATATTTGTTTAGATATTTGAGCTGTCACAAAAGCACAAAATATTTCTGTCAAAGTGAAAGTTATGCTTGAAATCTATCTTTCACAAAAGGCTGTTTTTTTCCCTCCCTGATATTTTCCTGAAACTTACAGTACCTATGTTCTACTGCTGATTACTAAAGAACAGAAAAAGGTCGAAACTAACTTTTTATCTGATGAAAGATCTTTCTTTTGGTAGGTTCCATGTTTATATAGCCATAGAACACAATATTCTGTGTGCCTTGAAAGATCAGTCAAAATGTTCTAAAATGGCTAGTGCTGAAGGGGTTGTCTTTTGAAAAATGGCTGGGGTTAAATGAGGCAAAAAAACCTCTGATAACCGATCATTTAAAAAAATGAGGCGTGGTATGGTGAGCAAATTAAGCGCTGCTCTTTTCTCCTGCCTGTGATGTTAACGGCCTGTCGTAACTTCCCCTGAGCTCACTTGTAAACAAACATCCACTTTAAGAGGAAGGGCCCTGTACCAAATGCTCCACGATGAAGAGGAAAAAGCACCATCGAGCACACAAAAAACCTTATCAGCCACCTGAAGCGCCAGCGGTGCGCCGTTTGAAAAGTGCAAAAGGTTTTCCAGAGACCTCCGTGGCGTCACACTGGTTGCTCGGAGCGTGTGCCACAGCAGGTGGCTCCTCCCGCTCTATACTCTGGTTCTCCTGATAGTAGTGACGTGGTAGTAGTAATGTCATGATGTTTGATTAGGACAAATCAACAGGTACACTTGGTCAAATCCTAATTTGTTCCAGCCCTTCTTACCTGCAGGTGTGCACACACGACACTTAAATAAAAATTTTAAAAAGTAGATATAGAAACGTTATGGGTTATTGGTACCATAATCGGTCTTGAGGAGCAGAACATTATCGGTATCAGTTTAAAAATAAAGATATCGTGCATCTGTAATTATTATTATTCGAAAGAACAGTGTGGAAAATGCTGCCTTGGCAAAGATAAGACAGTAGTTTTAATACGTCCATCCAGCCATTCATTATCTGTGCCTGCTTGTCCTCACTCGGGTCACGGGTATGCTGGAGCACTACCTCAGCTGCCTTTTCGGACGAGAGGTGGGGTACACCCTGGACTAGTCGCCAGCCAATCAATAATTGGTAATCATTTAAAACATGATTTCTATTGTGCTTGTAGATCTGCCCTGCATCATGGCAAGTGATGTCACTCTTTCCGATACGTTTATTTATTTCTGGCGGCCCACCACAAATACATTAGTACCACCACAGCGATTTGGGTCATGTACACTCACACATTAGCATTGGGAGAGTTACTTGTTTTTTTTGTTGTACTTTTTTTTTTTTTCACTTCTTGTTCTGTACAGCACTTCCTGTGGTGGCTATTGTCTCATCAACATTACTGACACCCTTTGACCAGTGTAGAATACTACATATTGGAATGCCTTATATTTGTATTTAACATTGTTTAGCCAATCTTGCTTGAAAATGCTTCTTTTAGGCAAAAAGTATGTCACATTTGCATTTTTTTTTTTTTTTTTACTAATAATAAGCTGTAATCTGCCACAAAACACCAATTCTTTATTAATAAACATATATTTGAAAAACCATAATAGAGACAAGCCAGGAATTTTAAAGAGCTACTGTATTATTATTGTTATTATCAGTGCCAGTCTTTGCTGGTTAGCTGGAAGAAGTCACATGGTTCCATACACTGACGTGCATGATGTCAACTTCAACATAAGTTGATGTTACTAATGTGGTCCTACAGAATGGATTTCAGCATATGCTGGATCCCCTGAGACCCACAAGTTGTTATCTATGTGTGTGTGTGTGTCGCGCTCCAGCTCACCTTGACAGAATTCCGACAAAGTTACTGGCACTGGAGGAGTGGAGGAGGGACTTGATGTTGCCGAGCTGGCCTTTAAAAGTCTGAAGCTCCACGGCTCTGCTGACTCGCAGCACCTGATGTATCTGCACGGCGCTGAAAAAAGCAAAAAACAGGCAAAAATAATGCAGGTTCACAGGCTGTGTCTCTCTTTTGGATGAAAAGCAAGCTTTTTATGAGCCCACTGGGGATCATCAAGCGTGAGTGAGACCCACGGGAGCCGTGGCTGAAAGGCCTCGTCGTGCGGATTAAACTGCGGCACATGGCTCCATACACCTGCGCTAACCTTCTACTGAGATTGTCGGAAAAGGCTTCAAAAGCATCGCATGTGAAAAGGTAGTCGCCACACTGAATGTCTCGACGCAGAACGCCGCTTTTCGTTCATTCTGGTCACACATTACACGCAGGTGAAAGAGAGGCTCACCTGTCCCGCAGCAGAGACGCCACAGCGCGAGACTCTGGGCCGCCGTGGTCCACCGCTTCGATGCTGCAACGCAGGGCGCGGAACTTTCCCACGCTGGAAGGGGTGGGGCTCCTCAGGGTCATCTCGCTCACGTTCAGGATGTCTCGGATTAACTGGTCAAGGAGGAACAGTGTGGATGTGTGCTGTGCGTGTCTGATGTTTCCATAGCAACTAAATGACACCATATTCATGAGATAAGTACTGTACTTGTTAAGATTTATAGGGTAGTGTGAAAGGGTGATGGGTTTGTGTTGTTCTGAACATTCATTTCCCAGGATACGAATGTGAGAAAGGGTTTGTGTTGTTCTGAATATTCACTTCCCACTGTATCTTGTTATGGTCTTGATACGAATGTGAGAAAGGGTTTGTGTTGTTCTGAATATTCACTTCCCACTGTATATCTGCTGACCTTGCCTACCAGGTGCTTGTTAAAAAATAGTAACTCTGCGTGCGAATGCCTGAGTTTCGGGGCCGGCCACCCCGTTCTCACGCTCGCACGAACAGACTGGTATAAAGAGGGGAGAGCGAAAACACCTAGACGGAGTCTGCTGCGGGTTGTGATCGAACGCCCAGCCGATTGACGCGAACTCTTCCACGGGTGTTGGCTCTCCACCCTGTTGGCGTAGGTAAGAGGCTTTTTCGCTGCAATCATATATCTTGTGTGTTGATGCTTAAATAAATACGCCCTTGTTTAGGCTAAAATACCTTGATGTGTCTGTGCCATTCTGTGTGCCGACTGAACACGATCCTCTAAAAAATATTCTAAAACAGGTAGTATCTTTTCACGCCTATAATTGTAGTAATACTATTTTGACTCATTTAACTGTTTCTGTTTTTACTGTATTTTATTTTGGCTGTTACTTTTATCCATCTTATTTACTATGTCTTTTATTTATTATTCTGTACAGCACTGGTTGTTTCAAAGTGCTTTACAGATAAAGTTGGATTGGCCTGGGTTGGAATTTGGCCTTAAAATAACAATATCATAATTACTTGGACAGCGGCACAGTTTTTATTGGTCACGCCACATTAAAAAAAAATTCTAGGGCTGTCATAGTTAACGTGTTCACGGATGTTTCCATCAACGGGACAATTTTTTTTGACACGCGATTAACGTGCACACATCCTGTTTGACCCTCGGCCCACACCGCAGTTTGAGGAAAAGCAGCGGAGCCACAGGCGGGAGCAAATATTGAGCAGAAATGGAGAAAGAAAAGGGTATTTTCATTGGTAAGTTTAGCTTCAAAGCCCTGGCAGATGGCTCTCGCAACAAGACCAAAGTCATTTGTATCTGCCGTCGCTGTGATTTGAGTTGTCACGGTGTACGTCGCCTGTCAGAGAGAAGCGAGAAGTTACTGGAGCATTGCAGGTACTTGCTGTATTGTCATTTATGCAGTGGTATCTTGGCATATGAGTGCCCCCACTAACGAGATGCAAGGCTTCTCTCAGCTGATTTTTTGCTTTGAACTGCGAGCTAAAATGAGGGTTATGAGCCGCTATTTACTGACAGGCGTAGCCGAGGACAGCTATTTGGAGGCTTGTGTCAATGTGACCATGGCTCAAGACCAGAACGGATGTGTAGCAGCACACTAGCTAGTCACCAGGGCAAATTTTCAACACATCAGCAAAACATACGTACAGTATACGTACAGTATAGCCATCTCATTGATCTTATTTATTATGCATTCCCATTTATTATGCATTCCCACATAGTATCAGAATTTGGGAGCAAATATGAGGTGAAAGAAATACAGTGGGAATGCAGTGTGCAGCGTGGGAGAAAGATAGAGGGTGCGTTCAAGGACTGTCAAACTAAGTGGGACAAATTGATGCTCGCATTAAACATGCAAAAACTGGGGGATTTCTAACTCTATATTATTTTTTGAATAAAATAATGGCCCGTATTTCCAAAATTGATATCCCTTTACATTATTTTTATTTTTAATGTACCGTATTTTCACGACCTTAAGATGCACTTAAAAGTCTTACATTTTGTCCAAAATGGACGGGGCGCCTTATAATGTGGTGCGCCTTATGTGTGTACCGAGTTCGAAAATCTGTGAGTGTTGCTGTGTGACTTTTATGAGCGCGCCACTCGACTGACTTAGAGCGTCTCCTGCCGACACGCTGCTTATATACAGGAAAGGTGGACGTGACTGAGGACGCACGCCCCCAGTAGTTACATAAGTATATTTTATGAAACGCGCCATCTATCCATCCGGACAAGGATTACCGTGGCACAGCAACATCCAGCGGATTACAAGGAAAGCTGGCCATCTTCCACTCCTGCTGCAGTAAAAACATTGCAGAAAAACACATCCAGCCCAACTACATCACCAACATGGACGACATGCTGCTCACTTTCGACATCCCGGTGAACCACACTGTAGAGGAGAGAAGGTAGCGATACACACAACGGGACATGAGAAGTCGGCTTTTACTGTTGTGCTTGGTTGCCATAGTAATGGACGGAAACTGCCATCTGTGGTGATTTTTAAGAGGAAGACGTTGCCTAAAGAAAAGTTTCCAGCCGGACCAATCAAAGGGGCTGGAAGGACGAGGAGAAAATGGCTGAGTGACTGAGTGACATGTACGGAAAGAGACCGGATGTTTTTTTCACACGTGTCACCGTCCTTGTTGATCTGACTCCATGCGCGCCCAATTCACAGCCGCTGTGAAAAACCAAGTGCAGCAAATTAACTCGGAGCTTGCCATCATTCCAGGAGGCTTGACGAAGGAACTCCAACCGCTGGACATCAGTGTAAACACGCCGTTTAAAGTGAATTTGCTAGCGGCGTGGGAGCGATGGATGACAGCTAGCAAACAAAGCTTCACTAAGACTCGGAGGCAGTGCTTCTGATGCAGTGTTGTTCGAGCTTTCACAAAAACCGGCATCATTTCTGAAGTGCCGCACGGCAACAAGACCGACTCTGACTGACAATGACGAGAGGGAACCTGGCGTGTTTGATGGAGAACTTGCCCCACTATTTATTTGGGATACAGAAGATGAGGACTTTAATGGATTTGTGGATGAGGATTGATCAAAAATAACGTGAGTACATTGTTAAATACTTCAATAAAGTACAACCCAACTCAGTTTTGCTCCCGCTGCCTTTTTAAAAACATACGATAGCATGCATGCTAGCGTATTATAGCGTCGCTGGGAGCACTTCCTGTTCCCCAGCGTGCTTTGCGTAGTGTTTTGGTGCAAATGCTCTTAAAGTTACATGTATGAGCTACATAGTTGTTAGTTATTGTTCTGCACAAATAGCGGTAGTGTCTTGTCTGTTTTTGCGTTGCTGTGTGATGTTTTTAGTTGTGCACCATGACTGAGACTGTTGTGTTGAATGATGACCATCCTGATTTCAAGTGGTTTTGATAAAATGAATGAGATTTCTGCTCTTAATGTGTCCAAAGAAATAAAGCACTGTCGCTTCCTCACTGACTTCTGAGCGACACGGTCTGTTTTAGCGTGCATACCTGCGGCCAATAATACGGTGCACCTTATGTACATGTTAAATACAGAAATAGCACCTGTAACTGAGACTGCGCCTTTTAATACGGTGCGCCTTATGTGAAAATACGGTAGTTATTGAATCGTTTACCAAGAAATTGGCATCCCTACTTATTATAGATTAAAAAATGTATTTCTATCTGTCATTAATTATAAGTTAACTATGGACAAAATTTGATCAATCACGATTAAATAATGTAATCAATTGAGAGCCCTAAAAAATACTCCTCAATAAACACTAAAAAAATTGCTCTTCCCTTTCTTCTCTGTGTACCGCCCATTGTCTTCTGCGTCCTCATTGGTTGTAGACCATTGTCATTCAATCTCCTTTGTGGCGTCTCTTTTTGTGGTCATGGCGAGCAAACTTGCTAACCATGTGAGCTGCTTGCTAACCGCCAATATTGAAAACAATAGAAGAAACAAAAGAAGCTAACCTGTGACTCTGAATGCTGTGTGGTTTTGTCCCTGACAAAACCCACAATGTCGACGAAACGTTCTGTCCCCAAATAGCAGGGGAAGCCACAAAAAAGTCGGACTTCTAGACATGCTGAAGGAAGGTAGAAATTCTGCGGTGTACGGCGCCATAACGGAATACTGTAAATGAATCTTCAGTTCATAGAGGACGATAAGAAGGAGTAAAATATGATATATGATGACAGGAGTGATATGTTTTAACAAGGACACAAAAACGCTACAGCTGAACGGTGCCAGGAGGCGCGGTCAGGGAGTGAAATACGTGTGAGTCACTTAATTTCTTGTGTCCAACCTAGTAGGTTGATCATTAAAATTAAAGAAAATTTCAATTTTGAGAGTGTTTAAACAAGAGAGAAATGTGATAAAATGTTCATGCCTGTCTGGGAAAAGTGTATAAAGTGGATGGTGAGGGGTTTTATAGCTTTAAAACATATATAATCATTGTAAAAACATTAAGTTGGCTACTTTGCGGATTTCACTTATCGCAGGTTATTTTGGGAACCTATCTCCGGCGATAAACGAGGGAACACTGTAAAGAGAAATTTTTTTTGCAAGGTTCAAAATTGAAATCTTTGTCATTCTATTCGCATAATATAAAATTCACAGAAAATCCACAGAAGGCGTAGCACGGTAGCGGTTCCACAATGACATAAAGGGAATAATACAATACAAAAAAATACAATACAATAAAAAATAAATGAAATACCATTAATAAGTCAAAATAAATCATCTTTGCATATTCATGGTGGATTCATTTCAGCCTGTTTACAAATGAAAACATATCACACAGGCCGCCGCATCCTTTGAGTTCTCAGTAAATGTTTGGACATGCCTGCCACAAAGACAGTAGCATTTGTTGTTCCCATGGCAACCCCGCATCACCTTCTTTGGCAGTCTATAATGTCAGTGTTGCGTTATCTTTAGCGCCAGGTCTAATTTGATTCTCCATCCTGTGGCTTAATGATGGAAGGGGGAGCAAACAGAACCATCTTCCCTCCTGTTATTTTGCTATTTTGAGGTGATCTCACGTTGTCTTTTTTGCCTCTGAATTTGACCTCTAATAAGTGACAGCAAGAGCAATGTTAACAATTACACCTGAATCATTACGAAGACAGCGAAATCAAAACATTTCAACGAGCATATTCTTTGCCACGTGAAAGCTGTGAGCGTTTAAAATGCTCAAAAGCAGCAACAACTAAAAAAAAAAAAACAAGCTCGAGGGTATTTTAGCAAGTTCATCAAAGCGTTTTTTCGACTCGCTTCAAAAGCGCCACAAAATTGAGGAGGCAAAATAAAAAGCCTCTTTGGGTGTGCTGTTTTGTGACACGGCGGCAATATTCATCACGATGTAGGCTTATCTGTTTTGGACGTTTGTGCATGTGTGTGTACCTGACACAGGTCCAGCTTCTGAGAAAAAAGCTTGGTGTTGAGGGTCATGGTGGGCATCCTGTGTGGCAGCAGGGTGTACACTTCAAACAGAAGTCGGGCCACTTCCATGTGCTGCCCCTCCAGCAGGTTTCTCTGAGCTTGAATCAACAAGCCCTCTGCTCTGCTCACCTAAAAAAACATGCACATCGTTTCAGCCGTCATTCCAAATGAAATTTACCAAAAATATACAGTATAAGCCCACAGTTTTTTCATAGTTTAGCCGGTCCTGCGACTTACAGCCAGGTGAGACTTACATCAAATTAAATATGTACATTACCGTGTATATCAGAGGTGTCCAAGCAGGGGTGTCCAGTGACGGCCACATATTGAAAAATTACATTATGCACCGGCTACTTTGAATTTTGTACACCAACCCATGTAGATATGCCACGAAGTTACAATGTGTTCCCCCCCCCCGACAAGTCAAATGAACACAAAAAGAAGTTTTTAATTGAAACTTTTTATTATTAAAAAATCCGAAGCTACATGTCCCTGTGTGAAAAAGTCATTGCCCCCTAAAGCTAATAAGTGGTTGGGCCCCCCTTAGCAGCAACAACTGCAATCAAGCGTTTGTGATAACTTGCAATGAGTCTCTTACAGCGGTGGGGAGGAATTTTGCAGAATTGTTGTTCCACACAGGGCTATGCAGGTTTGGATTTTTTTTCCTCACTTAATAATCAGAAAAAGTTTTATTTCAAAACATTTTGTCTTCAGTTGTGTTATCATTGACAATTATTTAAATCTGTTAGATGATCTGGTACGTTTAAGTGTGACAAACACAGGGAAAAAAATCAGGAAGAGGGCAAACACTTTTTCACACCACTTTATATACAGCATATCTAAATAAAAAAATGCATCTCAGCTTTGTGAAATCGGTGAAAAAAAAATTTAGACTTAGCTCTTTTCCCCCATTTTTGCTGTATTTTTACATAAATATTTCTTTCTTCTTAAATCATCTTCGTAAACTATGTAATATTGTGACTTTATTCCCATAATATAACTTTTTCCCCAACCAAATTTTCCAAAAATTATATCTTTATTTTGCTTTGTTTCTTTCTCATAATATTGCGGCTTTAAAAAAATTTTTTCTTTAATATTTTAACTCTAAGCTACAAAAACAACAAAATAGAAAAATTATTTGTCATCATAATTTTATGGGTGTATTCCCGTAAAATGGTGCCTTTTTTTCCCCTCGCTAGAACAGGGGTCTCAAACTTGCGGCCCGCGGGCCATTTGTGGCCCGCCAAGTCAGATTTTGCTGCCCGCGACTTGACAGGAAAGACTACTGTAAATGCGGCTTGCTAGCTCTAAGTTAAGCCAATGATGCTCACAGGGTGAAAACATAACCTACCACGAAACTAAGAGTCACATGGAGAAAGCCACACCTGAGCCACACATTCTGGTTTATTGCAGATCGAATTTCTTATTATGCAAATATAGTAAAGGCTTGAATCTTGAACATTTCACTTAATATTTTGACTTTATTCTTGTAAAATTACTGCTGATTTTCCCATTTTTGCTGATGTTTTTTTTCCTGTCAAATGTCAAACAGTCGCAGGGCGCAAATGGCTGCGCTTGGGGCACCTCTGATTTAGTGGCTACAATTCACATAACACGCATGTTTTTGGGACGTGGATACTCGTGCAAAACCCACACAAACGCAGGGAGAGCATGCAAACACTACAATTGTGTCCTCATTGAAGACTTGCTGACCGTGAACAAGATATGCAGCACAGAAAATGCCTGAATGGACATGATAGTCACTCGCGACTGTTTACGAGCTATCTGAGAGGTTAGACAGTGGTGAGTACAAGCGGTAGCCTTACGTCATTGAGGCTGAGTTTGTTGACAGGGACTTGGAGGATGTTGCCAAGGCAACCCAGGGCCTCGGTCCAGAGCAGCTCCACAAAGACGCCCACATCGTGTGACAAGACTCCTGCGCTCAGTTTCTCCTCCAGCAGCAGCTGCCAATCGAAAGAGCCACGCATCAACCACGTCATCGGCGGCAACAAAAGTGCTGCAGAAAAACGGCGAGGTGGCCGAGGAGCCGAGGCTCTTTGAGGGACTGTGTCAGAGCGTCCTTGGCTCCAGCATCGCCGCGTGAATGCAACTTAAGTGCACCATTAGCATTCATTCCTGTGAAGTCAAATAGTACTTCATAGGAAGGCATCAGTGATGGTGCTGAGGAAAATCTGCAAATGTGAATCATACAAATGTCTTCTGATGCATTAAAAAAATGAGAGCTGCACGTTTCTCACATCTTACGATTGGGTTCATATTTATTAGTGTTAAAAGAGGAAGCCACTGACGAGGCGCATCATTACAGCAACGAGGAACCCTTGAAAGGTAACAGAGGGAAGTTTTTGTTTGGTGCAGCCTTTGTGTCCCCTCACAATAACTTTTATGTTGCCTCATAATGTTGCCGGTATTACCTCTGATCCACAGAGGAAGCTTGGGCTGTTTTATGGTATAATAATGTTTTATGTCTCACTTGCGCCCTCTCGAGGCTAATTTGCTGCTACTGTTTTCATAATTACTTGCATGTTTGTGGTAACTTTTGATTTAAAGTCAGAGGTGGGGTGTAGAAAACCTGTCGCAGGGGGGCTGAGCCCAGGTCTCGGGCCTGTTGGGGCATGTCGATCCTCGGCTGAAGACCGGAAGCGGGCAGAGACTCTGTCAGGGTCCTGTAGACCTCCACAGCCTCCTCTGAAGTGGGCGGGAACACCACCATGTCCCTCTCCACCGTTTCCTGTTAGCACCAGCTCCATGTGTCCAATATTTCAGTTCATTTGATTCAAAATAACTTACGTTGGCCCCCACATCGTCCTTACGGTACCGCACCACGCGGTACTGCTGCCCTTTCTCTCCTTTGGCGCTCTGCAGCTCCAGCACACAGCAGGCGCTGCTGCCATTCTGCGAAAAGGAGAACATGCATTACTACCGGCGACAATTACAGTGCAGCAAAGCCATGCTGCTCACTGTCACCGAGTTACCTTTTGAAAGATGGAATACTTGGCCACGCTGAAGTCATCCGGATATGCGGGAATGTCTTCGTCCCACTCCGTGTAAATCCTAGGAAATTCCACAGTAGAAATGACAAGATCTGTATTTTATTGGAGTTATTCAAGAGCCCTTTTTGAAGGAGCTTTGCACAGATAAGCCTTGTCGTAGTAGACGGCAGTGACATGGGGGGGATTTTTCTCTGACATTGCTCATATGGAAAGGCCTTACACAACAACCAACCTCACAAAGATATCCATAGTCATTTTCAAACAATGCAAGTACATACAGTACATGTAAATACATTATTTTATACTAGTAGAATAAATGTGGATCAGTGCATCCACAGCTCTAATGCTACGGCTGGATTTTCCCAAAATGCTTTTTTTTAGTTGGGTTGCTGATTGTCAAAATTAAAATGCTGAAAACTATGATTATCAGGGAGGCACGCAATGTCTTGGCAAATGGGCTTTGTCATTCATGTTTCTTGTATGTAGAGTATAATGTGTTTATCATCCTTCATGTACAGTGTACATGTATGTTGACACTATGGCAGTACATCATGTATATTACTGTAAGCATGGGTCTAATTAGTCTCTTGAGTTGAAGTAGTAGTGGAAATCCTGCCCTAAATGGGTGGAAAAGCGCTACAGGTGCAATAGCAATGGCAATTGGAACGCCGCTCCCCTATGACTAATCCTGTTGTGATAACGGCTGTGCACACCTGAACTTGCCCAGGATGTCTCCACTCTTCTCCGGGGGCAAGCTTTCATCCACCGAGAGCTCGGCAACCGCTCTGTCGGCTGCAAGCGCTGCAAATGCAAAAAGCAGAAAAACTCATGTGACCTGCAGCAGAATACAACAATACGATGTGTGACATGCACAAATGTGGACGAATGCAGGATCCACACCCGTGACATCGGCCTCGCAAAGGAATGTGGCTGGGCACGCCGACACACACCTGATGTACAAACACAACCTTATGTGTGACTGCTCTGCCGGGTGCTAGAAACCTCCATCTGACCTCCAGCCGCCATGTAAACAGCAGACTGGGCCCGGCACGGAGACTTTATCACGGGGCTCGTACATCAGCCAACAGGGAACAGAACTCTTGACTTGTGTCGGTGCAACGAGCAAATGAAGGCGGTGATAGACAAGAGCTAAGAGTCACTCAGCTGAAACCGGGTGGGTGTTGGATCTGATTCAATCTGTCTGCACTGTGTAAACAAAGGAGAGGAGTACACACTGTGCTGCGTTTTTTTTATTTCTTTCTTTTTTCATTAGTCCTCACGTCTGCACCACATATTTATTGCACTCTGCACCACTTGTGGGCATATATCAAGGTAGGTAGGGTTTGTGCAAGCAAAAACCTAAATCTTTTGCCCTTTTTCCCCCTCCCCACCTACACATATCTTTGCTCCTGCAGCTCCTTTTCCTCCAAACAGCAAATGTGAGGGATTCAAGTACCACTGCAAGATGTTGCCAAAGCTCGCCTGCCATGTCTCTTCACTCATTCGATAACAAAGATGTATTTATACGTTTTTATAAACACAAACGCCCGATGCCAAAGACGTGTTTATACGTCTTTTACGAAGGTGATGACGCAAGTGCACACAAATGGATGTCACTTTAAGAGAAGTTTTAAAGAGATAATTGGGATTTTTTTATATGAGGTTGTATGACATCCCCATCAGCAGTGGACTATATCAACAGTCAGTCGGATTTCCGTGATGAGGAACGTACTTCTGCTTAGTTGCTTGGTCATTTAAGTAAAGAGTTTGGCTTCTAAAAACAATATGCGTTCGAAAGAGGAATACATTTATATCATAAAAATGCCTCCTCAAAAAAAATCTGACCTCACAAATGGCTCAGCGTTATATTTGTCTCCTGCCGTGTACCTGCGCACTGTCGCCTCTCTGTTCGTATGCATGTGATGAAGATGCTCGCATCTTCATCCGCGATGGAGTGCCGCGGCCATCTAGTTTACATGTGTTCCACAGCAGAAGAAGATGCGAGCGTCTTCGTCACTGGAATTGAATGAGTTAATATGCCGTGCATAACATGAGCTAAATGATTACTATATAAGGCTTTCAAGTCTTTTTTTCCTTATAGGACAGGGGTGTCCAAAGTGCAGTCCGAGGGCCATTTCCAGCCCGTGGCTGTTTTTTTTAATTAAATAGAGTTTTAAAAAAAAATCGGCAGTAATTTAACAAGAACAAAGACAAAATATTAAGAGAAAAAAAGTAATCTAACAAGAAAAAGTCAAAATACTATTGAAATGAAGTCATAATAGCACCAGAAGAAAAGTTGAAATTTAAAAAAACAACAACAGCAAAAATGGGAAAAAACAGCTGTAATTTTTGAGAATACAGTCCAATTATTAAGAAAAAAACATTATTTTTAAACTAAATAAATTAACTCATAATATTATGTGGAAAAATTGTCATTTTAGTAGCACAGAGTTGAATTATTCAAGAAAAAATGATTTTTAAAAGTGGTAAAATTATGACAAACAAAACAAAATAAACTCGCAATTTTGGAAAATTAGGCTGGGGAAAAAGTATAAAAGAATATTATGGGAAGAAAGTCATAATGACAAGAAGAAAATTTACTAGCAGAAAGTGGCAATATATGGAAAACGCAAAAACAAAAAACAGCAAAACTGGAATCCAAAAAACCCCCAGCAAAGACCAAAGTTCATAAAAATAGTATCATTTTTCACCTTTATCACAAAGCTGAGGTGCAGTGTTTTTTCTTGAAATACATATAACCTCTTACAAAACATTGAAGTGGCAAAGTTGCATCCTTTCATTTTTCACTACGTGGCCCTTGCTGGAAAAAGTTTGGACATCCCTGGCTGAACATATTTGCTGTCTTATAGACCTCTTGTCCAAAGCTGAGGAACCAAAGAACCAATGCGGTCAATCGCTTTGTGAATGTGCTGCCGACACATGTGCACGCATGCACACACACACACAACACTTATTACCTTTACTTGTGTTTTGACAATAGTTGTGCTCGTGCATTAACACAAACACCTTAACTAGCTGATGTTTTAACACACTTGTGCAGCAAAAATCACAGCCTTAGTTTGTGGCCAATAGACATAGCAGCTGCTGAACGTGTTTTGGTGCAGAGCGGGGTGGGGGGGTTTCTTTCCCCCGGTCTCTCCTATTAAACAAGTACATCTAACAACGGCCAAAGGTGAGCTAGTTGAGCGAGCTGAAGACTTTGATGACTCTCACTCTCGCTAACAGTGCTGACTTTTGAGGTGTTTTTTGGCATGCGCTCAGCCATGTGCGACTACTTCCTATGGTACATAAAATGTTGTCAACACATTTTCACAGAATTTCAATAATTTACCTCACATTTCTATGATAGCATACAGTGAGAAGAAAAATTATGTGAAACCTTTCAAATGTCTTCTATTTATGCATCAACTGGTCATGAAATGTAGTCTGATCTTCATCTAAATCACACGATTAAACAAGCAGTCTTCTTCAATAATAATACTGGATTAGATTTTACAGCACTTTCAAGGTACCCAAAGCACTTCACAATGAAGTGAAGCAATTATTCATTCACTCCTCAGTCACACACTGGTGGTGGTACTCTACATCTGTAGCACAGCTGCCCTGGGGTAGTCTGACGGAAATGTGGTTGTCAATTCATGCCTACGGCCTCTCCAACCGCCACCAAACATGCATTCGTATTCATACACCAGTGTAGGCAGCACAGTAGGCAAGGTGGGTGAAGTGTCTTGCCCGAGGAGACAACAACAGTAACTGGGTGGAGGGAGCGAGAATCAAACCGCTAACCTTCCGGTTTCTGGACAACCTGCTCTACCTCCTGAGCCACTGCCACCCTACCACCTAACAGACGACGATATGTTTTCATATTTTTATAAAAAAAATAGCATGTAAACATTCACAAGATATGAGAGGAAAAAGTAAGCAAAGCCTTGGATTTAATAAGTGGTTGACCATCCTTTGGCAGCAATAACCAAATGACCAAACGTTTCCTGTCGGTGCAGATCAGACGTGCACAACCATCAGGTTGAATTTGGGACCATTCCTCTGTACAAAACTGTCGCAGTTTAGGAAGATTCCTGGGATGTCTGGTGTGAACAGCTCTCAAGGTCACACCACAGCATCTCAATCGGGGAGAGGTCAGGACTTGGAAAGCACGGCCACACCATGATGCTCCCTCCATCATGCTTCATAGCAGAGCCAGACCCATATGGGATTTTGGGGGCCAATGCCGATATAGTGGCTGATATATGAAATAAAAGCTTTGCTATACACAGGATATATAATGTTAATCCTACTGTGGGACGCTGTCTCATATTAAGGATGGACCTGGGAGTTAACAATTGCATATATCTTGATTTCACATTAAACCGCTGTATAAAATGGCGTCGTGTGAGTGGCAACCGGTTACAGCAGCTCTGTATTTTTCTTCCACCTTTTAGTGTTTTTATAGTATTTTAGTCTTCTTCTTACTTTTTCTTTTGGTCTCATTTGGTCGAGTGTGCAGCTATGGAGGTTCATATTGTTACTTTTCTAGTCTGCGCCTTGATGCTCTTTGAACTTTTCAGTTCAACTGTGGGAAACCTCTTCAGCCACGGCTCCCCATTCAACCAAGGCTCCCCTCTCTGCGCGGAGAGGCCGGAGATCCCCAAGGAGCAACGGAGGAGCAGAAGAGGATGCAGGTCGGGAGTGAAGTGCAAGAAGCGGAAAAGACGGTACAAGCCATGTCTACCATCTGTCATCATGAGGAACGTAAGATCTCTCCCCAACAAGATGGAAGAGCTAACGGCGCTGACCCGACTGCAGAGGGAGTACCGGGAATGCAGCCTCATGTGCTTCACGGAGACTTGGCTGAGTGAACTTTTTCCGGATTCACACATCACACTGGACGGATTCCAGCTGGTACAAGCGGACAGGAATGCAACGAGAGCGGCAAGAAGAAGGGAGGGGGAATCGCTGTGTTTGTGAATGATAGATGGTGCCACCCGGGACACATCTGTGTGAAGGAGCAACTGTGCACCAGAGACGTGGAACTGTTAGCGGTTAGCATGCAGCCATACTACCTTCCGAGGGAGTTTTCACATGTTATTGCTATGACTGTTTCCATTCCCCCCCTCAGCGGTCGCTGCTGCAGCTATAGAGCAGATCCACACCATCGTCTCTCAACTTCAGAACCAGCACCCCCAATCCCTCCTCCTCATCTCCGGTGACTTCAATCATGCTTCCCTGTCCTCTGCTCTTCCCACCTTCACCCAGTATGTCAAATGCCACACTAGAGACAATAAAACTTTGGACCTCCTGTATGCAAACATCAAGGACGCATACACCTCATCCCCCCTCCCTCCGCTGGGTCGTTCTGATCACAACCTCGTCCATCTTGTCACAGACTACAGTCCAGTAGTGAATAAACAACCCCCTGTGAAGAGGCCTGTGAAGCAGTGGTCTGAGGAGAGCAGTGCTAGGCTCAGAGACTGCTTCCAGACAACAGACTGGGAAGCGCTCTGTAGTCCCCATGGCAGTGACGTTGACAGCATGACTCACTGCATCACAGACTATATCAACTTCTGTGTGGAGAACACTGTGCCCTCCAAGTTGGTGCGGTGTTTTCCCAACAACAAACCCTGGATGACCTCTGAGATTAAGGCCCTGCTGAATAAGAAGAAGAGGGTCTTCAACTCGGGGGACAAGGAGGAGCTGTGCAGAGTCCAGAGGGAACTCAGGCATAAGATCAGGAAGGGGAAGGACTGCTACAGGAGGAAACTGGAGAAGCGGCTGGGGGAGAATAATGCCAGGGAAGTCTGGAGAGGCCTGCAGACCATCACAGGCCATGGTAAAGTAGTGGGGAGAGACCGAGCCAGTGGGGACAAGATCTGGGCAGATGAACTCAATCTGTTTTTCAACAGATTTGAGTGTGCCCCCCCTCCCTCCCATACCAACTCACCACTTTTCACCCCCACATCCCCATCCCAGCCATCCTCTACCCCCCTCTCCATAACTGATGATCAGGTGAGGAGTCAGCTGAAGAAGATCAAGGCAAGGAAGGCCCCGGGACCGGACGGCATCAGCCCTAGAATCCTCAAGGACTGTGCTGACCAGCTCTGTGGAGTTCTCAGGCACTTGTTCAATCTCAGCCTGAGCCTGGAGAAAGTCCCGGCCCTGTGGAAGACCTCCTGTGTCACAGTGTCACATCCAGAAGTTCTCCGATGACACAGCCATCGTTGGTTGTGTTTCAGAGGGGAATAATCTGGAATACAGGACGGTCATCAGGGACTTTGTCAGCTGGAGTGAGCTTAACCAGCTGCAACTCAACACCAGCAAGACAAAGGAGATGATCATTAACTTCCAGAGGAAAACATCTCACTTCACACCGGTGAACATCCAGGGAGCGGACATAGAGTTGGTAGACAGCTACAAATTCCTGGGTGTTCACCTTAACAACAAACTGGACTGGTCCGTCAACACCCACACCCTCTACAAGAAGGGCCAGAGTCGCCTCCACCTGCTGAGGAGACTGAGGTCCTTTGGTGTGTGCAGGACTCTTTTACGGACCTTTTATGACTCTGTGGTGGCCTCAGCCATCTTCTATGCTGTGGGCTGCTGGAGAGGGGGCAGCACGGACAAGGACACGAGCAGGATCAATAGGCTGATCAGGAGAGCGAGCTCTGTCCTGGACGGTCCTTTGGACTCCGTGGAGGAAGTGGGGGAGAGAAGGATGTTGGCTAAGCTGACATCCATCATGGACAACACCTCTCACCCGCTACATGATACTGTTTTTTCCCTGGGTAGCTCCTTCAGCAGCAGACTGTTACACCCACGGTGTAAGAAGGAGAGGTTCCGCAGGTCCTGACCGCTGTCAGGCTCTACAACAACTGCACCACCTGAACCATGTTGTAGTCACCATGTATTCTTTACTTGCGTATCTTGCTTGCTGCTGTAACAAGTAAATTTCCCCGCTGTGGGATAAATAAAGTACAAATACAAATACAATACAAATATAATAGTCTTACATTAAATAGTAGTAGACATGTGGATTAACAGTTGCATCTATCTTTATCTCACAGAGATGCGACTTACACCATGTCAGAACGCTGTAATACACTCTGCAAAAATGACTGGAAAAAACGACCCTGACAACGTGATTCCGCAAAGACGTTATTCTCATGGGGCACTAAAGTGTAGTTTGTGTTATATTGTATTGCAAGTCACAGCTTACCATGGTGTAAAAAAAAAATGCAGTTTCTTTCGCCGTTTCTCTCGTCGTCTTCTGTGCTGCAGCCGAGTGAGTGTGACTGGCAGAGCTGCACCTCGCTGGTCTGTGTGTGAGGGGGTGGGACCAGGTACCCCAGCAAGGTGCAGCACAGAGACACACAGGGACGGGCAACAGTGAATATATCAATTACATATTCACCGATGTTGACTGATCAGTGATATGTGTTAATCGGTGGGTTCTACCTCATAGTTAGGATGTTGGTGTGCTGTGCCATTTTTCTTCCACACGTGTCGTAGCTACACGTGTTACTCCCAAACAATTCAACTTTGGCTTCATCTGTCGACAGATTATTTTGCCAGTAGTGCTGTGCAACACCGCGACCCTAGTGAGGATGGATGCTGTGCAACATTCACGTGCTCTTTAGCAAACTTTAAAACACGCAGCAATGGATTTTTTTTAGACAGAATTGCCTTCTTTCTTGGTGTTCTCCCGTGAAACCTTTGCTTGTTTCACATTTTACGTATGGTACATTTGTCAACAGACATGCTGGCATGTGCCAGTGATTTCTGTAAGTCTTCAGCTGACATTCTAGGGTTATTTTTGACCTCATTGAGTATTCTGCATGTGCTCTTGCAGTCATCTTCACAGGACGGCCACTCCTTGGAAGAGAAGCACCAGTGCTGAACTTTCTCCATTTATAGACAACTTGTCTACCGGTACATACTTTTGTAACCTCTTCCAGCTTTATACAAATCAACTACTATTAATCATAGGTCTTCTGAGAGCTCTTTTAAGCAAGGAATGGTTCACATCAGGCAACGTTTGTTGACAAGAGTCTATTCTAAACTGGCGTGGTGTTCTGTTGGCCAGAGCAGCTTTAAGCCACACACCTCCAATCTTGTCTCATTGCTTGGACTCCAGGTTGGCTCAAACCCAACTCTGATTAGTTCTCGGGGAATCTGTTGCCTAGAGGTTCATTTACATTTTCCTCCCTGTCCTGTGAACGTTTACCTGTTATTTTCAATACAAATAGAAAACACATAATTGTTTGTGTAGGATTAGTTTAAACAGAGTGTGTTTGTTCATTCTTGTCATTTAGATGAAGCTCAGAAATGTGAGAAATTTCAAAGGCTTCACATACTTTTTCTTCCCACTGTATATCATCAAGGGACAATGCCAGAGAAAGCAAACTTGTACAGTATATACTGTACTTTCGAGTAGTCAGTGTAAAGTCAACCAGGCAAAATTCTGAACTGAATTGAAAATGTCTCCCAAATTCCAATTAAATTACGTGAATGTGAATTTGAGGTTGCAAACAGGAACTAGCATTCAAATTTGATTTCAAGAAAGTAGAATGGAAATTCCATGAAATTATAATTTTGTCTATGCCAGAATCATGTTTTGAATTTCCGCGAAGTAGGATTCAATGTTAATAAATAGAACTTTTCGTAGTAAGAACATAGAAAACACGTTTATGACAGACACATCATTTAACATTATTAGAGCTCTGTAAGCATGAAATAACACCCCTATAGTCAAGGTTACACTCCTCTTTTCTTTGTTTATATCACATAACGAAGGTATCACTGCAGGGACATACCAGACGGCCACTGCTGGCATACTTCTTCTAAACTTAAGAAAGTGTTTCATTTGATCTCAGCCTTGGCATGTCGGTTCAGCTCTGCTGGCTCAGTAGCCAATCTCCATGCAGTGTGAAAGGTAATGTTATCTAACGACCAGAATGCTACATATAATTTGTCTTTCAATATTTTTTTACTTATAATAGGCCATAGTCAACAACAAAATTTATGAATGAATGATTATTTGAAAAAACATGATTCAGTGAGGCGGGGATATTTGAACTGCCATATAGCGAGGGATGACTGTGTTCCAAATGGAGGGAATTTGTGTTTATTTTAGTGCTTGCAAAGTATTTTTAGTATTTAAGCCCAAAACATTTGCTAAGCTTGACAAATTCTTCCTGTTACATGGCTGTAAGGAATTTAAATAAATTTATGTCAATTCAGTTCCACTTCCCGTCATTCCAATTCAGCATCCTGTGGGGCGGAGCAAATATGGAATTTTGCACACGCAGCCGTGATTGTGTACATATCTGGCAACACAAGTGAGTGGGAAGATAATTGCACCGGACACGAGTGCTGCCGGCGCTGGGGAGCTGTGGTTTACTTTTGGGACACGTGACTTTCAACATGTTCTGTGACATTCTGACGTTCCAGTCCACTGGTGGTGGTAGCAGCATCACGGCCCAGGGCTGCACGAGTGCTGCCGGCACTGGCAGAGCTGTGGTTCATTTTTGGGAAAGCTAAATTGCCACATGTATTGTGACACTGTGAAGCAGATGTTAGTTTTCCAACCTGATAAAGTGTCCAAACACACCCCAAATAATGGTGAAGGAGGAGTGGACATGTATGTCTCCTCCAAACGTGAAGCTAAGTGAGCATCTCCTCAAGTGGCAGGAAGAAAGGACGGTGGAGGAGTGCAAGGTGTGTAACATCCAGCAGCTCCTCTAGTGATGTCATCATGGAGGAGTGGAAGAGGATTCCACTAACAGTCTGCTCAATTCCATGCCCAAGAGGATTAAGACTCACCCTAAATATTCACACCAACCACACAAATTGGTAGGGGTGTAACGATACGTTTTAATAACAGTTGGATTCATGGTTGCCGATACCATTCAAGGACAATATTGGTTCATTTAGAACAATACGATCCGAAATGATTCAGTAGCTTTCAAACCTTTTCAGCCAAAAATTCAAGCAGTGTGACTGTGAAATAAATACCTGGATACTGCACAGTGCAGGTGAAATTTCCTAGAATCCCGTTGTCTTTTGTAAGGGAATCCGATATAAATGTATTAATAATGCTTACATACTTAAGAATAAATTATCAATGAGTACAAAAAATGTCCGAAAAATCAAGACAAAATCAGGATGAATAGAGGGTGGTATAGCTTGTCATGATAATTTTTTAACTTTAAATAGTGCAATCCAAACCCTTCATGACTGACATGCTTCATGCATGTGCATATGTGTATGCGAGTATGTCTGAACATAGAGAGGGAGATGACAATGAATGAATGCAGCACATGAATGAGGCATCTTCTCCGCGCCGACTCTTGCCACATCCAATATGGCGACAATGTTGACGTACGGATCAGTGTAAGAAGCAGCAGCGAATGAACTGTGTTTCACAGGTCCACTACAACTCCCATGACCACCGCATACCCGGAAGATGATGACATCACCGACAGGCAGACGGAAACAAGTCTTTATTATTAAAAGTGCTAAAAAGACAAACATACATATAAAGCCTGCCGTGCTTAAATCCAATTCTTCAATTCCTAGTATCGATTCAATTGATGGATTACCTTTTTAACGCTGTTAGATTGATATATATGTCATTCTGAATGGAAACTTGAGAACCCAGATCGATGTAGTTGAATCGTAGGAATATAAATCGATGTAGCGAATGAATGGTTACACCCCTACAAGTTGAACATGTTCTTGTTATATCCAAGTTTATTTACTATAGTATAGTCACTGACAAGATATAATAAAATACTAAAGTGTGAGAGAGCGGTGTATCAAATTTTGTGAGCTCCTACATGTTTGCAATTGTTTGGCCTTGGTGGGGGTCTGTGCTCTACTGACTGTCATTCTGGTCCAGACTTGGTAAAGGTATCATATTTGACACAGCACGCCATGTCATGGCGGGTGAGAGTCTGTAAATATATCACAGTACAAAAACAACACAAAAAAAGTTACCTTGATGGTTGAATCCTTGAACAGGCAAGGTATGAGGAAGCGAGGGAGATGAAGGCGAGGAAGTATCCAGCTTGTAGTCCTCGATAAGCAGGAGGACGCCTCTCCTCAGACAGGTGTGTACATATTCCACACCCACCACTGGCGTTTGGTACTTCTGGATGCTCCGCAGCCTGTTGGTGCTCAGGTGGGACACGTCGCTGACGACCACGAAGGAGCACTGTGAGAGGTATAAGGAGCATTAGGGCTGCTTCTTCACACATACGGAATATAAAGAGTGGCTCCAGAATTTTCTGCGTGTTCTACACCAGCAGCATTTCCCTTAAATTCCACTGTAAGCTTCGGCTTCGGTGGTAGTCATGTTTTACTGTGACTCACACTATCAGACACAGCAAAGACTGTCAGAGGTGACTGTGACAGTACAGGGCTGTCCAAAGTGCAGCCCAGGGGAGCCATTTGCGGCCTCTGGCTGTTTTTTTATTGGACCCCGGGACATTCAAAAAAATATATCATTTAACAAGAAAACTAAACCAAAAAAAAAACAAAAGCAGCAAAAAATGGAAAAAAAATCAGCAGTAATTTGACAAGAATGAAGTCAAAATATTAAGATAAAAAAGTTGTAATCTAACGAGAAAAAGACGTACATTTTTTTTAGGAACAATAATGGCATTTTAATACAGTAAAGTTGTAATATTAATGAATGTTTTTTTTAAATCACAATATTATAAAAACCAAAGAAAACAACAAAATACAGTTTAATTAGGTTGCGTAAAAAATTGAAATAAAGTAAAAATATTATGATAATAAGATCAGAATTACTATTATTATTGTGTGAATGCCTTCAAAGGCATTCACACAATAATAATTCTTCTTCTTTTTATTCCGTCTCATTTTTTGGCTGCTTCCACAAACCACATTTTTCAACGTATTCCAAATATTTCAACACAAAAGTGTTCCACTTATTCACGCCAAGTGTGCTCTCTTTTCTCCATGTTTCTCAAATTTCCACATTTCCCAAAATTCTAACATTTCCACAAAATGTTCCCATTGAAAATGAATGGGCCATTTTTCAAACATCCACAGTTCCTAAATCTTTCAACGAATTCAAAACATTCCAATTATGAAAAGGTTCCACTAACTAAGCACTACAAAATTCACTATTTTAGACATTCAAAAAATTCCCACTTTTTCCAAATTTTCCGGGACCTAAATTTTTCTTTTTCTAAGAAAATTTTCACGGCCCACATTTCTCAACCGATTGAAGCCATTCCAACATCAAACTGTTCAACACGTTTAGGACATTAATTCCATATTTTTTCAAATGTAAAGAAAATCATAAATTTTGCAAAATTCACGTTTTTTGTAACACCAGTTACCTTTCTGAAGATGCTACTATTTCCACATTTCTCATCCGATTCACCTCATTCCAACATCAAACCATTCAACAAAGTCAGGACAATCATGCTATGAGCCACAGAACAAAAAATTTAAAAATTTTGCAAAATTTAAAATTTTTCCCAATGCTGCTTTGTTTCAATGGGCTTCTTCCAATGGACGGCCGATTCAATTTCTCAACCGAATCAATCCATTCCAACATCAGACTATTCAACACGTTCACGCCATTCAGACTCCCAATATTTATACTGGACAAAAATTGAAAATTTTCCCAAAATTCACCCTTTTCGCTAAAACTAGTTACCTGCTACTACTGTCAAATTTCTCAACCGATGCTGCTTTGCTGCTTTGTTTCAATGAGCTTCTTCCAATGGACGTCCGAATAAATTTCTCAACCGATTCAAGCCATTCAAACATCAAACTGTTCAACATATTCAAGACATTCAGGCTTTCAATTCCCCAAAATTCATACTTTTCAAAAAATTCAAAAATACTTTGATCTAAAGACTCCTAAATACTTCCACATTTCTCAACCCATTCAAAGTGTTACAACATCAAACCATTCAACTAATTCAGGACATTCTTGCTAAAATACGCTCATTCTATGAAATGAAAATTCAAAATTTCCCCCCAAATTCAACATTTCTGTAAAAACTAGTTACCTGCTACTAATTCCACATTTCTCAACCGAATCACCTCTATAGGTATTTCCGCGAGAAATGGAGAGTGAAGTTAGTAGTACTATGGTTTTCCGCATAAGCAAACCAAGCAGGAAGTGCCTACAAACAAATGTTGGTAGTAGGAAGGCAAAGCTTGCAGCACACAATGATGGACTTACTTGCTTGTTGACCACAAAGCAAAGTTTTCCTCCGTTTTCGGTCACCAGTGACGTCACACTCCTCTTCGCCTTGAACGACAAGTTTTTCAGCTCGAAAAGCACAGTGCAGTTGTCAAACACTGCCATGCCTGAAAACAAAGTACACTTGTCAGTCAGTCATTAATAAATCTTCGACGTTTTGTGGTTGACTATGGCCTATTAATAGTTCAGAAAAAAAAAAACAAGAACTAAAAAACAAACATAAGGCATTAAGACACACTGACTGTAGTATTCTACACTGTCACTTGGTGTCAGTAATGTTACATTGATGAGACAATAGCCACAGCAGGAAGTACCGTAAGAAAAAAGGGAAGAACAAGGAACTCTCCAAATGTGTGAGTCTATATCACATGTGTCAAACTCGTGCCCTGGAGGGCCGAGACGCTGCAGGTTTTCTCTCCAACCAGTTTCTTCAGCACGTGATTTAATTGATGAGCTCCTTCCCTCAAACTGAAGGTGTTGATCATTAAAATCACCTCTTTAGTGACAGGCTGGAAAGAAAACATGCAGTGTCTCGGCCCTCCATGGCACGAGTTTGACACCCCTGCTCAATATTATGTGTTATTTTCTCTCATTAGGTGTACTACATTGGGTAACAGGAGTGTAAAGGTGACTATAGGGGTGTTATTTCATGTCTAGATGACTCTAATAATGTTAAGATGCTATGCTATAACTACAAAACTATTCCATTTGTAAATAACGACTGATATTTGGTGGAGATTCACTCATCACGGTTGGGCTCTGGAACCAATCCATCCATTTTCTATACCGCTTCTTCCTCATTAAGGTCGCGGGGCCATGCTGGAGCCTATCTCAGCTGACTTTGGGCGACAGGTGTGGTACAACCTGGACTGGTCGCCAGCCAATCGCAGGGCACATATAGACAAACAAACATTCACACCTATGGGCAATTTAGAGTCGCCAATTAACCTCACCTGCATGTTTTTGGAATGTGGGAGGAAGCCGGAGTACCCGGAGAAAACCCACGCGCACACGGGGAGAACATGCAAATTCTACACAGAAATGCCCAGGGGAGAATCGAACCCAGGTCTTCCCGATCTCCAAGCTCTTAGTGTCTAACCACTAGACCACCATGCATCCCAGGCTCTGGAACCATTTAGTAATAATGGCTCCCTCAAGTATAGGGACCCTATAAAATAAATAAATAAATAAAAAATAATTTAAAAAAGAATGGTGTTAATCCATTTTACTCGATATAAGACATAATTTTTGTTTGAATAAATATCATAAATGATTATAAAACAAAACAAAACAAAAAAAAGTATAGGGACCCTTAAAATCAAGTTCTCTAAATGGATAGGACTGCCTTGTCAGACGCAAATCCATGTAAGCAAGCATGGTAAGCAGTAGCCAAGGAGCAGAAAAGTCCTCCATGATGGTGAGCAGGAGAGCTGGGCAAAGCTAGGCGTTGAAAAGTGTACAATCTATTCACTAGTTATGCGCTGTGCATTCACTTTGATTAAATGAATGAATGTTATTTACTGAACAGAATGAATATATATGTATTTGCGATGCGCCAATTAGGTTTTAATGCTGCCGAATGCGATACAAATCATCCATGAGTCAACATCTCTGCCACCAGCTGCTGTTTTTTGTCATCTTCTATATTAACTGGCAAGGTACTTGTTTTTTGGTTCTAGAAAGAGGATATTTAATTTGACATAATTTTTTACATTTTTGCAAACATGACAAATCTGGTCCTTTTGACCCTCTATTGGCGTAATTAAGGGCCTAGCGGTGTGCCGAGTACATGCTCACAATCTTGCTCACCATCATGGGTGCAAACCCGCGCAGGGCAAAACTACGGAAGTGGAACTTGAGCAGACAGCCTTTAGAAAACCTGTCCATTTAGAGTCCTTGCTTAAAATAATAAAATCAGGACTGTGTTTAAGGCAGCACTGCAACCACATGTAAATAACAAGTTCTCCTCCAATGGAATGGGCTGATGACAATACCAGAGGAACAACGCAGTGGAATAAATAATTAGAATACAAGAGTAGAAATGTACACAGTGTGGGTGGACACGAACATGGATGGGACCCAACAAGGAAGTATAAGAAGGTGCAGCTATCTGATTTGAAACATACGTTACAACAGCGTACAAACAACACTGACATATAGCATTGCAGTGTTAAATAACGTTGCACGTACTTACTCAATTCGTACGTCATGACAAACACAGTAGTAGCTTGCTATCCCGACAATAAGAGTAGCAGACAACCAGGAAGTACAGAGTACAACCATTCAGTTTGGGAGTTTTTGATTTTAGCTGAAACATGAAGACAAAAGGCACGGAGTCACTCGCACGCGACGAGGTAGTTTGAAGTTTAAGTTAAATGAAGGCGTGAGAAAGAAAGTTGGATGTTTAGACAGGACCTGTCAAGTCTGCGTCGGCAATCACGCTGCCAAGAGCCAGGAACTGTTTCAGCTTCCGGTGTATTTTGCAAAATAAAAGCCCAGGTTTCAAAATAAAACCACCAAACAAAATAAAAGAAAAATAAATAAAATAAATCTTGCTGTTTTGTGGTTGAATATGGCCTATTATAAGTAAAAAAAAAAAAAAAAAACCCAAAAAACAAAAGCACATTAAAGCAAATTGTACATATTTAGTGCCAAAATTAGGCATTTTAAAGCATAAAAGTGGCTAAATGAATTAAAATACAAATAGAACACACATTCAAATTACAAACGTTGTAATGATATGTAGTATTGTATACGGGTTCGCACAGCTCACATTTACAACAACACACGAGCACGAGTCTTTATTTTCTCCTATTATGTCTACTATATTGGGCAACAGGGGTGTAAAGGTGACTGTAGGGGTGTTATTTCATGTCTAGAAGGCTCTAATACTGTTCTAAAATGTATTTTAAACAGGTTTTGTATGCTCTAACTACAAAAATATTCCATTCATAAATAAGGAATCCTACTTTGAACAAATTCACTTATGAATGTCTGGTGTGGACCCGATTTAGGGGAATTCTTTTGTGGGGACAATATGAATTGTGGGGCGGTGAATGATGAATCGTGAATGTGCGGAGATCCATTGTGTACTCCACTGTTAGTCATTTTTCCTGCAGCAGGCCTCAATGTCTTGGCAAATCCAGGCTACTTTTTCAGAAATCTAATCAGATATTTGCTCTCCGGAAACAGATGGACTGACAGATTTGAATGTAATTCTGAGATCCTGCTGCAAAGGATGATTAAACAGAGAATTGTTTGCATTTCAGCAGTGGATCAGTAAACAAATAATGATGATGTGTTATTTCCTCATTCATTTTCTCGCTGGAAATCTTAGTTTGCTCCTCACATAGGAGACAGGTAAGTCCTAAACGACGTACTGCTTATCACTCACGTGTGGATAAAGTCAGTTAAAGATGTTTGTGCACGGACCAGATTGATATGTTCATGCATATGCATCGAGCCGCAGGCCGCTGTAATCGCGTCACATTTGTCACAATAACGAACACGGAGACGCGGACGCACTGTGAAATAAATGATGCCATTTTAATTACTCTCCTTGCTAAAGCTGCGCAACTATTTCTTAACAACAATCAATGCTAAATATGTCCTGTCATATATTTGTGACTACTCAACGATTGTTAAGTTTTTTCATGGAACACTCGGAACCGCAGGTTCCCCCCCACTGCTCTACTTGCTGACCCCAGTGCTGTACGCCCCGTGGAGAGGAGACGTTTTCACATTAACTTGTCTTGTTTAATGTCTCACTTTGGCCGGTGAAAAAGTGACCACGAATGCAAACTCAACATCAAGAACTTTGTGTCCCACCCGAGGAAAGAGCTGCTCCAGGTGAGTCTTACTCCTAAAAAACAACAAAAAACCCAACAGCAACAACAACAAAAAAAGAGTATTTGGGGTTTTAGACCTTAAGGTAAGGTTCTGGAGAGGAGGATCCTCCACATAGTTGTATCTTGGATTCATGAGGAGCAGTGTGGTTTTCATCGGTCGTGGAACTGTGGACCAACTCCACACCCTCAGCAGGTTCCTTGAGGGTGCATAGGAGTTTGTATTTTGTGTACTTGGAGAAAGCCTTCAACCGTGTTCCTCGATAAATTCTGTGGGGAGTACTCCAGGAATATGGGCTACCACACCACCTGATACAGGCTGTTCGTTCCCTGTATGACCGGTGTCAGAGTTTGGTTGACATTGCTGGCAATAAGTCGGACCCATTTCCAGTGAGGGTTGGACTCCTCCAGGGCTGCCCTTTGTCACCGATTCGGTTCATTACTTTTATGGATAAAATTTCTAGGTGCGTTGGTGGCTGCAGGATTGGGTCTCTGCTTTTTACAAATGATGTGGTCCTGCTGGCTTCATCAAGCCATGACCTTCAACTCTCACCAGATCGGTTCACAGCCCAGTGTGAAGCAGCTGGGATGAGAATCAGCACCTCCAAGTCAGAGTGGTTCTCGCTCGGAAAAGGGTGGAGTGCCATCTCCGGGTCGGGGATGAGATCCTGCCCAAAGTGGAGGAGTTTAAGTACCCCGAGGTCTTGTTCACGAGTGAGGGAAGAATGGAACGCGAGATCGACAGGCGGATTGGTGCGGCATCTGCAGTGATGCAGACTCTGCATCGGTCCGTTGTGGTGAAGAGGGAGCCGAGCCGAAAGACAAAGTTCTCAATTTACCAGTCCAGCCATGTTCCTACCCTCACCTATGGTCATGAGCTTTGGGTAGTGACCGATAGGACAAGATCGCAGGTAAAAGCGGCCAAAATGAATTTTCTCCGTGTCGTGGCTGGGCTCTCCCTTAGAGATAAGGTGAGAAGCACTGTCATCTGGGAGAGACTCCTCCGCATTGAGAGGAGCCACATGAGGTGGCTCAGGCATCTGGTCAAGATGCCTCCCGGACGCCTCCCTGGGGAGGTGTTCAGGGCACGTCCAACCGGTAGGAGGACTCAGGGAAGAATCAGGACACATTGGAGACACTACGTAGTTCAACTGGCCTGGGAACACGTCGGGATCTCCCGGGAGGAGCTGGATGAAGTGGCTGGGGCAAGGGAAGTGTGGCCTTCCCTGATCAGGCTGCTGCCTCCTGAGCCCCGATCTCGGATAAGAGGAAGAAGATGGATGGATGAATGGAAAATTGAGACTTTTTTTCCTCATTAGATTACGACTTTTTCATCTTTATACTTTGACTTTATTCTTGTCAAATTACAGCCATTTTATACATAACTCCTTCTATCAGGAGGTGATGGAAGAGGAGCGACCATGGGCGTTGGTGTCGGAGGTGGGGGGCGAGTTCGGCCTCCTGGAGGACATGGCTGACATCATCAGGCAACACTTCCACATTGTTTGCTACAAGGACTTCCTTCAAAACCCGCAGCTTCACGCTCCCAGGATCCAGGTCCTGCTAATGTGGAAGTACTACCCAGAGGCGGAGCTCAACCTGTTAAGGTCGCTGCCCTTCCTCAAGGCTGTCGTCAGCGGCGGGGTGGGTGTCGACCACATGGACGTGCGCTCCATCAACGACCTCGGGGTGAAGGTGGCCAACACGCCTGGTGTGGTGAGTGATGCCACTGCGGACTTAGCTGTGGGTCTGCTTCTGGCCTCCGCGAGAAACATTCTTGAGGGTGAGAACATTATTTTTTCCCTCTCATGAAATCCAAAACAAGAACATGAAACAATCCATGACCCCTCTAGCATTCATTAGCATTCATTCATCTTTATCCTTAATGATGGTCGCTAGAGGTTGACAGCATAAGAGCTGCCAAAGACGCATTCGGAGGCAAAAATGAGACATTCAGATAATGCGTCATGATGAAATGTTGTGTTCTACACTAGTCTGGAAGTACTGTACAGAACATAAAGTAAAAAAACAACAGGAAGGAACTCTGTGTGATTCTATATTATGTTATTTTCACTCATTGTGTTTACCATATTGGGTAATAGGAGTGTAAAGGTGATAATAGGGGTGTTATTTCATGTCTAGAGGGCGCTAATCATCTTAAAAGGTGTATTTAAAGGGTGGTAAACAGGTTTTCTATGCTCTGACTACAAAAATATTCTTTTTATAAATAAGGAATCCTTCATTGCAGAAATTCACTTATCATGGTCGGGTCCGCAACCAATTAACCGCCATAAACTACTGCATTTTGTTCTGGAGAAAGCACACAAGAGCTAATAAAAAAAGTCACAAAAACATGTGAGAGTTTGATAAAAACAGATTATTTACTCAAAGTAAATCTAAAATAATGTTATTTGGTAATAGCAGAAAGGACATTTAAGCGCAAATACAAATTGACAGCGTAGACATTGACCGGGGGAATGAAAATACATTTCTGGGGGGTCACAATGGATGATAATAGGAGCTGGAAATCTCACATTAGAAATGTACAACATATAGTAGCAAGACAGTGATCACAGTGATTACAGATTACTGTGATTTTAAACTATGACTCCTATTGTACCACATTGTTATACTGCCTTATCATTTTCGATGTATTTAAAATTGAGAGTACATTAGGAATACAGGAAGTGAACAAATGTATTGCAGTTGACGTGAAACAGGGGGGTGTACTATGTGATGTACAGTATTCCAATGTAACTTGTATGCATGTTCAAAACAAATGAAACCATTACCATCACCGTAAGCGAGGAATGATTGGAGTGGTGGTTTTCCCGGATCATAGGTCATCAAATTTCCGTCGACAAGGGCACGTTCCGCATGCCTCAAAGCTTCATGGGAGTGGAAGTGACAGGGTCGACTCTGGGAATCATCGGAATGGGGGAGATCGGCTACAAGATCGCTCAGCGATGCAAAGGCTTTGAAATGAAGATCCTCTACCACAACAGAACCAAAAGGTAAAAGGCCAAAAGGGCGCTTTGACTCCTGCTGGTGAACAAAACGGAGACGCTTTCATTGCAGGAGCGTGGAGGATGAGCGAGCCGTCGAAGCCAATTACTGCCAGAGCCTGAGCGACCTGCTGAGGAGGTCGGACTTTGTCTTGCTCGCCGTCAAGCTGACCTCCGACACCAGCGGCCTCATCAGCCACAAAGAGTTGTCGCTCATGAAGCCTTCTGCCACGCTGATCAACATCAGCCGAGGTGGGCGCCACACCGCTTGAAAGCCTCTTCTTCTTCCAGCTGACGGTGCTCTTTTCAGGTCAAGTTGTGGACCAGGAGGCTTTAGTCCAAGCCCTCCACACGGGAAGCATCCGCGCTGCCGCTTTAGATGTGACTCATCCAGAACCGTTACCGAGGTCAAGCTCACCTCACCTCATAAAAAGAAAGACCAGGGAGGAAGGCTTTGTTTATTCTTTCTTTTTCCATCTCCTGCAGGGACCATCCTCTGCTGGGGCTTCCTAACGTGCTCATCACCCCCCACATCGGAATCAGCACCGTGGCGACAGCTAAGAGGATTGTAGGCTGCATGGTGCAAAATGCTGTGGCTGCAGTAAAAGGCCTTCCTCTTCCCAATGAAGTCAAGATGAAGTGATTCAAGCTCGCTGCATTATCCTGTTGGGAAAAGAACCACAAATTGCTGTCTCTTCTGAAAATATGTGCAAATGCTAAAGAGAAACAAAAGTAAAAAAGCTTTTCAATCATGACAATCCGCTGATACAAAGCCAATATGAGCAATGACAGACAGCAGTGATTCATCCACACGTCCCACAGCAGCCTCAATTTTTCTTCCTAGACATCAAAGAACAGTGACAGCGGGGATGGGGGGGCTTTAACAGTCCCTCACTATATCACATTCAGGTATAAATTCATTATGGTTGTAAACAAACAAGTAAACAACAATTAATGGCAAATGCATTCACATTTAATTTGAATGAAGTTCAACCAACACTTCAGGTTGAATTAACCATGAATGAATTAACAGGTTGAATTAAATCAAGTCTGTGATTCATTCTATCTGACAAAACATCACTTGAACTGTAATTTCATGCCTTATTCACCTCCCTCCCCCAAGTATTAAAGAAGTTAGAGCAAATTTCATAGTGGGAAGTGGTGCCTTTGGTTCCCATTGCTTTAACATTGAGTCAAGACAAAATCTGTGATTGACCCACTACAAAATACATCATAAATTAGGCGGTGACATTTGTTTTACAAGTCAACAGAATAGCCATATACATTTTTGTGATCATCAAAAAGTCTGGGAAGTAAAGCAAGTGTCATTTCACTTGGGCCTCACTACACACACCACACTACTAACTGCATGTACACAATAATTCCGGGGCAAAATTAACATATTTAATCAGATTTTATTGAAATTTCATCTGTAGATAGATAGATAAAGTGAATGTATATCATACATATCTTTTATCTTGTCCTGAAGCGCCGATCCATGAGTTTCAAAGGCTTAAAGTGGGGTTCAACTTTCGATGTGACTCGATGTGGTCCAACACTATATGAATATAAAGTACATAAGTATAAATCCACTATATAAAGCGTGGCAATGACATCACAGAAAAACTGAATGGAGTAAGCGCCCGAGGTGCAGGGCGTCTAGAATGGCATAGAATGGCAACACGGCCGAGAAGGACATGCCATGGCTCAGATCGAACTGAAAAAAAGTTTCTCCTCTCATTCCGCGTGGGAGTGGTAAGTTTTCGGCTTCTTAGTCCTTCTTCTCCACTCCGTTTGAAACACTTTAAGTTTTGAAAAATGTAATTGGAGAGGCTAACTACCGGTAGTTAGCTCGCTAGCTTGCTATGCTAGCAGCATCCGTCTGTTATGTCCCTACGGTGATCCTGTAGCCTTTGCAATGTGATGTAAACAAAGAATAATAGGAGTATAAAAGTGACTATATGTTATTTCATGTCTACAGGGCTCTGATAATCTTCGCCCTCTTGTCTCTCACCACCTCCAATAAAGTCACCTCAACACACACTACAACACTTCCAGCCTTCAAAATAATAGCACATCCTGTGGGGGTGCTGCCAAATAAGGGTGTCACAAAAAATAGCTTACATGCCTCCCCCCCAACAAAATCAAACATCCTTGTTTACTCAGTAATGTAAACTCAAATAGTGGCACATAGAACACAAACATCTGCAATTGACATATCCCACAGACATGTTTGATCTTTTTTTTTTTTACTTGCCATATACAGCATATAAACAGTAAAGGTGCATAACGGCCCTTGAGAAAAAGAAAAAAAAAACAAACAAAAACAATATTACACACAATCACAAAAGAACGGCAAAAGAACATAACCACCAGGCCTCAAAGGTAGGTAACAAAATCCCTGAACCGCGCTGGAGGTTTCACGGTCCTCCCTGCACGCGACACAGGCAAGGATGGCCAATACTCCTGCGATCCTACCATATACTCATCCTGCGCAACAGAAGCAGGCAACTCCTCCCACCGTGGAGGTGAACCAAGAGTAGGGCAAGGGCGGGTCTCTGAGGGGGGCTCTGGAATAAGACCACTGGCATATGGTTTCAACCTATCGTAGTGAACTACCTGCGCCCATCCATCCTCAGCGAGGGGGTCACTGATGCAATATGTGAGGCCTGACACCCCCTCCGACTCCAGGACCCCTGTGATCTTAAAGGGGCCCCTCCAGTGGGGAGCCAGTTTCATCCGGTTTTCCTGGGGGTTATGCAGCCACACTAGGTCCCCTACGCTGTACGGTTTATGACGGGCCTTAGAGTCATGATACAATTTCTGTCTCTCGTGAGCAACTACTGCACTCTGCCTGGCGTTCACAAAAGCCACCTCGAGCCTCTCTACCATAGTAGAGACAAAGTCAGCATGAGAGACAGAAAAAACAGCATTATCTGGTTGCCTTGGCACTAACACATCCACGGGGACCCGAGCCTCCCGACCATGTACGAGGTAATAGGGAGTGTACCTCGTGCTCGCGTGAACTGACGTGTTGTAAGCAAAAGCCACCTGCTTCAAATAGTCATTCCATTCACCCCTGCAAGCCAGCAGCGATTTGGCTAGCTGATCGATAAGGGTACGATTCAAACGCTCAACCATACCGTCGGATTTGGGATTATATGGTGTAGTGCGAGTTTTCTTAATGCTTAGCAGTTCACACAGCATTTGTTCAATTTCTGCCTCAAACTGTCTGCCCTGATCGCTATGTACAGCCTCTGGGATGCCATGTGCTAGTGTAACAGATGCGGAAAAAAACATGTATTATCCTGTCTGTAATGTTTTTGTTTATGGGTTAATTTCTCCAAAATCCCAACTTTGTGATTTGTTTTGGTTTCTTCTTAAGTTATAATTTAAAATTTGTAACTTTATTTTCGTATTTCCTTTGCCATGGTATGAGCTTTTATTTTGAAGGCTCAGGGGATGTCATACTGTTGCTCACGTTGTCAGTCAGTCCATGTTTGTGCTGGCTGACAGGTACGTTGGTGTGGGAGCAACTAAGTTTTTTAATAACATTCCAGTGGTTAAAATATTGCTTTATATTAACCTAATGGGACCTATGTTGTTACTTATTTATGTTTCTTTAATAATATGTCGTGTAGTGTGGTTTTGGGGGTGTTTTTGACTGTGGGAGAGCAAGCTAACTAATTAGCTAACAGCCACGTTTTTCTCTCTTATTAGGGGTGGGGGTGTGCGTGAGCGTGCTATCGGGCATTGTCCTGAATGTGCCTTGTTCTTGCACGGCCCGTTGCTGTTGAGGAGCTCACGTGCATGTCCTCATTGTATATTCCACCACACTGCAGGAATAAACTCCTGTTCCAAAGCCATCTCTGTGTCCCTCCATCGTACACCAGAACACAACGCAGTATAGCCGGGACCTGTGGATACACTGGGAGCCCGGCTACATTGGTGCCGTGACCGGGATTTCTTCTCTTCAGATCATCGTCAGCGTGATCACCGGTGGTTGCTGGAACAAGTACAGTAGGGACACTGTAAAGATTTTGACGCTGGAGGAAAAAAAGTATATATAGATTACACACTGAAGCCACTGAGGACTGTTGATATATTTTTTTTTCATGAACCTGAATTTAGCAAATTTGTTTGTGTGTATGTAAAATAAGTTTCATTTGCCTTTCTATATTGTCACTGGATGAAAGTGAACACATTGGCTACAATGGCAGACAGTGAGGCTGGTAAGGGATTGCTTACCTATGATGACAGTGTTCATGCAAGTCTTGGGCGAGGTCGGGGTTTGGGAGGTTATGCAACTCCACTTAAGGGTGTTAGTGTGGTGGGTCACCCAGTTTTATCTTCCACTCACGCGAACCATGAAAGCCTCACACCAAGACAGCATGAACCTAAGTCTGTCACTAGTTTTACAGGCATGGGGAGGGGAACTGGAGTGGTTGGTCTCAGTACACCATGTTTAACCCACATGCACGCTGATGCATCTCCTCCCAGGCAGCAATGGTTTGATGGAAGCAGCCACTCCCCAGACATAGGAAGCCTTATAACACAGTTAGCCCACCAAATTGGTGAGAACATTGCTAATCAGATACAGAAGACTGCAGGTAGTCAGAATGACAAAAGTACTCCCACATCTAGTGTAAATATAGCAGAGGCCCATCTTGAGTTAAATATCTGGAATGAAGTTTGTGATGCAAGCTGATGTCAAAGAGCCACCACATTTCAGGGGTGATGGAACTGATAAGCACACAATACATGAATGGGAAGAAATTATGGATGTCTATTTGAGGAAAAGGGGCATTCCAACACATGAACACTCACAAGAGGTAACGTCGAAACTGATGGGAAAGGCTCGAGATGTTGTAAAGGTCACACTCCGCAGTATCCCTTCTTTAAAGCCTGCTGAAGACCCCAAGCTTGTTTTTGATATTCTTAAGCAGCATTTCAGTGAGGTAACATATTCGACAATGCCCCTTGCAGATTTTTACAACACATTACCTCTGGCAGGAGAAGGTCCAATGGCTTATTGGATCCGCCTGAACAAAGCAGTGGATGTGGCTGATGAGTGTCTAAGGAGACAGGGTAGGAATATTGAGGACCCTGCTCATGAAGTCACCATGATGTTTGTAAAACACTGTCCTGACACTGCACTCTCAAGTGTTCTCAAGTGTAGAACAGCAGAGAAGTGGACATCACATGAGATACAGGAACACCTCATAGAACAGGGGTCGGGAACCTTTTTGGCTAAGAGAGCCATGAAAGCCACATATTTTAAAATGTATTTCCGTGAGAGCCATATCATATTTTTTAACACCGAATACAACCAAATGTGTGTATACAGTATTTAAGGAATACTAGCAATTTTAGAATATCAGTCTCTGAATGTATTCTTTGTAATAATGTTGTTATATTGAAGCTAACCAATAATAAATAACTTTTTACCATTAATGCAACTTCTGGTGCTGCATGGTTTTGTGACCTACTCCGTATCTTTCTTTCTTTTCCTTTTTCATCAAAAGGGTTGTCTCTTCACAATTAGCTAGCTGACTATTTGATTAAAGAAGGTTTGATTAAAGGAGGGACAACCCCAATAATAATCAAGTTTTGGTGTCTGACACGGAAAACATGGGAAGGACAGCTGGCATTGCGCTAGAAAAAAAAATGGATGGGTTAAAATGCATTACAATGCATATTTTGAATTTTGTAATGTTTCTGTTTCTGTAATGTTTTACTTTAAAATGTCAGGAAAACAAATTAAAATAAACACATTTTATGGTGTTAAGAAATGTCTGAGAGCCAGATGCAGTCATCAAAAGAGCCACAACTGGCTCCCGAGCCATAGGTTCCCTACCCCTGTCATAGAACATCAGAGAGAGGCCAAAACAAAGACCCAAGGTAAAATGCGTCGCCCATCACCGCACAGGCAGGTAGGGGCCCATGCTCAGATTTCAACCCCGCAAGGTGTAACTGTCGAAAAGGTGAGGGAGTTCACTGTTGAACAGAATGCGACAGGGCTGTCGTCCACTTCTCCAGCAGAGAATACTTGCATTCAGTCGCTCATCGGCTTGCTGGACCGTGTGTTGGAGCAGAAAGTCCATGCAGTAGTGGCCACAGAACCTAGAAGGGAACAAGCACGTGTCTTTCAAAGGATTTGTAAAGTCTGCCAGGCCATTGATCATTCCACCACAATGCATTGCAGGCAGGAAAACCTTTGCATGGGCTGTTTCAGACCAGGTCACTGGAAGCGAGAATTCCGACAGCGTAGGTCAAGACAGAACGGCCGACCCAATCTGACTCAGTCTCAACCCAGAGATGTACAGGGTGTGTCATCTTTAAACCAGATGGCTCACATATAGAGAGGGGACGTGTGAGCGCCAAAGAAACAACCCTCAAATGTGTTGAAGATTTGAAGGAAGTGTATGCCAATGTATGTAAAGTGATACCAAATGATTGCAGTCATAGTTCAAAACATCCACAGAGTTGACCCGTATGGCGAGTTATTTCATGCTGCAGTGACAATCAATGGTTCTGTTCAGTTGCGAGGACTGCTTGATTCTGGATCAATGGCTTGCACAGTAAGTGAAGTGGCAGAACAGAAACTTGTATCAGAGAACATCCTGACGCAACAGCAAGAAATGACACAGCGTGTTATCCTTGTCGGCTGTGGGGGAGTACAGGTGACTCAAAAGGGCATGTATGACTTGGAAGTGGAATTGTATGGAGTTAAGTGCATGGTTCCAGTCCTGGTAGTTGCCAGACAGGAAGATGAGATCATCATAGGCACTAACATGTTGAAGTATGTAGTCCATCAAATGAAGAACGATGACAGGAGTCTGCAGAGTGTGAGCAGTTTCTGAAGATGATGGGTAACCTGACAAGGTGGAGAGGGACTGATGTACCAGATAAAGTGGGCACAGTTAAGTTGACTCAGGCAGTAACACTACTGCCTAAACAGGAATACTTGTTGTGGGGCCGGTTGCCCAGTAATGTCCTGATGTCACCTGGTAGCAAGGTGGTGGTGGAACACACAACTGGTAAGTGTGTCCCGCGAGGCATTGTTATTGGCAGAGTGGTCACACCTTTGTGGGGAGATGGTTGGACTCCCATGAAAGTGACCAATATCACTGAAAAACCCGTCACTTTGAAAAGAAACTGTAAGCTAGCAGATTTTTCTCCATGCATTGCCGCTGAAGACTTCACACAGTTTCAAGGCTCTTGTCAGGGAAAGAAGGACACAGATGAAGTAAAGCATGATCAAAACAACATAAGTACTGCTACTACTGACCCAAAACAGAAGTTGAAGAACCTTGGCTTGGGACATGTTGATATTGATAGTTGCCAGGTGAGCCACTCTACTAAAACTCAACTGCTGGAAATGCTGGAGCGATATGAGGATGTTTTCCCCTGGATTGTGGTGAAGCCAAGGGCTTTGTGCACAGAATTCGACTCACAGACGACCGTCCTTTCCGCCTCCCATACCGCAGAGTCCCTCCAGCTCATTATCAAAAACTGCGCCAAGTCCTCACTGAGATGGAAGAGCAGGGAATCATTCGAAAATCACTGAGTGAATTTGCCTCCCCTCTAGTGATAGTGTGGAAAAAGAATGGCGACCTCCGAATTTGCACAGATTTTCGATGGCTGAATGCAAGGACCATTAAATTAAGTAAATTTCCCCGCTGTGGGATAAATAAAGTACATACAATTAAGGATGCTCACCCTCTGCCACATCAGGCTGACTGTTTGGCTGCCCTTGGTGGGAACTCTGTCTTCAGCACTATGGATTTAACATCAGGGTTTTATAACCTGCCCATGCACAAGGAAGACAAGAAGTATACCGCCTTCACAACACCACTGGGCTTGCATGAATATAACAGGATGCCGCAAGGCCTTTGTAATAGTCCTGCATCCTTTATGAGAATGATGCTGAGCATTTTTGGGGACTTCAACTTCAGCAGTTTGCTATGTTATCTTGATGATCTGTTAGTCTTTGCCCCATCGGAACAAGAAGCACTCCTGAGGCTGGAGATCGTCTTCCAGAGATTAAGAGAGCACAACCTTAAGTTGAGCCCAAAAAAATGTCACCTGCTCCGAAGGTCTGTGAAATTCCTTGGCCACGTCATTGATGGAGATGGAGTCGCTGTTGACCCTGATAAAGTGGAAGTCATTGTCAAAATGGCAAAGAAAGAGTTGATGGAGGATGATGGCTGCACACCTTCAATTCGAAGAGTAAAGTCATTTCTAGGGATGGTATTTTACTACCAACACTTCATACCAAACTGCTCTTCAATTGCAAAGCCTCTGTTTGCTCTCACCGCAGGTCAAAAACGGAGGGGAAAGGTTGGTAAAATAAATGGAAAGTCAGGAGTCTTCAGAAAGCTTAAACCGACTGACTGGACTGATGATTGCAACTCTGCTTTTGTCAGTCTCAAAGAGAAGCTTTTGAACTGTGTAGTCCTCACTCACCCAGACTTCACTAAACCGCTGATCCTGTCCATCGATGCCTCGCTCGATGGTCTTGGGGCAGTTTTGTCTCAGATACCGGAGGGAGAGACCAAGGCTCGTCCAATAGCCTTTGCAAGCAAGACCCTCACTGGCTCACAAAAGAGGTACCCTGCCCACCGCTTAGAATTTTTAGCATTGAAGTGGAGTGTTTGTGAAAAATTCGGCCATTGGTTGAAGGGTCACTGTTTTACAGTATGGACTGATAATAACCCTGACATACATAATGCCGAAACCGAAACTCGATGCGTGCGAACAACGGTGGGTGGCCAAGTTGTCCCCATACACCTTTAGTATCAAGTATATCCCCGGAACAAAGAATATCGTGGCAGATGCTTTAAGTAGAGATCCATTTACCCGGTCAGTGAGTCAAAGGCTGATCAGTGAGCCATATGAGAACCTCTTGGCAGAGGCTAATGGGACAAAGAAAGGAGGAGTGCAGGATGTTTTTCGGTGCAAAGTTCAGTGTCTTCAGACAGATAATTCTGGTCTTGTCACCCTGGGTGTCACTTCGTCTGATGTAAAGTCCATGCTCGAGGCTCACATTGACTGGGAAAAGGCCGCAGAAACACGGGCCGTTCAGTTTATCAAGGCTCTTCCCCAGATGGTGCCCTCAGGACATGACACACTGTCAGCTCTGTCCTCAGAAGAGCTCAGGCGCAGTCAGGTGACAGATCCAGACATCCAGGAGGTCCTGCTATCTGTGGCGTGTGGAAAACAGCCATCTAGGAGGGAGAGAAGTAGGTTAGCTCCTAAGGCACGAGCACTATGTAAGCAGTGGCACCATCTGAAAATCCAAGATGGCGTCCTGTATAGACTCAGAGATCCATTGACCAGACACACAAGATACCAGTTTGTCCTACCTGCTATTTGGAAGACCAAGGCTCTCTCTGGTGTGCATGACCTTGCAGGTCATCAAGGGCAAGCCAGGACCCTACACCTCGCCAGACAACGTTTTTTCTGGCCGCAAATCGAAAGAGACATTAAAGAATATGTGAAATGCTGCCAGCGATGTATTCTCGCTAAAACCCCTGAACCAGCTGCACGGGTTCCTTTGGAGAGCATCCACACTTCCGCACCCATGGAGTTGGTGTGCATAGATTTTTGGAGCGCTGAGGACAGCAAACAGAGGTCAGTGGATGTTCTGGTAGTAACGGACCACTTTACTAAGAGGCCCATGCTTTCCCCTGTGTAAATCAGACGGCAAAACAAGTTGCAAAGAAGTTGTGGGATAATGTGTTTTGCATATATGGTTTTCCCGAGCGGATCCATTCTGATCAGGGAGCCAATTTTGAAAGCAATCTCATATCAGAACTTTTCAATCTCACAGGGGTGGCAAAGTCACATACAACAGAATATCACCCCATGGGAAACAGACAAACAGAGGTTCAATAGAACGCTTGGCAGCATGATACGTTGCTTGCCATTAGCAGCCAAACAGCATTGGGTACAGCAGATACAAACCTTGACTTTTGCTTACAATGCCACAGTGCATGAAACAACTGGATATGCTCCATTTTATTTGATGTTTGGTCGAGTTCCGAGACTCCCAGTCGACATGGTCTTCAAGCAGGTCTTGAAGGATGCCAATGTGGTTGACAGCAGATCTTATGCCAGCAAACTTATGACAAATTTTCATGAAGCTGCTGCTATTGCCCAGAGACATGCACGAAAAGAGCAGCTACATCAAGCTGATGGTTACAACAAAAGGGTCCGGGGCACTTGTCTGCATGTTGGAGATAGAGTCTTGCTTGCCAACAAAGCAGAAAGGGGGAAAAAGAAGTTGGCTGATAAGTGGGAACCAACAATTTATACAATCATTGATTGCAATCCCCAAACCCATATCTACAGAATCGAAGATGTGACTGGGAAGACCAAAGTTGTGCATCGGAAGTTGATACTGGACGTGAGCTTTTTACCATTCCCTAACCAGACCAGTGCAGAAGCTGAGTCAGTTGCCTCAGATGGGAACGGTGGGTCTCCGTATAGGCCACCCAGCACTTTGAATGGTCTGGCAGAAAAGAACTCTGTGGATAGGACTCGATCATGGCTGCGTTTGTCATTCAATGCTGACAGTGAGTCACTAGAACAGGAAATGGAGTCAGAACAAGAGAATGACATGTCATGTTTCCCAATCAGAGACGCTGGTCACATGATGTGCGAAGACTCCCAGACCGACTCTGTAGTTGACGGGAGCATGGGACAAAGTGAGAAGGTCTCATCGTTGAAAGACTCACCCAGTCCTAGTGGGTTTTCGGAGTCACAGGTAGTCATTGACTATAAGGGCCCCTTGACAGGAGTCCCTAACATGAGAGAGACAGGGTCTTGTGACATCTTGGCCGCAACAGTGAATGGTGGTCTTCCACCAGCCCAAGATTCAGGGCCTGAGGGTCGTGTTGTTAGGACACGTACGGGCAGGGTTGTTAAAGCAGTAAACAGATTGATAGAGAATATGGTGCAGAAGCCGCTTTCTAAGGGTTTAGTGGACGAGTTTATTAGGAAATCTCAATCCTTGTTGAATTTGTTCTGATATGGCTATAGACCCATGGCAATACTGTAGTTTTGTACTTTGTTTGGCAGTGACATGTTCACGACAGTGGTATTTAGTGCCAAGATCTTATGTGGAGTAAAAGGCTCTACATTTACTAGGAGAAACAGCAGCCTGATCAACTCCTGTTCTCTCTTAGCTTATTTAGTAAGTAGCTTTCTATGCTGTATTAAGGACTGTGATTGCAGAGGTCATCTTGGTTTGGGTATGTGTGAACATTGTATCCCGTGATATGGGTTGATTTATTGCATGCTGTTATCTTCAAATGTTTAGGATTTTGGCGAAATTAAGGAGGGGTGAATGTAACGGAAAAAAATGCGGAAAAAAAACATGTATTATCATGCCTGTAATGTTTTTGTTTATGGGTTAATTTCTCCAAAATCCCTACTTTGTGATTTGTTTTGGTTTCTTCTTAAGTTATAATTTAACATTTGTAACTTTATTTTCGTATTTCCTTTGCCATGGTATGAGCTTTTATTTTGAAGGCTCAGGGGATGTCATACTGTTGCTCACATCGTCAGTCAGTCCATGTTTGTGCTGGCTGACAGGTACGTTGGTGTGGGAGCAACTAAGTTTTGTAATAACATTTCAGTGGTTAAAATATTGCTTTATATTAACCTAATGGGACCTATGTTGTTACTTATTTATGTTTCTTTAATAATATGTCATGTAGTGTGGTTTTGGGGGTGTTTTTGACTGTGGGAGAGCAAGCTAACTAACTAGCTAACAGCCACGTTTTTCTCTCTTATTGTGCTGAATGTGCCTTGTTCTTGTACAGACCCGTTGCTGTTGAGCTCACGTGCATGTCCTCATTGTATATTGGTTTGGTTTGGTTTGGTTTGGTTTAGTTTATTTGAACATGAAGGTTACAATGGAATACATCTCGTGAATCATTCTTTGACAGTTCCACATGTCCAAAAGGAGTAGGAAGAAGCAAAGCTTATTTAATCCTACCCCCCATCCATTCTACATCTAGTACAGTACATGTAGTTCACTTCCTGGATTCCATGTCATGTTTTCAGTGATAGTCAGGATAACACATAATAGATAACGGTGAGATAGCCCTCCCCCCAAAAAAAGAAAGAACATTCATAATAATGATAATAATGATGACAATACTAAATAAATAAGAACAAAGCTTTTTCTTTTTTTTCCCTTTCCTTCTTTTTTTTTTTTTTTTTTTAAACACAATAAAGAAAATTATTAAAAAAAAATAAAAATAAATAAATACTATTTTATTAAATAAAAAAAAAAATAAAATAAAATAACAAACCTGACAGAACAATCAGGACTCTTCTGCCTTGTATTTAGCAAACATCAACTGCTTGTATTGTTTTTTGAATTTGCTCATCTCTGTACATTGTTTGAGTTCTTTACTCAATCCGTTCCATAGTTTAATTCCACACACGGAAATGCTGTGGGTTTTCAGCGTTGTTCTCGCATATAAATGTTTTAGGTTTAATTTTCGTCTAAGATCATATTTCTCCTCTCTGATTGAGAAATACTTAATTAGATTTTTGGGTAACGAGTTATTATTAACTTTATATATTATTCTAGCGGTTTGAAAGTGTACTAAATCTGCGAATTTTAATATCTGTGATTTTAAAAATAAAGGGTTTGTATGTTCTCTATACTTTGCATTATGAATTATCCTCAGATCTTTTTTGCAGTACAGTGAGTGAGTGAAGATTGCTTTTGTAATTATTTCCCATATCTCCACACAATACGTTAGATATGGTAATACTAAGGAACAGTACAGAGTGTGGAGTGATTTTTGATCAAGAACATATTTTGCTTTATTCAATATAGAGATATTTCTCGGCACCTTTTGCTGTATATATTTAATATGAGATTTCCAACTCATTTTTTCATCTATTATAACCCCAAGGAATTTATATTCTTCCACTTTTTCAATATCCGTTCCATTAATTTGTATTTGGTCGTACGTGTCCTTTCTACTATTACCAAATAGCATTATTTTAGTTTTACTTAAATTCAGAGATAATCTATTCCTGTCAAACCATGACTTTAATATGACCATTTCATCCTTGACCTTTTTAAATGAGTTCTTGTGTGCTTTCACCAGAACAGAAAGCGGTGGTATCATCGGCGAATAAGACCAATTTTAAGTTGTTAGTTACTTTGCAAATGTCGTTAATGTACAAGTTAAACAGTTTCGGTCCCAGTATGGACCCCTGTGGTACTCCACACATAGTGTAGACTCCCAGATGTATATTCTCCTAGCTTTACAAATTGTTTCCTCTTTGCTAGGTAGCTTTTAACCCAATTTAAGACAAAACCTCTAATTCCGTACCTTTCTAATTTTGAAATTAAAATAGTGTGATTAATTGTATCGAAAGCTTTTGTCAGATCCATGAATACTGCAGCTGCGCATCTTCTGTTGTCTATGGCAGTAGTGATTTCCTCCGTGATTTCCATCAGTGCCATAGAAGTTGAAATGTTGGCTCTGTAACCATATTGACTACTTGCCAATAATTCATTCTTATTAATAAATTTGTCCAACCTATTATTAAATAGCTTCTCCACAATTTGAGAATTGTGGTAACAAGGAAACTGGTCGATAATTTGTAAATTGGTGTTTGTCTCCTTTTTTGAAAATTGGAACCACCTTGGCTGTTTTCATTTTGCTTGGAAATATTCCAGTCTGAAATGATAAGTTACTAATATATGTTAACGGGTCTGCGATCTCATTGATGACCCTTTTAATTGTTTCCATTTCAATTCCATGACAATCAGTTGATGTTTTTGCCTTAAAATGTTTAACAATGTCAGTGATCTCCTTTTTGGTTACAGCAGTGAGAAACATAGAATTAAGATTCCGATCAATAATATCAATCCCTTCATCAATTGTGTCTTGTTTTGGAATTTCTTCTTCCAGTTTTTGTCCAATATTTACAAAATATTCATTAAACATTTCAGCTACCGCATTCATGTCATTCCTGTAAGTGTTTCCAACCATGAAATAGGGAGGATAGTAACGTTGTTCTTTATAATACTATTTAAGATGCCCCAAGTTGCTCTCATGTTATTTTTGTTCTTATTTAGTACGTGACTATAATATTCCCTCTTACACTCTCAAGATAGTTGTCAACTTGTTTTTGTATGTCTTATACTTTTGTTCTGCTTCTTTAGTCTGTTGAATGATATTCCACCACACTGAAGGAATAAACTCCTGTTCCAAAGCCATCTCTGTGTCCCTCCATCGTACACCAGAACGCAACGCAGTATAGCCGGGACCTGCGGATACACTGGGAGCCCGGCTACACTAGCACATAATCCTCAAACAGACACAGAGCAACCGATTGAGCAGTTTGATTGGGGAGAGCATAAAGGTTGACAAATTTGAAAAATAATCCTCAATCACCAGCACATATCTACTTCCCCTAGATGTCATGGGAAGTTCCAAAATGTCCATTGCCACGCTTTGGAATGGCCTCACAGCCTGTAACCCCATCGGAGCACGGTGTTTTGCGAGTCTGACATGGCACACACTGTTCACACCACTGCCGAATATCCTGGAGCATGGAAGGCCAGTAGCACCGTTCTCTAGCCTGCTCCCACACTCTTTCGGCTGCGAAATGTGCGGAAAGCGAGCCCCCATGTAGATGAAGAGAATTTCAGGGACCAGGAGTTCACCGTTCGGCATAAAAGGCCATTGACCAGCGACAGCCTTGGGAACTCCGTCCAGAGCTTCCGTAGCCACCGGGAGCGGCCTCTCAGCTTCGCCCTAGGCGGACGGGAGGCCCCGGCCTGGATCCAGTTCACAACACGAATGTCGGGATCATTCTGCTGTTGTGTTTTCAGGGCTTCAGTGTCAGCCAAAAGGTCATGCAGGGGCTGCCCCCTGGTGCCAGGCTCAGCAGGCTGCACCACTGCACCCAAGGGGGACATTTCACCTGTTGTGGGGTGAGTGTCAACAATGTTCACCTGGACAGGCGTACCTTGTGTGTCCCTGTCGGGGTGCCTTGAGAGGGCATCAGCGTTTATGTGACAAGGCCCCCGCATGTATTGCATGACCCAGTTAAAGGGGTCCAGCTCCAAGATCCATCTGGCCCTCTTCCGGATGGATCTTTGTCAATGGCCATGCCCCGGAGCCCTAGAAGAGGTTTGTGGTCAGTTATTATAGTGAAGTCAGACGCCCCAATATAATGCCTAAATTGACGGACGGCCCACACTACAGCCCATAGTTCTTTATCAAATGTAGACCAACGTCGCTGGGTGTTAGTAAGTGACTGGCTGGCATAAACCACTACTCTTTCCAGCCCCTCCTTATCCTGAGCTAACACCGCCCCTACAGCTTCATTTGAGGCATCAGTGTACACTTGAAAAGGAGCAGCATAATCCGGCATGGCAACTGCTGGGGCGGACGAGAGCACAGATTTCAAATACTCAAAAGCTGCATTACATGACATGACGTTTCGCTCCTCATCCGAAGCTCTTCGGATGAGGAGCGAAACGTCCGACACCTTCTTCACAGAAGTACAGATGACGTCTCAAGAAGCCTTTCCCTCGTTGGACAACTCCTGTACGACCTAGAGCCTACACAGACGTAAATGCAACATAACATGAGAAAAGTAGTGAAAGAAAGAAAGGAGTGCTGCCGTTTCCTGCTTATTCAGTGGGTGCGCTTTGTCTTGACAGTGGGTGTCTCAGCCTGTAAAACATTGCAATTGTAATTATTACAAGGTTCAAATCATATCTACCTTTAGTTTATTCCATATGCGCCCGTGCTACTTGCCTGTTACTCTTCTGGTCATCATAGTTGCTGTTGCAGCTGCAGCATGGCTTCCTCCAAATCCTAACGTGAGTAACACAAAGAAACATTAACATAATTCAGTGGACATTTTAGTCATCCGAGGGAATAAATGTCATGTCACACCATCATTCCGTATGGACATGCGGGTAAAAACTGACGTAGGAAATATCAGCACACCATCCGTAGTCTCATTAGGAGCATGCCCCGACGTTGTCAGGCATGCGTACAAGCACGTGGGGGCCACACAAACTACTGAGAATCATTTGGAGTTGCTTCAATGACATTTTAGCAAAATGGACCAGTGTGCTGCATCATTTTCTCACTTTCATTTTTGGGGTGTCTTTGATTTCCCCCTCTATAGGGTGATCATTTTCATTTCTATCAAATGATGTGGCATCATTTTGTTACTAATACATCACCCACTTATTATCAGGAAACATATTCAAGATCATTTCCCCCCCAGTTTAGATCTGATATGTTTTCGAAGTGTTCCTCTAATTTTTTTTAGCAGTATATATTTAATGTGCAAACAGAGGAGACAAAAACAGGAACTCAGGGCGACGGTGCAAAAACTAAGGAGGGCACCGTGGGCAAAAACACGGACAGCAATGAACAAAAAGGTACTGGAACTACCACATGAGCTGGACGGAGGTCTGGTGCAGCAGGACGGCAGAGCTGGTTGGGAGTAGCCAGATGAAATTGCAACAGGAGGATAAGGTAAGTGGTAGCAGGAGAAAAGCACATGGTCTGGAAGCACAACCATTGAGAATAATCCAGCACTGGCTGGCTGCAGGTGAGGAGACTAAAAAGGGTTGCTGATTGAACACAGCTGCAAGAATTGGGTAGCTCCGCCCAGCTCAGGAGGTGTCACAGTCTGAGCAAGTGAACAGAGAAGTCAGCAATCTCATACTGTACACATAATGAAAAACAGCACAAAACTAAAACAGGCGACAAGTGTCACCGTAGCGCGTGACAATGCAAACTAATTGTGTGAAAATAACGCCGCATATTGAGGCACGTGAGACAGATGTTCGAGTCCTGCTGCGGTATTTTATTGAATAATGTTACTTTTGCTAGTCAAAACAAATACATCACTTAAATTGGGCGAAATTTCAATTTCAAGGCAGCAGGTGAACTACTTCAATGGACTAAATATGACAGCGGTCATCGAGACGCCCGTCACTATTTTGTGGCTTTACAGGATCGATGCGGGTGACGGGTGTATCTATCAAGGCTTTACGTGACTTTAAGTGTATAGGAGTGATGCAGGTGACTGACTGGTGTTTTAATCGTGACGATAAATGACGTTTATGTCACGTCTGAATGAAAAGAAGGTCTTCTTGCAGGCTGCGATAAGAGTGGAAGGCAGGTGGACGCCGGAGGAAGCAGCGGAGGAGCAACGAAGACCTGAGGACCGACCGGTAAGACCTGATGAATATTGCCTACAAGGTATACCGTTGAAAAAGCAAAAAGGCAATTTTTTACTAAGTATTTGTTGAAATGGCTGGACAATATATTTTTATAGGGAAGGAATGGTATGGGTGACATTGACGTTTGATCATTTTAACGAAGTGGATCTTATAGTTCATCGTATCGACGACCACAGCAGTATTCATTCCTCTTTTTACACTTCTATGACACTTCTAAATCAGATATGAACGCTTTTAGCTCCATAAGAACTCCCGAGTCCTTAAAAAGTTTTTCAGTTTTCCTGTTCATCAAGCTTTAAGGTTATTGCATTGAAAAGGACAAGCATGACATTTAAAAAGTCATCACAGCAATAAGTAGGTGCATTCAGCTATATGGAGGACCAAATGGCACAAAATGAATAAAATAAATGTGTCATTAATCAATTAAATCAATAAATAAATCATTCAATAATTAATTTAATGTAAAACAATATATTTATTTGGCTATTTATTTATGTAATGATTGAATTATTTCACTATTTAATGATTACACGTACTTGATGAATTATTCTGTGGCAACCACCCATCAAATTCTGTGGGCGGGGCTAACTCCAATCAAGCCCAATGATTGGCGTTAGGGTGACGTCATCTATGCCTGAGTCCGCTTGTTTCGGTCTATTAAATAAATGACACAAATAGTGAATTAATGACACATTGAATGAATTATTGAAAGCTCAATTTATTGATTTGATTAACGACACTTTTAATGATGTCATTCGGCCCCATGTGGTCCTCCATATATGGAGGATTGAAAGTGCCAAAATTAAATAAATAAATACATCATTAGATAATTAATGAAATATGTCATTAATTAATGAAATATGTCATTAATTAATTAAAATTGGAATTAAATACATTTTAATTAATTAATGACATAGAAATATGAGACAGAGAAATATGTCATTAATTAATTAAAATTGGAATTAAATACATTTTAATTAATTAATGACATATTTAATTAATTATTTAATGATGTATTTATTTATTTAATTTTGGCACTTTTAATCCGGTACAGTGGCTCATGAATTTATTTTATCTGTCAACCTCGCCCATCAAAGTCGGTGGGCAGATCCTAACACCTGATTGGTTAGCCTGCACATTAAGTCAAGGCAAATCGATTCCAGATAATGGATTGATGCAGCGCTTGTGAACACATTCTGATACAATGGGTGGCGCTATTCACCTCTACGTTGGTTTGGATACTCTATCAAACAAAACTTTATTGACAACTCGGTCCTCTAGCCCCAATGATGATACATCGCGTGAGGCGCAGGACAAAATGTCAAAAACCTGCCCAGAGCTGCTGAGAGAAGCAGCGAATTTGATTGAAGAAGCTCTGAGCAGAACTCCTCCGGCTCCGGCGGCTCAGTCACAGCAAATACCTGCTGCTCCATCACGTCACGTTACACCTGTCCAAGGTAAGCTAAATAATTGAATGTTAGCCAGGTGTGCTACTAATCAATGACTCAGGACACAGGTAGAGGTTAATTTAGAACAATTTGGAGTTGGATCGAAAGTGTATTTGCGGTAGGCTCATTACTGTGTACATGTTCAATGTAGCTAAATGGCGGGAGCATAAAACTAGTTCGCTAATCGGTAAATAGTGTTAGCTGGCAGTAACATGCCAAGATAGACGTTGAGGCTGATTGGTGACCAGTGAGCTGTGACATTTTTCTGTGTTGCAGCCGAGGTAGCAAGGCTCTTCGCGCCGTATAACGGTGGAGCCAGAAGGAATATGATGAGACGACCAGCACAAGTCCAAGTGCGTCGAAGAAGCTACACACACACACACACACTTTTTGTTGTTTGGCTGACCACAAGGCGGATAAAGTTCCAAGCGTACTGCTTAAAGCAGACCTCCTCACTTCTGGACTCTGAGAGCAAAAAGTGACATTTTCAGGTCAGTATGAAATTAGGAATTTGCCAAAACCAAAAGCAAAAAAAATAGTTTGTACTGTCTGTGGCTCGTTAAAATTATTTTCATAGTGTGAATAATAGTTGTCACGGGCTTGAGGTGAGTCAATATGAGTTATGTCTTTTTTTTTTTTCTTCTTCTTCTTTTTTCTTTTTTTTTACAGGGAGTGACAACGATCCCATGGTTATAACAAATAAACTGATGGAAGTGTTTCCGAAGCTCAAAGAAGGGGGAGGCTTAGAATTTCTAAAAATTGCAGGATCTACTCGTAGTCGAAATCTTGTGTTGCTTCCGTGTCCCAGCACTGGATACACCATTGCCTATCTGAAAGATCCATCGACGATGATTGGACAGGCTACAATCTACATACGTCCACTTCAACAGGATCTACCCACAGATTGTGTACATCGATTTACAGAGACAGTTTTATACATAATCAAAACAAAGCTCACTGGTGACTTTTAATCATTAGTTAAACACAATTTGTTGTTGTTAGGAGAGCTCACAAACTGCATCTGGTCCAGTCATCCCCTGCATCACCTGTCAAGAGGAAGTTCTCTTTTCAGAGATGAAGCTGCACAGATTGAGTTGCAATGGGTATGTAATTCTTAAAGAAATGCAAGGGTAGCATTTGAATTTTTATTTTGGAAAATGTCTCTCTTCGAGTGTTTTGCACACAAATAATAAAATATGATCTTAATTTAAATTTTGTTAACTTCAAGGACACCGATGTAGGAATCAGAGAGAGAACAAGAGGGAGGCCGAAGTGAAGAAAATGATAGACAGCCCCAGTCAGTGACAGTGTTCCAGTGAGGCCTGGAACATCAGCTGAGAGTGCAGTTGTACCAACAGTGATTGACGAGGACTTGGATCACAAAGAAACAGACAATGGTTTGTGGCATCACAATAGGGTTGCTGTAAGATGGTGTGTAACTTAAACTCAGTCAATAGAAAAATGACACCTGCAAGATATAATTAGATAAGAGAATACAATTACACACTAACACTCAACTGGGTTATATATTTTGTTAAAATGTTTAGTTTTTCTTCAGAATGTTGTTTTGCTGTTTTTATGTCAGCTCAGCTTTGTAACAGATTCTGAAGATGTTCGGTCTGATGTTTGTCAGAACTTTCCTCCTTTTCTGTAGACTGAGAGGATATCTGTATCTGCAGGTGACATGCCAACTCACATGTCTCTCTGGAATAGATAACTTTATTATTGTTGTCTAGAATGGAAACTTATTAAAGAACCAGCTCAAGCTGCCAAAGTTTTCAAAGAGAATCTGCTGTAGAAACATGCATCTGGAAAACCATTGAGAATGAAAATGGATGTAAGGGACTCTGAAGAGGACAGGGAACGGGAACTTCTCTCATTCTATAAACAGCCGCAAGAATGGGCATGTCCACTTCACTGTACTCTTCTTGGTAGGTAATATAAATCTATCAGTAAAGTTTATACAACTCAAGTATCTTATATGGAATTGTTACATGGGAGAATGGGATCCAAAAAAATATATAATTTGATGACCACTTATGAAAAGCACAATATTCTGTTATCTGGAATAGTAAATATTAAGGATGCTATTCTAGAATTACACCCAAAGTTATGTTACCCTATCCAGTTAACTGCATTAGTCAGCCACTGTGTTTCCACTGTGTTAGTTTTTTGTTTCAGGTGATGTTGCTGTCGGAGAGGGAGTGATGCGGTACTTTATGACAACAATAATATCCAAACTGCAGTTTGGATTCAGTCTAGATCTTGGTAAGTCTCTTACTATTTTGAATGTTAAGCTGATGCAATTTTGAAATGTATATCAGTTGTTAATTGTTGTGACTTTATCCCCTGCTCTCTTGGTACTTTACAGGAGGAATGGGCCGAACACTGCTTTTTGAGGGTGAACCTGACCATCTTGTTCCAGCAGCATCAGAGGTGCTTATTGAAAGCGACCTCTTCCGGGTTACCGGAAGGATATTGGCCCACAGTTTCCTGCCCCCGTGTCACAGGATTAAGTCCTGCTGTAGTTCATGTACTGTTCAATGGGGACCCTGAAACAGCGACTGTTGTTACAGAAGACTGTCCTGATCTGCACATCAGGAGTATCATAAAACTGGTATGTATCATAAACTTTGCCTTGCAAAATTGTTTGGGCAAATGTAATAACTTGTATGGTCTTTTATTTTAGCTTGAACATGAAGAACTTACGCCAGAACAGAAGCACACAGTTTCAGATCTTTCCCTGTCTTGGGATCTCCCGGCAGTCAACAAAACAAATCGATGATGGCTACATAACAAACTTCTACTGCATGCAGTGAGTTCCTGCTGGTTAAGTGACAAAATTCATTGCTGTAGTTGTTGAAATTATGGAAAGTGTTGTGAACCCTGGCTTGTTATGTTATGTCAACACTGGCAGAGATGGAAAACATTTAAAATAATCTTTAGTTTTTGCCCATTGTCATGTTAAAGTTCTTGAAAACCAGCATTTAATTCATATACATTTTAACTACCTCAATATTTCTCACTCCTGCAAGTGCTGATAGAACAGTGTCATATTAAAAAAAAAAAAAAAAAAAAAAAAAATTCGTAAATGTTGACACAGTAGGAAAATGATTATACAAAACAAAATGTAACACATCTGGTTTTATGAATTTACCTTTTAATAATATACTTTAAAAAGGCGATACAGTCAAGTGTTCACCACGGCATTTGAGCACTAAAGACATCAGTTGCACAAATGTATAAAATGGAATACATTATTCGAAAATGTGTTAATACCTTTATTAAGGATTGACATATTCTGTACTAGTTTGAATGGATTTTATAAAACACTTCATTATGCTTTTATGAACCTACTGTGCCAACTTTTGTAAAAGTTGGGTTGAGGATTTTGTCTGTAATATGGGCCGGGCCTGTCTCCTAGGTCATTGGGAGGACCATGCGCCAAATTAAACAGCTGAGAAAGGGACTGAAAGATGTGATGGTATGGCCCCTGCTGACATCTAGGCCAGATGTTGTCTCACTTCTTTTCCCTAAAATGGCTGAAATGCAGTTCACACCCCAGGTATGTCAATTTAGTTACATTTGTAACTTTACTTAATGAATTTACATGTGTTTTCAATGACTAAGCTGGTTATTTTTCCATTTACCAAGAATGTGATCTGCATATTCCTTCACCAAAAAAGTTCTCACTTTAAAATAATTACAATGTGTTTTTAAAGATGCTCCTAGAAAAAAATCACATGGCCAGCTGAGGACAGTGATGATGAAAACTTTGACATTGAGTCCACGTGCCGCTTCACTGGCTTTCTAAGGATGTTCATTGAAACGGGTATTAACACCTTATTTGAAAAATGTATTGCTCTCTTTACAAATGCTTCCATGTCTCATGGATAGATATGATCAATTAAAGTTTAACTAAATGTTGTCTTGAATCCATTTTATGACTTTTAGCTTCATCAGGTACATTGGCCCAGCTGCTGACATTCTGGGTTGGCTGGGAGAAGATTCCTCCTGAACTGAAAGTGATCTCTGGGGGAACCCTTCCTACGTCCGCCACATGCTTTGAAACACTAAAGCTGCCAGCTCATTTCAAAGCCTACATGGACTTCAAGGAAGCACTTGTCTCTGCCATAAGTAGTGCACAGACTGGATTAGGACTTGTTGAAGTTTTCAGACAGATGTCATTGAATGCACTGTTCAGTAGGTCAGGTCAATTGAAAACATGAAACATACTGTGCAGTAGTTGATAAATTCATAATATTTTTTCCACTTACTAAAACCAAACAGTTCTGCACGTTCAGCTTTCAGTGTTAACAGAACAGCATTCATGTTATTCATTCTGTGGCCAATAATGAGACAGGAAGAAAAGGAGTGGAGCTATGCATAAAGTGCATTTACAAGATCTTAACAATGATTATGGTAGAGCTTCAAAGTAAAACAGCTTTTTATACCCCTTTTTTTAAGGAAAGCAAACTTTTTCAGTTTATGCTTGCTTGTTGTAAGATGCTAAATAAAAGCATAGGTTGGACATCAGTCTGCTATGATTCTTGATAAAACTTGCACAGTCTCTACATATGATCTAAGTGCATCAGTTACAGAAGCTCCTGGAGCTGGCAAAATGGCCACCTCTTCCAGCGAGAGCTCACGGGCCAGCTGAACCTCGGGGACTGACACTGCCTCCATGAAGACTGAGGTCCGTTCCAGTCGATCCCATAGTCTTCATAAACCTGAATGGAGGACAAGCATGATCAATCTTGTACTTGAAACTAGTCTTACACATCATTACACAATTTTTTCATAAAACTGAATAGGCAACATTTAATTTCTCATCAACTTGGTGACCAAAAAGTCTTAAATTAGTAGTTATGCAGAATATACACAATAGAAACTACAGCTCAGAGGTTGATCTTTGAAAGCTTTAACCTCTGAAGTAAAATATTTTCTCCAATAATTCCTTTGGAGGAACAGACATTTAAAAAGTGTTAAAAGCTGATCTTTAACCTCAGTAGGATCCTCCACAGGGCCTTGCTCTCTGTATCTTCTCCAGAGTTGCTGTGGTGACTGATTCCTTTCAGGTCTAAGACCATGAAAGTTCCAAGCATCCCTGAAAGAGTCGAGGCTTTGCTGGATTAGTGGAAGGAAGCTCCAGTGCAGTGCAAAAAGATGGACTTCATTGTCTGGATTCAGTGTTCCCTGATCTTCCAATGAAGTGAAGATCTGATAGAAGAGGTCCAGGGCATGTTCATACACATCTCTCCACATCCTTTCTATTCTGTGTTTAGGAAAAAAAATGACAAGGTGATCATTTGTGTGACATATGCGAAAGAAGTACATTCAACTGGTATGCTGCTTGTGTGAGCCTAGTTGCCAAACATATTTATTTACCGTTGATTGTGGACACTTCTGCCTGTGATGTGCGAATTCCTGTCTGTACCTCTGCTCCCGATCATGAATTCTGCTACATCTGCATTCTCGCCCCCTTTATCAGACCGTACCCTTGATGGCAGCCCGTACTGCTCAACAGCAGCGATAAAGCTCTGTAAGACCGTACTAGCTCTGTTATTGCCAGCCACAGTCAGGTAGACGACTAAACGACTGAATCCATCCACCCCACCATGGACAACAAATCTCCATCTGTCAGGCAATTGTGAAGACAAAAAGGTACAACTTTATTGTAAAACAATTCTAATGACATCTATAGAAAGAGGAATTATTTATCTGCTAGTATCACTGACCTGATGAGCTTATGATTGCCATCTATATGCCATAAACAGTTTGGGCCAGGAACAGAATACTGCCGTCATCTTAATACACGCAGTCTTAGACGCCTCATGTAGACTCCCTCTGCATCAACTCTGCGTAAAGACTCTTGCAGTCTTGAGACTGAGGGGAGGAAAATAAAATAAATAACCATAAACTCAATGCCAACTTCATTAGAAACACTTGTTCAATATACTTGACCAGTACTGGAACAACAAAGTACCACTGTGATTGCCTAGGGTGTGTGCTGCGTTGCCTGGCAACAGACTAAGGGAACCGTTTTTTTTTCCGCGGAGCTATATAGCTTAACATAATTTATTTCATCACCCTCTATTAACATTTCCTTACTCAGCACTGCTAAAAGCTGTGGTTGAACTTTAGTATAAAAGCAATATCACACGAGAGGTAGTGATGTTGTACTGTATATCGTTAAATATTGCCCATATTGTACTCACTTGGAACACGCATGTAGCTTGTAGCCGGTGTTTGGATGTCTTCTGTGGACTTCACTGACAATACGGTCCAACTCCTCATCATTCACAGCTGAATACAGGTCTGTCTTTCTGTACAAACAAAAAACATTAACATCGAGTGATTCACTAAATGTAATATCGTTTCGGAGTGGATGAGACTGGCAATTCATAAACTGAAAACTCATGAATTTAATGTAAAAACCTTAAACCGTATTGTTGCATGCGCCTCCTGATGGTTCTCTTTGACACTCCGAGCATCGCTGCAATTTGACAGGCTGGTAATCCACAATGAACGTGATGTTCCAGAGCGGCCCTCGGTATGTCAAATGCCAAACGCCCTGGTCCCTGTGTGTGCTCCTGTTGCACCCTGGTACCAGAAAAGCGGCGAAGTACTTCTTCTAAATTTGCAGTCACTCTACGGTCAACATCTTGGTCAGAAAGTGCGGAAATAACTCCAACAACTTCAATAAGTTCCTCTGCTTTACACGCTACATGCTCGGGGTCAGCAGGTCCTGCTTCCACGTACTCTGCAAGGTCTAAGACATCTCTCACCAACTCTGTAGAAAGTTCACGGAGATCCTCCATCAACACAGCCGCCATGTTTCTACTTTCGGTTTCACGGCAGACCAAAGCAGGGGATAAGACAAGATTCGCGTTAGCCCCGCCCACCGAATTTGATGGGCGAGGTTGACAGATAAAATAAATTCATGAGCCACTACACCGGATTAAAAGTGCCAAAATTAAATAAATACATACATCATTAGATAATTAATTAAATATGTCATTAATTAATGAAATATGTCATTAATTAATTAAAATTGGAATTAAATACATTTTAATTAATTAATGACATATTTAATTAATTATTTAATGATATATTTATTTATTTAATTTTGGCACTTTCAATCCTCCATATCCATACAGCTTTTCACGTCACATTTCTTCACTGAGCTGTCAGTGTGTGACGCCATTATGGTTTGGTCACTTTCAATGTGAAGGACATGGTTGGCGATGAGAATGATTGGATGTAATAACGTGTGACATTTAAGCTGCAGGCGTCGAGTGGATTCATCCCTCCTGGGTCGGAGTAAGCTTGACAGAATGCCTCTAAAGCAGGGGGGTCCGAAGCTTTTCCACCGGGGGCCACATCCTGAAGAATGAAAGGATAGTTAGAGTGGTCGTGTGATGATGTTTGGGATGAGGTCAAAAAGCCTAATAGAACTTTTTCCTCAACCTATTTTGACAAAAATGGCAATTCTATTTGTTCTCATAATAATACACTTTTTAAAAATAACACGTTTTCTTTCATATTTCAGTTACTAAAATTACATGATTTGACTTTATTCTTGTAAAAAAAAAAGTTCTTGTTGGAATACAACTTTTTTCCAACATTACAAAATTGTAAAAGCCTTTTTCCCGTGACTTAATTTTTTTACTTTCCTATAAAATACTGCTGATTTTTCCATTTTCATTTTATATTTTTAGTTGAGCTGCGAGCCAATAAAACAGCTACGGGCCGCACTTTGGACACCCCCACTCTAAAGAGTATTTGTGTTGCAGCGTTCTTTTATTGACGGAGCATTGAAGTGTTATGATAAGTTATTGTGTGCTATGATCAAGCCTCAGCCTATCAACACTCCCTCTTGACGACAAACATTCTCACCAACTCCTGGACTCCTTCCTGGTCGAGGTAACGCCAAACTTTACTGCAAATCTTTCAAAATGCGTGTCTGATGATGTCGTGTCTTTCAGTAGAACGCTGCATGTGCGCCACGATGGGGACGCCTGGAGGGGCGTTCTTTCTCCTCGTGCTGATCGCCGCAAGGATTTCAGGTGTCATGATCAATACGTCCTTTCATGCTGGATGCGTACACCAGCAGTTATTGAAATGGAACACTATCCACACTGTTATATACCAACTGGCAACACTCTTATTTACACCCGCTGACTACCTTTTCAAGGTGGCGCCAATGTTGCTACTCACACTGGCCAAATAATTGTAACTAGAAATACTTGTGGCGTAGCTGTTAGTTAGCAAAGAACTACAGAGACAACCGCCGATGACATCACAGGTGGGCGCTGACTGGAAAATGTACGCCCACCGAGGCAACATTTTGATGTAAACCACAAAACAGGCTAACGCAAGCGGTGTTGGCTAAACGTGTAGTAATCTGCAAAACCATCAAAGTCTTGAATTTGATGAATAAAAAAGAAATGCAAACTACAAGCTGCATGCAGTTACATATCATGTCTGTTCTTCACCAGCCGTCCAGTTCCCGTGTGGAGGCACCACATGTCCAGCAGGCATGGACTGCATCGAACGTGGTGGGAAGACGACCTGTGCCGACCCTTGTGACAGCTACACTGACCTGAGGGACGACTGGCGTTCCACACAATTTAGTGCCGAACCAAGCAAGGAGAGATGTGACAAGAGAGTTGAGTGGAAGGGCTGGTATCGTCTGTTCCTGGAGGACAAGAGTGCACATATTCCTGAGACATGTGGAGTAGAACTCTATAAGTGTGGAACCGGTGGACCAGTGACGATGGTAGAACCTCATCCCACACAGCTGGGTGAAATTGTGATTCGGGACGTGTGTTATTGCTATGATGGAAAGTGCAAACCTAACAACAGATACAGCATCCATGTCAAGCTGTGCTCCACAACAGTTTCCACCTACTACGTGTACAAACTGGTCAAGACAAGCGGGTGCTATTGGGCCTACTGTGCAGGTATGTTCCATTTTTTACAACCAACTGTACAGCAGAATGATAGAGAATATTGAATGTGGACCCATGTGGTGTCAGAATGTTAGTCACCTGATAAGAACAGCCATGCTAGCAGATGTAAAGGTTACAGTATGATCAATGTCATGATGCAGCAATGTCATATTAGTGAAGGTGACTGTCATGTATTTCCATATGTTGGCATATTACACACAGAACAGTTAGAATTGGATCATCCACTCATCAGTCTCCTCGATTGTGGCGCTGACAAAATCCAAGTGGGCGTGGATTCAGCTGGCATGAGACTAATTGGTCGTGACCCACTCAATGGCAACCTGATTGACAGCACGTGTTCCCAGGCCAGGGAGAAAGATGGTGTGGTGTGGTACGAAGTTGGCACTCAGGAAGGTGCCTGTAGAAACACACTGAAGGTAACATTAATATTGCAGCTCTCACTTTATTCCCATAATATTTTGACCTTAACTTATCGCAACCTAATTTTCCAAAAATTATAAATTTATTCATTGTCTTGTTTCAAAGTATTTTTGTAGGGCAATGCTACACAAATGTCATTTGATTTGTTAGCAATATTATGAGATTATTCTTGTAAAATGCTCGGAATTATGACTTTATGATATTTTGACTTTATTTTTGTACACTTTTTCCATAACCTAATTTTCCAATTAATACATGTTTCTTGTCTTGTCATTCATATTTTTTTAAAGTTTATTTTGTAAACTCTTGCAAAAATATTTTGATTTTGTAAACTGTTTTTCCATTTCTGCTGCTGTTTTTTTATTTCCTAAATATTTATGTTCTTCTCGTACTCATGACTACTCCCATAATGTTTTGATTTTGCAACATAACTTTTTCCACAACCTAATTTTCCAGAAATTCTGTTTCTCACTAAAAAAGTAGAAAATTGCAACTTTTTTCTCATTTTTTGGACTTTGTAAAAATGCTATTTTTCATGTTTGTTGTTTTCTTGTTAAGTTTAAAATGTGCAGAGGGCTGCAAAGACAAGCGTATATTTGAATGAAATGTTTTCATTTGTTTTTCAGACCAACGGCACACATGTCACCTACTCCAACACTTTATTCATCTACCCAGCAAACAGTTCTTCCGTTCTGCCAGCGAGTCTTCCTTTCTCATGCGAGTATCCCCTGAAGACAGACGCCAGACTGAATGTGGTCATCAGACCGACCGTGGTGTGAGTTGTCATGAATGAATGGAGATGAAATGATACAGGTTTCAGCCATGTTATGTCAGTATGGTGTAATTAGGGATGGAACGGTACAGTCAAACCACCTTACGGATCGACAGTTTTACCATATTTTTCTGTGTGGGCGCATGCGTGGGGGCGTGTGCGGGCCGGAGAAAAGCCCTGGTAATGTCCCAACACTTGACCTCAATGTGAATTATGTAAAGCAGGGATGCAGGGCCCACTTTGATATTTGTGTATATTTTTTACATTTTGTTTTGAAATGTTATTTCTACAATGAAAGCAGCGTGCTGCCATTGTTCAGCAGAGATGAGAAGGCTGCACATTAGTAACAGAGCAGCTTTACTAAAAATAAAATAATCATCACCCTGTTCACTCTTACTGTGCACCGTGTCCAAAGTGTGGCCCAGGGGCAGCCCGTTCCTAACACGAAGCTTGTATATAGCGTACAGTCCAATAAATGTACACAGCAAAGTGGCCCCCACATCCATTTTTGCATTTCTGTGTGAAGGACCAATGAAGAGGTTGTCCAGCCCCAGGTCCCCGATGAGCCACCAAGCCAATCCGGAGCTGCAGAGGGGGTGCCACCACGCAGGCCAGTAACAGCGTTACATTTCCTCAGAACGTTAGAGCATTGCTCCACAAGCAGGCCCATAATAATTAGTATGAGCCGTAATAAAATGAACTTGCTTTATGAGTATGTGTGTCTTTTACTGACAGGGTGGACAATGTCTTTGTTGGCTCGGGTGCCAAACTGGGAACCTCCATGGTCCTGTTCAAGAACTCCTTCAAGAACTCCTTCGATGCAAAGACTTACGCAGCAGGTACGGTGGTCCTTCCGGTGGGCTCAGCGTTATATGTGGGGGTCTCTGTGAGAGATCCCCGCTTGGCGGTTGTTTTGGAGGACTGCTTCGCTTCTCACTCATCAGACACAAAGAGTCCTGGCCAACATCACCTCATCCAAAACAAGTACGTCTTTGCTTAGTTGGGGTGAATATGGAGACCAGATGCAGAATACTGATGATCAACTTTTTTATTAGAAGCCCCACTAACCGCCAGCAAGTGTTAGTGGTTGAGAGCGGCGTATCCCACCAGGCTCGTTTCTCCGCCCTGCTCTTCCTTCTTCAGGGAAAACACCAAGATGTTTACCTCCACTGCAGCCTCAGCCTGTGTGACAGAAAGACCACCTCTTGCAGTCCCAAGTTGGATCCATCACTCAGTAACCTTAATTGTGGCTCTGACAAAATCCAAGTGGGTGTGGATTTAGCTAGCATAAGACCCACTGGTTATAGTGCTCTGACTGGCAACCTGGCAGACGGCAAGTGTTCCTGGACCAGGGACAAACATGGTGTCGTGTGGTACGACGCTGACGCTCAGACGGGTGCCTGTGGAAACACACTGACGGTAAAAAGCAGCACACGCACGTAGACATTTATTTTGAAGACCTACACCTTGGAATCATGTGGATGAAATCTGTTTTTCAGATCAACAGCACACATGTCATCTACTCCAACGCCTTATTCATCTATCCAGACAGCTGTACTTCCTTCTTTCTGCCCCTGGTTCTTCCTTTCTCATGCGCGTATCCCCTGGACACACCCACAAGACTGAAGGCACCCATCAGACTGAACCTGCCGTGAGTTGTCATGAATAAATAGGACATTGACACAATTAGCTATGGTTTGGAATGATTCTAGTAAACTAGAAACTTGATGAATGGCCTGGGGTTGTATCTGACAGGTTGCTGTATTGTGTATTTACTACTAAAGTGTTTATTTAACACGGCATTTGTATATGTTGACTGTTTTGATACTGAAAGGAGTTCTGTGGAATTTTTGTGTGAAGGCCCAGCAAAGAGGTTGGTCACAACCAGGTCCCTGATGATCCATCAAGCCAATCCGGAGCTGTGAATGAGGACCCACCAGGCAGGCAAGTATAAGGCTTACATTTACACAGAATGTTAGCGCATTGGTCCATAATAACACGTATGAGGCAGAATAAGATGCGCTTCGCATGCAGCCACATAATAATGAGAGGAGAACTCGTGTCTTTTACTGGCAGGATGGAAGGTGTCTTTGTTGGCTCGGGTGCCAAACTGAAAATCTCCATGGTCCTGTTCAAGAAATCAGACTATGCAGAGCCTTATGCGGCAGGCGCGGTGGTCCTTCCAGTGGGTTCACCATTATACGTGGAGGTCTCTGTGGACAAGAAAGATCCCAGCTTGGCGGTTGTTTTGGAGGAATGCTTCGCTTCTCACTCATCAGACCCTGACCATCTTGAACGAAACCTTCTCATCCAAAACAAGTACGTCTTTGCTTAGCATGGGTGAATACGGAAACAAAATGCAAAACACTGATAAATGCTGTTTTTCTTAGATGTCCCACCGACCGCCAGCGAGTGTCTGTGGTTATGAGCGGCTCATCCCTCAAGGCTCGTTTCATTACCTCGTTCATCCTTGTTGGAGAATCTGGAGATGTTTACCTCCACTGCAGCCTCAGCCTGTGTGACAGCATGACTTCTTCTTGCATTCCGGTGAGTCGCATACAGTTAGTTACAGTTGTGTTGTTGTTGAAGAACCTAGTTGGAATGTTATGTTGTTCCACATGTAGTCCTGCTCCGGCAGAGCCCGACGTCATGTCTTCAAGTCTTCTCCACTAAAGCCACTAACCATTGGACCAATCACTTGTAAGTGTTTTTTCATGAAGTTATCATGCTGCATTTTAACGTAATGTGGAAATAATGACCATGTTTTCCCTTCCTCTTTATTTCCAGGGGAGAAATCATCTGAGTGACATCCATGGCATTGGACTTTGAGTTTGATAGTCTACATGTAAATGTCAGAAAAGTGTGATTGAAAAATCAGCATTTTAGGTCCCAAGTGTTCAATGATGCTTGTATTTAATGACAAAGAACCCAAAATAGCAGAAATACTTTGAGCACTGTAAATAACGTACAATTGAAATGTTTCACCGCTGAAGTACACGATTGACTTTTGGAATTTGTTAATGTTCTGGCTTTTTGGGTTGTTTTTGTTCTTTGTTTGGGTTGAAATAAGCTATGGAGTATATGGATGGATTTTTTGAGTGTATTCTATTGATTTTGTTGCATATTGATTGGATGACCTGCCCAGGGACTTGAGAAGGAAAGAAGCTGCATGCAGTTGGATCTGGTGTAATGCATGTCTTTAAGAATGTGCTCATGTCCCTGTTCAATGAACAATAAAGTGAATTGTTGCAGAGTCTCCAGGTGAGCGGTTCCTAAAATTCTGTTTACACTTACAGCTCCCTGCATAATCATTGGCACCCCTGGTTAATTTGTTTAGCTTCAAATCATATTTTCTAAAAAATAGGACCAAACAGAAAATTGTATTTAAGTATTTTTAGAAAATAAAAAAACCCAGACTAAATAAATTTTCTACAGAGCAGAGCCTCTGTTTCTTTGAGACAGACCAAACAACCATCAGGTGTTTGGGAGGCATGCATGGAAAAACCTTTTCCGTTCGGTCCAGAGACCAAGATAGCTTTTTGGCAGCAAACACAAGCGAACGCAAAAGAGTGCAGAAAAGCACCTCATGCCCCCTGAAGTATGGGGAAGGATCGGTGATGCTGTGGGCCTGTTTCTCTTCCAAAGGCCTGAAAGAAAATCTGGTGGCCTCTGCCCAGAGCTGAAGATGGTCGTCACTGGGTCTTTCAGCAAGATAATGACCCTAAACATGTGGCCAAATCCACACAAATGGTTCACCAGACACAGAATCAGCCATCATACTGCCATGTGTTGGCATCATGACGTCACAATCCTGCCAGCAGGAGACTAAAAACCCAACCAGTGGGTACAAAAGGAAAATGATAGAGCACCCCTCAGACCCACTGTCAGCAGCATTAACTCTAACTTACAATATTGCTAAGTATTGGGCCAACAAACAGCCCTGGTGGGCAAAACACATCACGTCCAAAACTCAATGGACTTGTCAAGAAAAGCAGACACTAAACTATTCCAACCCAGCATGCAGTGGAAACTGTGAGGCAACGTTTACACTTGAACACACTCTCCAAGATAGATCCGCTCAAGACTCTGCAGTCTACCTGCATCTTAAAGAGACAGAGCACTCTTGTGAGGACAAAAATGTACACATTCTGGGAAGAGGCCCCTCTCCATCGTATCCTAACTTTCATCTTTTGACACCACGAAAGGACCAAGCAACCATTCTGGACCCGCCTCCTCCTTTAGAGGAGAAATAGATTGGATCTTGTACCATGCTCTCAGACTACAGCTGTCTGACTGGTGTGTGTCCCACCTAGTCGTTGAGCATGAACTAGACTAGAGCTGTCCTATCTAGTCTGAGCGGTGTGTGTCCCACCTAGTCGTTGAGCATGAACTAGACTAGAGCTGTCCTATCTAGTCTGACCGGTGTGTGTCCCACCTAGTCGTTGAGCATGAACTAGACTAGAGCTGTCCTATCTAGTCTGAGTAGTGTGTGTCCCACCTAGTCGTTGAGCATGAACTAGACTAGAGCTGTCCTATCTAGTCTGAGTAGTGTGTGTCCCACCTAGTCGTTGAGCATGAACTAGACTAGAGCTGTCCTATCTAGTCTGAGTGGTGTGTGTCCCACCTAGTCTTTGAGCATGAACTAGACTAGAGCTGTCCTATCTAGTCTGACTGGTGTGTGTCCCACCTAGTCGTTGAGCATGAACTAGACTAGAGCTGTCCTATCTAGTTTGAGCGGTGTGTGTCCCACCTAGTCGTTGAGCATGAACTAGACTAGAGCTGTCCTATCTAGTCTGAGCGGTGTGTGTCCCACCTACAGGTACACTGCAAAAACAAAACTTTATAAAATGAAGAACGGACACACACACAGCAACAACTGCAATCAAGTGTTTGTGATAACTTGCAATGAGTCTCTTACAGCGCTGGGGAGGAATTTTGCAGAATTGTTGTCATTCAGCCACATTGGAGGCCTTTCCAGCATGAAGCGCCTTTTTAAGGTCATGCCACAGCATCTCAATAGGATTCAGGTCAGGACTTGGACTAGGCCGCTCCAAAGTGTCCATCCATTCAGAGGTGGACTTGCTGGTGTGTTTTGGATCATTGTCCTGCTGCAGAACCCAAGTTGCTTTCAGCCTGAGGTCACCAACAGATGGTCAGACATTCTCCTTCAGCAGAATTCATGCTTCCATTTATCACAGCAAGTCTTTCAGGTCCTGAAGACCCTCACACTACCACCACCATATTTAACTGCTGCTATGATGTTTTTCTGAAATGCGGCTTTACTTTCACGCCAGATGTAATGGGACACACACCTTCCAAAAAGTTCAACTTTTGTCTGGTCAGACCACAGAGCATTTCCCCAAAGGTCTTGGGGATCATCAAGATGTTTTCTGGCAAAATTACGACAAGCCTTAATGTTGTTTTAGTTCAGAAATGGTGTTGGTCTTGGAACTCTGCCATGCAGGCCATTTTTGCCCAGTGTCTTTCTTATGGTGGAGTCATGAACACTGACCTTAACTGAGGCAAGTGAGGCCTGCAGTTCTTTGGATGTTGTTGTTGTGTGTTTTGTGACCTCTCAGATGAGTCGTCGCTGCACTCTCGGTGTTGGCCGGCGACTCCTGGATATGTTCACCATTGTTTTTTGTTTTCACTGTGTGTGAATAATGGCTCTCACTGTGGTTGGCTGGAGTCCCAAAGCTTCAGAGATGGCTTTATAACATTTTCCATACTGATAGATCTCAATTAATCTGAGTTATGTTTTAACAGGGGAGGCACATCACTCTTTCACACAGGGCCCATGTAGGTTTGGATTTTTTTCTCCCTGAATAAGTTTCATTTAAAAACTGCAGTTTGTGTTCAGTTGTGATGCCATTGACTAACACTTCAATTAGTTTGATATTCTGAAATGTGCAAATAAATAAATCAGGAAGGGGGAAAACACCATGTATGTACAAAGTAATGGCGGTGTGCGTGACCGATTTGCTGATTTCATACTCATACAGAGCACGTCACGGAGGACCAATCAAATAAAACCACACCACTATCTTCCAGGAAGTTGTTCACACTTGTGCTATCGAGGCAGCATGGACGAGAAGAGGCAATGTGACGCTGACGCCTCCATCCGTCTCGCTGCATTTCGTGGTGAAAGTGCAGTGATCCCTTGGGAGGCGGGGCTTGAATAAATTTGCTCCATAAAGCCCAGAAGCACGTCCCGCCCTCGCCCTGGCACTGACTCTGCAACCAAAAGCCACCATGAACCCAACTCTGCTCGCCGCCTTCACCTTCCTGCTGCCGTTCAGCGCTGAGAATAATAATGTCATCATGGACAACTTCATAAATGATTCCATTTTGTAATTCATGTGGACCAAAAAAAATATGTCAAAGATGCCAATTTGTGCAAAATATGAAAAATATGTTGAAAAAAATAATGCATGGGGAATATGGATATTTAATACGTACTTGTTAAATTCAGTATATATTGTCAAAGCCCAGTTGACACTATTTGGTCCTTTATTCCTACCTTTTTTTGAAACAAAAAAACCCACTTCTACTTACTTAAGCCCTGCAATGGAATTATTTAGAATATTGCAACTAAAGGTCACAATCTTAAGGTGTAACATGTGTTTCAGCAACTAAATTTACCCTGTGTAGAAAATTATATCATTCTGTGCACTCTGTAAATAATTATAATACCAAAAATGTAACTATACAGAAATAGTAATAAATATAAACAGTTCATCAACATTCAAAGTATAACAATACTTAAAAAATACAAAGTTGATCACAGTATGCAAATGTATTTCTGTCTGCAAGATTAAAAATACAAAATAATAAACACATTTAGTTACAGTTAGTGATACGTGACAATGTGCTCCAAGGGAGTGCAAGAAAGTTGTTGTGTGACAAGTTGTGTTGTTGTGTTGTTTAGTTTGTGAAGTACTCGCCCTCCGTCCTCCAGATGACGCACACGTCGCCCAACACCAACAAAACCAACCAAATCACCTTCCAGTTCAGCCCACCGTCCTCCCCAAAGTTCTGCAAAGTAAAGGTGTGTGTGTCTTTTAGTCTAACATTCAAATGATTAGGTACACTAGCACAATGTCATCTCTGATGAGGGCTGTAGATGCTGTTCCTAATGTTTTGGCTACCTTGTGGACGTACATGAAAACCCTCCATCCTTGTGTCCTTCCCTGGCAGGCGTCTAGCAGCTCCTCAGTCAACACCACCGCCAGCAGCCCCAACGACTACTGCCTCCTCTACAACCTGATGAACGGTGAGTGATGCGTTCAAGGACCCGCAGCAATTCACTTGAGTTTCTGATGCTCTTTCCTCACCATACAGCCAGCGGGATGACCAAGGCGACCGGCTTCAAGGAGATCTGCTTCGGCCAAATGTGCCCCTCCAAGGAAACGGCCACGTGCCTCTAAGACGGATGGGCTCGCTGAGATGCCAACCACGTCGTCTGCTTCTTCCTGTTTATGCGCTATTGTCATTAAAGCTGTCAGCAATACTCACTGCTGCATTTTTTGTAGCGTTTGTCACCGTTAAGAACACCGCATCGGCGCTGGGGGCATGTTACACTTTCTGGATGACAAACATAGCGTAATGTTGTCATTCATGAATCACATCATTCCAGGTACGTCTTCAGAATTTTTACTTTTAAAAACTATACTGGCTATTTGTGGAGAAAATGATTGGGCCACTTGCATGCACTTGACCAAAAAAACGTTTATTTCACAAAATACAACTCCAAAAGCATGAACGTACAAATGCAATATACAAGCAAGTCTTCTCCCGGTGCAAAGCGTATTGCTGGGGTGTCCAAGGTGCGCCCCGGGGTCCATTTCGGGCCCATGGCACATTCTAAAAAATTGACTATAACAAGAATACTACAAAACAGCAAAAATGAAAAAATCTGCAGTCATTCTACAAGAATAAAGCCAAAATATTCTAATAAGAAGTTGCGAACTAACACGAAAAAGCCAATATTTTATGACAATAACATCCTAATATTAAAAGGAAAAATAACATACTTTTGGTCGCTTTAATTTGAATATTAAAAACATTTTTTTAAAGTCGTGATATTATGAGAACAAACAAAATGGAAAAATCGGCTGTAATTTTCCAAGAATGAGGTCATAATATTCATAGAAAAAAGTTCTAATCCAACAGTAAAAGTTGTACGGGAATAACGTTATTACATTATGAAGAAAAATAACATCATTTTAAGTTGTAATATTATGAAAAATAAACAAAACAAAGTTGTCATTTTTGGAAAACTTTACATGAAAAAAAGTTGAAATTGTTGGAAAATGAAAAACAAAAAAAACAAAAACAATTTTCCGAGAATAAAGTCATAATTTTAAGAGAAAAAAGTAATAATCCAACCAGAAAACGTCTTACGAGAATAACGCTACATTATGAAGAAAAATAACTAGCTTTTTTTTTTGCCAACATCCGATATGCCAATATTGTCCAACCTTCAATTTTCGATTACGATATCAAACGATACCGATATGTGTAACGTCACATATCTCCTGTGGTGGAATTAACACATATCTGTTGTGAAGCTAATGGTTACACCATCAGCAATTAGCTTCTCGACGTGGCTGTAAACAACACTGTACAACAGTAAGCAAACATCTGAGAAATACTCGCAACTGGGCATGGCAAAGCGTGGCTCGAGGAACTCCACGTTTGGTGAATCCAGCGGCGGTGCATTTTCTGCCAACGACAAACTCCTAGACCAGTGGTCTCAAACTCGCGGCCCGCAGGCCGTTTGCGGCCCGCCAAGTCAGATTTTGCGGCCCGTGACTTGACAGGAAAGACTACTGTAAATGCGGCCCGCAAGCTCTAAGTTAAGCCAATGATGCTCACAGGGTGAAAGCATAACCTACCACGGAACTAAGAGTCACATGGCGAAATGGGGGTCACGAAACAGAACACTGCCTACAATCGTGGTGCTAACGCACACACACGAAATGACAGCACATCATGTAACAGGTAAGTAAATACTAGGGGTGGAACGGTACACTAATATGTCATTTTGGTTCGGTTCAGTTTCTTGAAGTGGGTCATTTTCGGCACAAAAAAAGGCATAAAAAATGTCTTAAAGTGCTTTTATTTAAAAAAATGCAAACACATTTTTTAAAATAAATAAAAGCGACCAATTAGACTTAGTGAAATGTAATGGACAGTTAGTTAAATCTGTCTGTTGCACGTGAAGTCCAACCATCTGTCCATCCATCCATTTTCTATACCGCTTATCCTCAATAGGGTAGCTGGGGCATGCTGGAGCCCATCCCAGCTGACTTGGGGCGACAGGCGGGGTACACCCTGGACTGGTCGCCAGCCAATGGCAGGGCACATTTAGACAGACAACCATTCACACTCTCATTCATACCTATGGACAATTAATTAGCTTTTTCATAAAGTGCTGGTATAACTTTCTGGCTAAAGTGAGGACGTGATGGTATTTTGTAGCGAGGTACAAGAACTGTAATCATGTACAGTCATGGAAAAAATGATTAGACCAGCCTTGTTTCCTCAGTTTATTGATCCATTGTAATGTCTGGTACAACTAAAGGTACATTTGTTTGGACAAATATGATGATAACAAATATAACTCATAAGAGTTTAATTTAAGAGCTGATATCCAGCAACTTCCATGCTTTTCTTGATAATAACCAAATTGCTAACATGAATAGCTATAGCATTGTACTGCCAAAAAATCGAACGGTTATGAGCTATTTTTTGTTGTTATTGTTATATTTGTCCAAACAAAGGTACCTGTAGTTGTATCAGGCATTAAAATGAAAATGAAACTGGAGAAACGAGGGTGGTCTAATCATTTGTTCCATGACTGTCCTTAAAGCCAGCGCTCTCAACAACTGAACGTGGTCGTAATCTCGTGGCTATACAAACTCCAATACCACGTGTTACTGCTTTGGCCCGGTCAGATTTGTTTGCTAGAGGTTGTTTATATGCCGACGTTATCGGTGTTAGCACTAAGCTAACTAAGGTATTCTTTCTTGTAGCTGTAACGTTCACTGCCGAATGATGCCGCTTTAAGTGAGCTAACATGCTGAACGTGTTTCCTGCAGCATACGCGATATCGTTATAGATATTATCGTTATCGTGAGCCTTACTCCCAATACTTGCTGAGGCCCAGCCTCACCCAGACTACCTCCAGTGGCCCCCGGGTAAACTGAGTTTGAGACCCCTGCTTTTGAAGATGATCAGTAAAGTCAAATATTGTTGGAACTGCATTTTGTCCTAGTCTAACAGTCTGGCCGGTCCTGTCGAAGTTCTCCTCGGTGAAATGACTTGAACAGAGTTGCGATCTGGCTGCAGGAATCCACCTGTCTCTCCGCATATTTACTAGCCATTGCTTTAGAAGTTGAGCATTGCAGTGTGGAAATCTAAAGGAGAATAAGGGTTCATTTACAAGTACTTCGATGAAAAGATGCTTACAGATTTAAAGTATCTATTTTTTAAACTATTTGTATTATTCATAAGCATTTACCTACCTGTGAAATGTAAGTCCCTTCTCGCGATTTTCACGAGTATCACGATTTGTGCAATTAATAGCAGCACAAGACGGCATCTCGAACTCCTCTTAGTTGTGCGGCTTTCTTGTTTTGGGTGAAACAACATGGCGACTTCTATACTTCCGGTGGCTTCAAGCCTCCAATGCGCAGCAAGCGATCGGGGCCATTCCAGTTATAGAGTTCAGTGGTTCAACGCCTTCCCGCCTTCACTCGCTCGCTCATTCATTCATTCATTCCTCGACTCAGCTCGGCGGAGGAGAAGCCGTGAAGCCGCTGACTCCGCCGCTTCTCCGCCGATCTTTGTTAAGAAATGAAGGAGGTGCTGTGATCTGTGGTCCAGCCTATGTCTGTCTGTAGTGATCTCGATCATCAACACACCTTTACAGTACATTGCTTAATGGATGTCTATGGAGCTTCCTGTCCCCCTCCTCCTATCCCCCTCTAGTGTTTCCGGTTTTCTTCATTCATATTTCATATTCATATTCCTTCTTCCCTGTTTCTGTAATCCCTGGAGAAGTTACGCTTTCTCCATATTCCACTTTTCATAAAGAACTGTTAACACAGACATTGGAATGTGAATACAAATAATTAGTTTTCTCTAGTCAGCAACTACACGTGCTTTCTTTTCTTTCTTGTGGTTTATTTATTGATTATCGGTTGATTTATTTTCTTATTCTTAAAAAAAAAATAAATTTGAAAAATGAATTGAGAATAAGAAAATAAATCAACCAATCAGTAATAGATTAATTTGATTTATTACTGATTGGTTGATTTAATTTCTTATTCTTAATTTAAAAAATTTCAGGCGTCTATATCTGCCGTATGATTATTATTATTATTTTAACAGTAAGAAATACATTTTATTTCATTATTTTATTACAGCCTCACCCAGACTCTGCCTCCAGCGGCCCCCAGGTAAATTGAGTTTGAGACCCCTGGTGTAGATAAAGAAGAAGAAACAGGAACTGCTAAACAACAGAGATGCTTGGAATGTTCTGGTGTAACTGTTGGATTTATGATGTACTTTCATCTTAAACACACAGACACACCGTTGCTGTATCATCCGGTCCACCTGAACTTGAACTTGAACCTCCTGTTTCTGATCCCGCTGCATGTTAACAGATACACAATCTTGATTGTTTGTTGATGTGAACACACACACACACACACACACACACACACACACACACACTCTTACACACCCACTCAGTTACTTTAAAGATTGTATTGACACACGCAGCTTGAGTGCTCCCCCTCCCCTGAGAGCTGCAACGTGCTCTGTGTAACTAGGAACTCCCCAACAGAATAAAAAGGCAGGAGGCAGGAGATGCGCTCAGAACGGGTCGAGGTTGTAAACTGAGTACATCTCTGTCTGTTCTCCTCGCAAGTAAAAGCAATCTTGTTGTCTTCTTTTTTCTTTCTCATTGTGTTGTGAATGTTTTAGGTTGCTTGAACCTGACAGGTTGTCTGACTGGGGGGTCCACATTCTAACCACTTGGCCACCACGCAGCTAACATCTTTCCCTGTCGGCATGTTAGTTATGTTGCTTACTCATTTTCAACAGGCGTGAAGCAAATGATATGGATGAACTTTTATTGAAAAAGAGTGTGATTGTATCTAAGATTCACTTCATTTAGGAAAACCTATATTGTCATGAACGCTATCAGAATTCTTCGTTGGCATGATTTGCATGTACATTCACTAGCGTTTACATTTAGAAACCAGATAAAAAGAGTCATATTTTCTTGAATCAAGTGGAACAATTTGACACATTTACACAGATTTTATGACTAGATTTAACTGAATAAATCTCGGTATGCTCTATGAAATTTGCTGTGCAGCCTTCACATTGGTCCCAAATCAGCAAATCTTTAAGAAATGCTCTATTGTTTGCAGTGTAGATGTACTTTCCGTGTGTGAGTCCATTCTTACATTTAGAAAGTTTAGAAACCAGATGTATTCTTAATTTAACACAAATACATATTCATCTGTTGTTGAAGAATAATTCAAATAAGCTTATTTTTAGCTTATTAGAAAAAAGAAGAACACTATATTTTCTGTGTGTGTGTCCGTTCTTCATTTTATAAAGTTTTGTTTTTGCAGTGTACCTGTAGGTGGGACACACACCGCTCAGACTAGATAGGACAGCTCTAGTCTAGTTCATGCTCAACGACTAGGTGGGACACACACTGCTCAGACTAGATAGGACAGCTCTAGTCTAGTTCATGCTCAACGACTAGGTGGGACACACACCGCTCAGACTAGATAGGACAGCTCTAGTCTAGTTCATGCTCAACGACTAGGTGGGACACACACCGCTCAGACTAGATAGGACAGCTCTAGTCTAGTTCATGCTCAACGACTAGGTGGGACACACACCGCTCAGACTAGATAGGACAGCTCTAGTCTAGTTCATGCTCAACGACTAGGTGGGACACACACCGCTCAGACTAGATAGGACAGCTCTAGTCTAGTTCATGCTCAACGACTAGGTGGGACACACACCACTCAGACTAGATAGGACAGCTCTAGTCTAGTTCATGTTCAATGACTAGGTGGGACACACACCACTTAGACTAGATAGGACAGCTCTAGTCTAGTTCATGCTCAACGACTAGGTGGGACACACACCGGTCAGACTAGATAGGACAGCTCTAGTCTAGTTCATGCTCAACGACTAGGTGGGACACACACCACTCAGACTAGATAGGACAGCTCTAGTCTAGTTCATGCTCAACGACTAGGTGGGACACACACCGGTCAGACTAGATAGGACAGCTCTAGTCTAGTTCATGCTCAACAACTAGGTGGGACACACACCGGTCAGACTAGATAGGACAGCTCTAGTCTAGTTCATGCTCAACGACTAGGTGGGACACACACCAGTCAGACAGCTGTAGTCTGAGAGCATGGTACAAGATCCAATCTATTTCTCCTCTAAAGGAGGAGGCGGGTCCAGAATGGTTGCTTGGCCCTTTCGTGGTGTCAAAAGATGAAAGTTAGGATACGATGGAGAGGGGCCTCTTCCCAGAATGTGTACATTTTTGTCCTCACAAGAGTGCTCTGTCTCTTTAAGATGCAGGTAGACTGCAGAGTCTTGACCTGAAGAGTTAGCCTGTCTGTGTTCTGCCATGCGTCTGCTCAGTGACTGCTTGGTTTCCCCAGTGTAGAAATCAATGCATTCCTCACTGCAATGGACAGCAGACACCAGATTGTTCTTGTGGGTATGGGGTGTCCTGTCTTTGGGGTGGACCAACCTCTGATGTCTCAAAGTGTCAGCAGGTTTGAAGTGTACTGGTATGTTGTTTGTCAGAAATCTCAGTTTCCCAGGATGACAATGTTAGTGCGTCTGCTACTCTTTTCTTCCTCATCCACCTTGCTTTTGTTCTTTCTGGAACGCAAACGACCAGCTGGGGTAACCACAGGTTTTGAGCGCATCCCTCAGGTGCTTATGCTCTTTCTCTTTGGCCTGTGGGCTGGTGGGAACATTAGCAACTCTGTGTTGGAGGGTTCTGATAACTCCCAGTTTGTGTTCCAGTGGGTGGTGTGAATCAAAAAGTAGGTATTGGTCAGCGTGTGTGGGGTTTCTGTAAACACCGACACGGTGTTCTTCACAGTCCAGAATGTGTTTGTCCACAGAGTTAATATGCTCGGTGAAGGCTGGCACCTCTTCGCTTCTAATTTTGGCCCATGTGTCATCCACATACTGTATCTGTACCAGTGACTTGGTGCTTTGTCAATGAATTGAAAAAAGTTCCAGCAAATGACATATTTGTTCTGGGTGGAGAGCGGATCTATCTTGGAGGGTGTGTTCAAGTGTAAACGTTGCCTCACAGTTTCCACTGCATGCTGGGTTGGAATAGTTTAGTGTCTGCTTTTCTTGACAAGTCCATTGAGTTTTGGACGTGATGTGTTTTGCCCACCAGGGCTGTTTGTTGGCCCAATACTTAGCAATATTGTAAGTTAGAGTTAATGCTGCTGACAGTGGGTCTGAGGGGTGCTCTATCATTTTCCTTTTGTACCCACTGGTTGGGTTTTTAGTCTCCTGCTGGCAGGATTGTGACGTCATGATGCCAACACATGGCAGTATGATGGCTGATTCTGTGTCTGGTGAACCATTTGTGTGGATTTGGCCACATGTTTAGGGTCATTATCTTGCTGAAAGACCCAGTGACGACCATCTTCAGCTCTGGGCAGAGGCCACCAGATTTTCTTTCAGGCCTTTGGAAGAGAAACAGGCCCACAGCATCACCGATCCTTCCCCATACTTCAGGGGGCATGAGGTGCTTTTCTGCACTCTTTTGCGTTCGCTTGTGTTTGCTGCCAAAAAGCTATCTTGGTCTCTGGACCGAACGGAAAAGGTTTTTCCATGCATGCCTCCCAAACACCTGATGGTTGTTTGGTCTGTCTCAAAGAAACAGAGGCTCTGCTCTGTAGAAAATTTATTTAGTCTGGGTTTTTTTTATTTTCTAAAAATACTTAAATACAATTTTCTGTTTGGTCCTATTTTTTAGAAAATATGATTTGAAGCTAAACAAATTAACCAGGGGTGCCAATGATTATGCAGGGAGCTGTAAGTGTAAACAGAATTTTAGGAACCGCTCACCTGGAGACTCTGCAACAATTCACTTTATTGTTCATTGAACAGGGACATGAGCACATTCTTAAAGACATGCATTACACCAGATCCAACTGCATGCAGCTTCTTTCCTTCTCAAGTCCCTGGGCAGGTCATCCAATCAATATGCAACAAAATCAATAGAATACACTCAAAAAATCCATCCATATACTCCATAGCTTATTTCAACCCAAACAAAGAACAAAAACAACCCAAAAAGCCAGAACATTAACAAATTCCAAAAGTCAATCGTGTACTTCAGCGGTGAAACATTTCAATTGTACGTTATTTACAGTGCTCAAAGTATTTCTGCTATTTTGGGTTCTTTGTCATTAAATACAAGCATCATTGAACACTTGGGACCTAAAATGCTGATTTTTCAATCACACTTTTCTGACATTTACATGTAGACTATCAAACTCAAAGTCCAATGCCATGGATGTCACTCAGATGATTTCTCCCCTGGAAATAAAGAGGAAGGGAAAACATGGTCATTATTTCCACATTACGTTAAAATGCAGCATGATAACTTCATGAAAAAACACTTACAAGTGATTGGTCCAATGGTTAGTGGCTTTAGTGGAGAAGACTTAAGACATGACGTCGGGCTCTGCCGGAGCAGGACTACATGTGGAACAACATAACATTCCAACTAGGTTCTTCAACAACAACACAACTGTAACTAACTGTATGCGACTCACCGGAATGCAAGAAGAAGTCATGCTGTCACACAGGCTGAGGCTGCAGTGGAGGTAAACATCTCCAGATTCTCCAACAAGGATGAACGAGGTAATGAAACGAGCCTTGAGGGATGAGCCGCTCATAACCACAGACACTCGCTGGCGGTCGGTGGGACATCTAAGAAAAACAGCATTTATCAGTGTTTTGCATTTTGTTTCCGTATTCACCCATGCTAAGCAAAGACGTACTTGTTTTGGATGAGAAGGTTTCGTTCAAGATGGTCAGGGTCTGATGAGTGAGAAGCGAAGCATTCCTCCAAAACAACCGCCAAGCTGGGATCTTTCTTGTCCACAGAGACCTCCACGTATAATGGTGAACCCACTGGAAGGACCACCGCGCCTGCCGCATAAGGCTCTGCATAGTCTGATTTCTTGAACAGGACCATGGAGATTTTCAGTTTGGCACCCGAGCCAACAAAGACACCTTCCATCCTGTCAGTAAAAGACACGAGTTCTCCTCTCATTATTATGTGGCTGCATGCGAAGCGCATCTTATTCTGCCTCATGCGTGTTATTATGGACCAATGCGCTAACATTCTGTGTAAATGTAAGCCTTATACTTGCCTGCTTGGTGGGTCCTCATTCACAGCTCCGGATTGGCTTGATGGATCATCAGGGACCTGGTTGTGATCAACCTCTTTGCTGGGCCTTCACACAAAAATTCCACAGAACTCCTTTCAGTATCAAAATAGTCAACATATACAAATGCCATGTTAAATAACACTTTAGTAGTAAATACACAATACAGCAACCTGTCAGATACAACCCCAGGCCATTCATAAAGTTTCTAGTTTACTAGAATCATTCCAAACCATAGCTAATTGTATCAATGTCCTATTTATTCATGACAACTCACGGCAGGTTCAGTCTGATGGGTGCCTTCAGTCTTGTGGGTGTGTCCAGGGGATACGCGCATGAGAAAGGAAGAACCAGGGGCAGAAAGAAGGAAGTACAGCTGTCTGGATAGATGAATAAGGCGTTGGAGTAGATGACATGTGTGCTGTTGATCTGAAAAACAGATTTCATCCACATGATTCCAAGGTGTAGGTCTTCAAAATAAATGTCTACGTGCGTGTGCTGCTTTTTACCGCCAGTGTGTTTCCACAGGCACCCGTCTGAGCGTCAGCGTCGTACCACACGACACCATGTTTGTCCCTGGTCCAGGAACACTTGCCGTCTGCCAGGTTGCCAGTCAGAGCACTATAACCAGTGGGTCTTATGCTAGTTAAATCCACACCCACTTGGATTTTGTCAGAGCCACAATTAAGGTTACTGAGTGACGGATCCAACTTGGGACTGCAAGAGGTGGTCTTTCTGTCACACAGGCTGAGGCTGCAGTGGAGGTAAACATCTTGGTGTTTTCCCTGAAGAAGGAAGAGCAGGGCGGAGAAACGAGCCTGGTGGGATACGCCGCTCTCAACCACTAACACTTGCTGGCGGTTAGTGGGGCTTCTAATAAAAAAGTTGATCATCAGTATTCTGCATCTGGTCTCCATATTCACCCCAACTAAGCAAAGACGTACTTGTTTTGGATGAGGTGATGTTGGCCAGGACTCTTTGTGTCTGATGAGTGAGAAGCGAAGCAGTCCTCCAAAACAACCGCCAAGCGGGGATCTCTCACAGAGACCCCCACATATAACGCTGAGCCCACCGGAAGGACCACCGTACCTGCTGCGTAAGTCTTTGCATCGAAGGAGTTCTTGAAGGAGTTCTTGAACAGGACCATGGAGGTTCCCAGTTTGGCACCCGAGCCAACAAAGACATTGTCCACCCTGTCAGTAAAAGACACACATACTCATAAAGCAAGTTCATTTTATTACGGCTCATACTAATTATTATGGGCCTGCTTGTGGAGCAATGCTCTAACGTTCTGAGGAAATGTAACGCTGTTACTGGCCTGCGTGGTGGCACCCCCTCTGCAGCTCCGGATTGGCTTGGTGGCTCATCGGGGACCTGGGGCTGGACAACCTCTTCTTTGGTCCTTCACACAGAAATGCAAAAATGGATGTGGGGGCCACTTTGCTGTGTACATTTATTGGACTGTACGCTATATACAAGCTTCGTGTTAGGAACGGGCTGCCCCTGGGCCACACTTTGGACACGGTGCACAGTAAGAGTGAACAGGGTGATGATTATTTTATTTTTAGTAAAGCTGCTCTGTTACTAATGTGCAGCCTTCTCATCTCTGCTGAACAATGGCAGCACGCTGCTTTCATTGTAGAAATAACATTTCAAAACAAAATGTAAAAAATATACACAAATATCAAAGTGGGCCCTGCATCCCTGCTTTACATAATTCACATTGAGGTCAAGTGTTGGGACATTACCAGGGCTTTTCTCCGGCCCGCACACGCCCCCACGCATGCGCCCACACAGAAAAATATGGTAAAACTGTCGATCCGTAAGGTGGTTTGACTGTACCGTTCCATCCCTAATTACACCATACTGACATAACATGGCTGAAACCTGTATCATTTCATCTCCATTCATTCATGACAACTCACACCACGGTCGGTCTGATGACCACATTTAGTCTGGCGTCTGTCTTCAGGGGATACTCGCATGAGAAAGGAAGACTCGCTGGCAGAACGGAAGAACTGTTTGCTGGGTAGATGAATAAAGTGTTGGAGTAGGTGACATGTGTGCCGTTGGTCTGAAAAACAAATGAAAACATTTCATTCAAATATACGCTTGTCTTTGCAGCCCTCTGCACATTTTAAACTTAACAAGAAAACAACAAACATGAAAAATAGCATTTTTACAAAGTCCAAAAAATGAGAAAAAAGTTGCAATTTTCTACTTTTTTAGTGAGAAACAGAATTTCTGGAAAATTAGGTTGTGGAAAAAGTTATGTTGCAAAATCAAAACATTATGGGAGTAGTCATGAGTACGAGAAGAACATAAATATTTAGGAAATAAAAAAACAGCAGCAGAAATGGAAAAACAGTTTACAAAATCAAAATATTTTTGCAAGAGTTTACAAAATAAACTTTAAAAAAATATGAATGACAAGACAAGAAACATGTATTAATTGGAAAATTAGGTTATGGAAAAAGTGTACAAAAATAAAGTCAAAATATCATAAAGTCATAATTCCGAGCATTTTACAAGAATAATCTCATAATATTGCTAACAAATCAAATGACATTTGTGTAGCATTGCCCTACAAAATACTTTGAAACAAGACAATGAATAAACTGATAATTTTTGGAAAATTAGGTTGCGATAAGTTAAGGTCAAAATATTATGGGAATAAAGTTAGAGCTGCAATATTAATGTTACCTTCAGTGTGTTTCTACAGGCACCTTCCTGAGTGCCAACTTCGTACCACACCACACCATCTTTCTCCCTGGCCTGGGAACACGTGCTGTCAATCAGGTTGCCATTGAGTGGGTCACGACCAATTAGTCTCATCTTAGCTGAATCCACGCCCACTTGGATTTTGTCAGCGCCACAATCGAGGAGACTGATGAGTGGAGGATCCAATTTTAACTGTTCTGTGTGTAATATGCCAACATATGGAAATACATGACAGTCACCTTCACTAATATGACATTGCTGCATCATGACATTGATCATACTGTAACTCTTCTTTGCTAACTAACAGCTACGCCACAAGTATTTCTAGTTACAATTATTTGGCCAGTGTGAGTAGCAACATTGGCGCCACCTTGAAAAGGTAGTCAGCGGGTGTAAATAAGAGTGTTGCCAGTTGGTATATAACAGTGTGGATAGTGTTCCATTTCAATAACTGCTGGTGTACGCATCCAGCATGAAAGGACGTATTGATCATGACACCTGAAATCCTTGCGGCGATCAGCACGAGGAGGAGAAAGAACGCCCCTCCAGGCGTCCCCATCGTGGCGCACATGCAGCGTTCTACTGAAAGACACGACGTCATCAGACACGCATTTTGAAAGATTTGCAGTAAAGTTTGACGTTACCTCGACCAGGAAGGAGTCCAGGAGTTGGTGAGAATGTTTGTCGTCAAGAGGGAGTGTTGATAGGCTGAGGCTTGATCATAGCACACAATAACTTATCAAACACTTCAATGCTCCGTCAATAAAAGAACGCTGCAACACAAATACTCTTTAGAGTGGGGGTGTCCAAAGTGCGGCCCGTAGCTGTTTTATTGGCTCGCAGCTCAACTAAAAATATAAAATGAAAATGGAAAAATCAGCAGTATTTTATAGGAAAGTAAAAAAATTAAGTCACGGGAAAAAGGCTTTTACAATTTTGTAATGTTGGAAAAAAGTTGTATTCCAACAAGAACTTTTTTTTACAAGAATAAAGTCAAATCATGTAATTTTAGTAACTGAAATATGAAAGAAAACGTGTTATTTTTAAAAGGTGTATTATTATGAGAATAGAATTGCCATTTTTGTCAAAATAGGTTGAGGAAAAAGTTCTATTAGGCTTTTTGACCTCATCCCAAACATCATCACACGACCACTCTAACTATCCTTTCATTCTTCAGGATGTGGCCCCCGGTGGAAAAGCTTCGGACCCCCCTGCTTTAGAGGCATTCTGTCAAGCTTACTCCGACCCAGGAGGGATGAATCCACTCGACGCCTGCAGCTTAAATGTCACACGTTATTACATCCAATCATTCTCATCGCCAACCATGTCCTTCACATTGAAAGTGACCAAACCATAATGGCGTCACACACTGACAGCTCAGTGAAGAAATGTGACGTGAAAAGCTGTATGGAGGACCACATGGGACCGAATGACATCATTAAAAGTGTCGTTCATCAAATCAATAAATTGAGCTTTCAATAATTCATTCAATGTGTCATTAATTCACTATTTGTGTCATTTATTTAATAGACCGAAACAAGCGGACTCAGACATAGATGACGTCACCCTAACGCCAATCATTGGGCTTGATTGGAGTTAGCCCCGCCCACAGAATTTGATGGGTGGTTGCCACAGAATAATTCATCAAGTACGTGTAATCATTAAATAGTGAAATAATTCAATCATTACATAAATAAATAGCCAAATAAATATATTGTTTTACATTAAATTAATTATTGAATGATTTATTTATTGATTTAATTGATTAATGACACATTTATTTTATTCATTTTGTGCCATTTGGTCCTCCATATAGCTGAATGCACCTACTTATTGCTGTGATGACTTTTTAAATGTCATGCTTGTCCTTTTCAATGCAATAACCTTAAAGCTTGATGAACAGGAAAACTGAAAAACTTTTTAAGGACTCGGGAGTTCTTATGGAGCTAAAAGCGTTCATATCTGATTTAGAAGTGTCATAGAAGTGTAAAAAGAGGAATGAATACTGCTGTGGTCGTCGATACGATGAACTATAAGATCCACTTCGTTAAAATGATCAAACGTCAATGTCACCCATACCATTCCTTCCCTATAAAAATATATTGTCCAGCCATTTCAACAAATACTTAGTAAAAAATTGCCTTTTTGCTTTTCTAACGGTATACCTTGTAGGCAATATTCATCAGGTCTTACCGGTCGGTCCTCAGGTCTTCGTTGCTCCTCCGCTGCTTCCTCCGGCGTCCACCTGCCTTCCACTCTTATCGCAGCCTGCAAGAAGACCTTCTTTTCATTCAGACGTGACATAAACGTCATTTATCGTCACGATTAAAACACTAGTCAGTCACCTGCATCACTCCTATACACTTAAAGTCACGTAAAGCCTTGATAGATACACCTGTCACCCACATCATTCCTATGTAAAGCCGTCAAAAAGTTATTTAAAGGCTTGATAGATACATCTGTCACCCACATCGATCCTGTAAAGCCACAAAATAGTGACGGGCGTATCGATGACGAGGCTGTCAAACTACTGCAACCACATGTGATGTCACGTGCAACCCAGCAATAAGCTAAATACTGAAACATGCAATGTAAGTTACAGAAAAAGTGCCATATTTATTTCAAACATTTAGTCAAAACAAAATAGCCATTTCTGGTCACAGTCAACTAAAATAACATTGCTATCAACAAATAAAAGAGGTTATTCTTAATAAATCCACAAATAACAATTCCATTAAATATTGCTGGCAATGATAATTTGTAAAGCTGCATATTTCTACGTGGCACAAACTATATAAGAACAAAGTAAAGCGCAAAGTATGAAGCTAAAGCAACCAGTGAAATTATAAACGATGACACTGAGGGATTCTTCCATGAGGTGTGACATTAGATTCCAAGTATTAAAGGAAGACGCCTGACTTACTTGCCAATCATCATTGAAAACTAATAATAGAATGTAGTCATTAATTGATTACTGTAATTTGCGGTTTATAAGCCACTACTTTTTTCTCATGCTTTCAACCCTGCGGCTTATACACTGATGTGGCTAATATGTGCTCACGTCCGTGTGCTTCCGAGCAGCACGCTCATCATAGAGAACACGTGGAGAGATGTCGGGAGTTTCATGCAGTAAATTGTAATATCAAATGTGACCAATAGATGTCGTGGTATCCTCAGTAATGTTGAGCAAATGTCTGAAGAAGAGTCATTTACGTCCGTCCGCTATTCTGGCATGAGAACATGGCAGCACACCGCGGCTGCTCGAAGACTGTTGCTGGGCCACGCCAGGGGTCAGACTCAACATGAATGCCAGGAGGGGGCAGGACACACATTAATTATTCAACTACAGTACTATAAGAATGAAAACTAATTCACACATGCCTCCGTTTACGATCGGCCATCGTTTCAACAGATTGAGACTGGCAGTTCCCACCAGATGCGTGTCATTGAGACAATATGCCAGTCATTTAGTTGCTTTCCACCGTGTTCTTCTTAATGATATACATGACCTCAAATGACTGAAGTGTCAAAGTATCCGTATTTTCACGAGATAATCAATTTTAGAGCGTAAAGGTGCGGTATCGGAGGTACTGACATTTCAGTATCGATCCGCACGTAACTAGTTGGCAGATCTGTTAGTGTCTTTCGGCATGCATGAAACCTGGTGCCAGCACCTCATCATACAGTGGTTTGTACAAATACAATAATTCTGAGAGAAAATAATTGAGAGACGCTGCTTCATGCAAATATGTTAAGCGTGTCCCAAAAAGATAGACAATGACCGTGGTGGGACTGGGATATGAAGTCTGAACACCAGATACTCGTGCCTTCCATCCTGTTGTGTTAGAAGCAATTGTCGCTGGCAAGCAAGTATGGTAAGCGTCACTCCGGCCGCTGGCGTCAGGTACCAACCCGATGGTGGGACGACGTGGGAAAGTTGCAGAAGTCACCCGTTTCACTGGGTTCTGCGTTAAAAGGCAAAGGCGGATAAAAGTCCGACTTCTCTAACGGCTTTGGTGCAACTGTTTTGCAGGATCTCTGTGAAAGAGGCGCATGTTAATGATTAAAATGTCCGATGCAGTGTAAGGCGCGTGTGTGGAACGTCACATGTTAATCACATGTTGCTATCATGTGTTTGCAGGAAAGGGGTGTCAGCAGGTGGCCAGAATCTGTTGAAATGGACAAAGATCTTCGAGATGCAGATTTCAGTAAGACACCTTCTGCACATTGGCACATTTTTTTAACGATACGATACTAAGTAAAATATCACAGACACCAATGCCAGTACAGCAACGAGCCGTTAAATAATGTACTATTTTAGCACTGTCTAAACTAATCAAAAACCCTGATTGCCTGTTTTACATGAACTACAGTGCCAGTCAGTGCTTACACAGAAGATCCTTGGGTTATACGCCACTTCTGTTCCTAACTCCTAAATCAATTCCAGTTTGCTAGGGATGCCATCCATCAGTATCAGCCAATTTCCATGGCAAAGTGTGTGATACTGTAGGCATATGCCGATCAGTGCCGATCACAACAATCAACCACCTTCTATGTTTGTGTATTTTGTCATTTAGTATAATTTTAACACGTAGCAACACGTAGTATCGGTACAGTTCAAGTCAACAAAATGACAGAGGCCAAATTTCTCCACCATTTTCACTCTGTCCATCAGTTATGTGATATGTCTTATTAATGAATGTTTTATTAATAAACATGACGGAAATTCTCAGGGGTTTCCAAACTTTTGCATACGACTGTATGTGTTGACACCTACAAGCTATTACGACTTATTAGGTTATGATATTCACGTCAACATGTGGGAAATGTACTTGTATGGCGCTATCTGCTTACACATTAGTTACTTAGACAGCTGCATAGCCATGTGAAATACCCACTAAATCTACACGACTGCGCTGCCAGATGTGGAACTCGCCTATTATTAGTAAAAACAATGTGCATATTTAAGTAAATCATACGCATTTTTTGCCCAAGTGAAGCATTTTCAGGTGTAAAAATTGTTACATTAACTAAAATATAAATACAGTCAAACCTGTCTTAGCGGCCAACTTTATTGAACGGCCACCTGCCTATAGCAGCCACTGAAAAATCCCCCCCCAGCAAATTTACATGTTATAGACCCTGTGTATAGCAGTCACCTGTCCAACGCGGCCAGCGGCCACCCATTTTGTCTCCCTTGGTCAATATCTGACCGCATATAGCGGCCAAATTACCAACTCAAGTAGAAGCTTCATGCACGAAAAAGTTTTGTTTTTCAATCAATGAAGCCGTCGTGTGTAGACTTTAATTACTGAGTCCTAGCTCAGTCACAATCATTCACAAGATCCACACAAACTGTCAGTTGTTCCACATAAAAAAGCCGTCTTCTTTTGAGCTTGCTATTTCCTGGTCAAACATGTAACTTTAAGACCATTTGCACCAAAACATTACCGCAAAGTAGGCTGGGAACAGGACGTGCTCCCAGCGACGCTACAATAAAAAAAAAAAAACATACGCAAAGAAGGAAACTTCTCCTGTTGCTTCTGCCAACTTTGTTTATTGAACGCGGCCACCAGACAGCAGCTCAGAACACACAAACATCTCTCAGCATCGTCTCTCCTTCCTGCTTGCCCACAAGGCAAAGGTTAAACAAGCCCCACTACATAGCTGTCCCGGCAATGCCTGTAAGAAATGACACCGTTTATTTCCTGGTGTGCACTGGTCAATACTGTAATGCCGCTTGTTGTGGGGAAGGAGAGACTCACGTCGCCGATGCACTTTAATGGCTTTATTAACAGCGGAGAACACTGCAGGACTTTACATCCACGCCAACATAAACACACTTCCCAACTCTCTCCAAACTCACAGCTAGCACTGAGCCTAGCTCTCGTGCTCGGGACGCCCACCGTCACTCCCCGTCACTTCCTGATGAACTAAAGCTGTAATGACACTCTGCCGTATAAAAAGTAAAATATTAAAAACAAGCGTAAGACATTACGAGCACAGCTTTGTTCTGTGGGTCGTGGATATATTCTATCAGTTATTATTAAGCCTCTAGCTTCCTTTTCGTAAGTAAAAACCTTGGCTATGATTGCACAGGTTTAAATGATCTCACAACTGGCACAATAATAATACTCAGAATAATAACACAGGTTACTGTTGCCGCTATAGCGCACAACAAGCTAAAACTCAACTCATAACCCCCGACATCACTTCCTGTCCACCAACAATTCTGCTCCCCTACAAGGAGAACTGTCTTTAATGGCTTATTTTCTCTGATTATATCAACTATATTGGGTAATAGGAATGTAAAGGTAACTTTAGTGGTGTTATGTCATGTCTAGAGGGCTCTAATAATGTTAAAGTGTATTTAGAAGGTGGTTAACAGGTTTTCTATGTCATAACTCTGAATATTCCATTTCTAACAATGGAATTGTGGAAATTCACTTATCACGGTCAGGTCTGGAACCAATCCGCAATAAACGAGCGATTACTGTAATCCATGTCATTGGTATCGGCCGATGTCACTCATGGATGATTAGTATTGGAATCGGCAGCAGAAAACCCTGATCAGAGCACCCATACTGACGACAAATGAGGAACGGGTACCTCTGCACGCTCTTTCCAGCGACCGCAAAGCAGCTGCACATCGTGCCAAACAGGAAACCGCAAACCAAAATAAGAGCACAAAACAGGCAGCGAGGCAAAAACTTAAGGAAAAGCAAAACTAAAGGCCAATCTCTCATGCGGAACATAAAGTGCTGATTACGCGAGGGGAGTGCCAGTCTATATGTTGGGCATGTCTTGCGCAATAGCATGAGAAAGGCTGCTACGACACTGCTAGCTAGTTAAGCGACGTAGGATGGATGAAACCACTCTCTTATTATCTTTGTAAAGGCAGAATCGTTGCTGCATCTTTAATATTGGATGTTGTTAGATTCAGCACGTGTACCTAAAGAAGTGTCCAGGTAGGGTATATGTAGCGAAAGAACATTAACCGTTCCGGTGGTGCAATGTTGATATCGCTGTCTTGCAGGACGGCTACTGGGAGCTGACCGCAGAGCTGGGCAGGTGCATTGACGTCGACCTCGACGTCCTTGCCAATGAGTTCCTCACAAGCAAAGGCATCCGCTCTCTCGGTGAGATGGTCTTCCATCCTTGTAGGCCGCACCTGCTTCAGGGAGCAGTGCAGTGAGCTCACGTCTTGTCTTGTGCAGGCGTGAAAGCCCACGCTGACATCCTGAGGCTGCTGGCGACTCTTGTGGTCCTGCAGCTGATGAGGTTGGAGAAGCTGCCGGAAGGCCAGCTGCTGCGTACGCTGTTCGCTTTCGAGGAACCTCCGATCAGGTAAGGGTCTTCACACCCTCGGGCTCCTGGTTCTGGAAATGTAAACAGCCCTCAAAAAAAATTTTGGCGGCAGAAGCAGGCCGGCCCGCTGGCAGATCGTCAAGAATGCGGTGGACTGGGTCCGCTGGGCCGACCGCCAGTACCCCTGCGTCTGCAGCCGGCTTGAGATGGGTTCGACCTGGGAGTCCGTCACCCGCCAGCTCCTGGGCTACGAGGTCTTGCCCGCCTTGTCGCCTCTTGCTGGCCTGAACCTGAGGAGGAACACGTCCGCCGCATGTCCCCCTGTGGTCGTCCAGTGAGGACACCCGGCAGCATGGCAGGAAAGAAGGACGGGTCGCAACATTAGGTACACAAGCTGAAGCGATTCCACACGACAGTATTTATATACTTTTTGGTATTCAGTGTTCCCTGGTTTATCGCGGGGGATAGGTTCCCAAAATAACCTGCAGTAAGTGAAATCCGCAAAGTAGCCAACTTTATTTTTTTTTCAATGATTCTACATGTTTTAAGGCTGTAAAACACCTCACCATACACTTGATACACTTTTCTCAGACAGACATGAACATTTTCCTGCATTTCTCTCTTGTTTAAACACTCTCAAAGTCCAAACCTTTGTTTGAATTTTAATGATCAACCTACTAGGTTGGACACAAGAAATTATTAATAGTGACTCACACGTATTTCACTCTTCTGGTCGTGCCTCTTCATCATCCTGGCGCCGTTCTGCTCTACTGTAGCGTTTTTGTATTATTGTCAAAACATATTGTTCCTCTCGTCGTACTTTCCTCCTTCCTTCCTCCTTTCATAATAGCACCCTGCAGCCGCAACTGCTTCCTCTTCTGCCTTTTGGGTCCGACCGCAGGTACCTTTGACGGTGCAGAACATTTTGGAAACAGCAAGTCGGCGAAAGGTGAACCGTGATGTAGCGAGGGAACACTGCAGTACTGAATCTCGTTGGGTCGGCGCTTCTCAGCTGAAATTTTTGAAGTCACGTTTCTCACAATGTTTTTTTCCATGTCCTTCCCCTCCCGCTCAAGCTTGACATATATATATATATATATATATATATATATATATATATATATATATATATATATGTGTGTGTGTGTGTATATATACACTGCTCAAAATAATTAAAGGAACCTGGACCAGGGCATCACTGCGGTACCTGGACGCATGGAGGAGATTCCAGGAGAGCTGGACAGGGCCATAGAAGGTCCTTCAACCCTCAGCAGGATCGGTATCTGCTCCTTTGTGCAAGGAGGAACAGGATGAGCACTGCCAGAGCCCTACAAAATGACCTCCAGCAGGCCACTGGTGTGAATGTTTCTGACCACCAATCAGAAACAGGCTCCATGAGGGTGGCCTGAGGGCCTGACGTCCTGTAGTGGGCCCTGTGCTCACTGCCCAGCACCGTAGAGCTCCATTGGCATTTGCCATAGACCACCAGAATTGGCAACTACACCACTGGTGCCCTGTGCTCTTCACTGATGAGAGCAAGTTCAACCTGAGCACATGTGACAGACGTGAAAGGGTCTGGAGATGCCGTGGAGAACGTTATGCTGCCCGCAACATCATTCAGCATGACCGCTTTGGTGGTGGGTCAGTGATGGTCTGGGGAGGCATATCCCTGGAAGGACGCACAGACCTCTACAGGTTAGATAACGGCACCCTGACTGCTATTAGGTATCGGGATGAAATCCTTGGACCCATTGTCAGAACCTACGCTGGTGCAGTGGGACCTGGGTTCCTCCTGGTCCACGACAATGCCCGACCTCATGTGGCTAGTGTATGCAGGTAGTTCCTGGAGGATGTCCAGGAGCTCATTGATGCCCTGGTCCAGATCTGGGAGGAGATCCCCCAGGACACCATCCGTAGTCTCATTAGGAGCATGCCCCGACGTTGTCAGGCACGCGTACAAGCACGTGGGGGCCACACAAACTACTGAGAATCATTTTGAGTTGCTACAATGACATTTTAGCAAAATGGACCAGTGTGCTGCATCATTTTTTCACTTTCATTTTTGGGGTGTCTTTGATTTCCCCCTCTATAGGGTGATCATTTTCATTTCTATCAAATGATGTGGCATCATTTTGTTACTAATACATCACCCACTTATTATCAGGAAAGATATTCAAGATCATTTTCCCCCAGTTTAGATCTGATGTGTTTTCCAAGCGTTCCTTTCATTTTTTTAAGCAGTATATAAAGATGCCCTTTAATAACTAACACACGGGTGTCCAAAGTGCAGCCCGCTGCGGTTTTTATTGGCCCACGCCACATTATAAATGTCTAATTTAACAAGAAAACTTTAAAAAAAACCCCACAACAACAACAAAAATGGAAAAAGCAACAGTAATTTTACAAGAATAAAGTCAAAATATTAAGAGACAAAAGTTGGAGTATAATGAGAAAAGGTCATAATATGATGAGAATAAAATGACATCATTTTAGCAGCAAAAGGTTGCAATATTAAAGTCGTAATATTATGAGAACCAAACAAAACAATGAACTCAGTTGTAATTTGTGGAAAATTTGGTTGCAGAAAAAGATGTAATGTTGTAATGTAAGAAGAAAGTCAAAATATGAGGGCAATGACGTAATTACAAGAATAACATTTACAAAAGGAAAGTTTAAATAGTTAAATTAGTTGAAATTTAAAAAAAAAAGTAAAGTTAAAAAGCGACAACAGAAATGTAAAAACAGCAGTAATGTTTTCAGAATAAAGTGAAAATACTCAGAGATGAAAGTCGCAATTTTATGACAATAACTTGCAATATTAGGAGGGAAAATGCCATTTTAGTAGCATAGAGTTGAAATATTAAAGAAAAATGTTACTTTTTAAAAGTCATGATATTATGACAAACTAAAAAAGAAAATATAAATTCATTGTCAAATTCATGTCAGTCATTTTTGGAAAATTAGTTTGGGGAAAAAGTTATAATATGGGAATAAAGTCAAAATATGAGAATGAAGTCATATTATAAGAAGAAAATGTATGAAGATTATGAGGCAACAGCAGCAGGAATGGGGGGGAAAAGAGCAAAGAGTGAATTTGATTGTAGTAATTTGCTTTTTCACCGATATCACACCGCTGAGATGCACTGTTTTCTTGAAATGTATCGAACTTCTTAGCATAACTGCACAAAATAGCAAAGCTGCATCCTTTCATTTTTCTCTGTGTGGCCCTTGTTGGAAAAAGTTATTTGAATGGGACGGTGACAGATAGCCTGTAATGCTAAAATATTTAGCTGGTTGATAATTGTACTACAAATTATCGTAGAGAAATGATAATATCGACTTTTTTTAGACCATTTTTTTGTAAATGTTTTCATTAATTTTTTATTAAGTGTCATGTCACATTTGAACCCCTAGATGGTGCTCAAGTATAGTGTACTTTAGTACGTGTAGTGCATGCGCCTGTACAGACTCAACCTGTCTCTGTTAAGAAACAAAAACAAAACACTCCAATAAAACCTAGACACACACACACACACACACACACACACAGTTATGTAGTGTATTGTCCAATCAATGTAGCGGATCATGTTTGTGCTGGACCACCGCTGAGTTGTGGCGCAATATGCAATGTTGCTGATATGCCCTTCAACATGTCTTCTTTTACGCAGTTTTATTGCTGTTTGTGACATGTGCGTGTACGTTCTTCCAGGCAATTTGTACTGTCTGTCAAACATTTCCCCAAATGTTGGCTTTTCAACCGTATTGAAAGGTTGCATTTCTTTTGCAATGTAGCGAGCGACACTGTGATTTTGCGCTGTTTTGTTTAATATTTGCTCCGCCCGTCAAACGCCTCAGTAAGCATCGACTGTCTGGACGAAAGCTGTACTGCGCATCCACACTGGAACCGTGGCATTTGGCTTAGAAACTATCGCTCTTGTGCCTTTATTCGTATTTGCGTCTGCTTGCTCAACGCTAACTGCTAGTACTCGGTGTAGCCATTCACTACACAGGCCCCGCCTCCATGTACTGGGACAAAGACGCTGAGTAGCCGACAGGAGGTTCACTCTCTCCGTTCATGCCACTATAGAACCAATGTGCACGCACACATGCAGAGAGAGAGAGAGGAGCCTCTTTGTTAAAGATTCTCTTACGATATCAAATACCAACGTATGTACATACTCTATTTTATTATCTGAAGGGGATCAATCATCCAAACATCCTGTGATTATCTGTTTATTCTGGAGAAGTGGAAAAGTACTGTGAGTGGACTGAGAGAAAACGGTTGAGATAAAGAAGCACCTGGTCTGCGAGGCATGACCAAGGCTGTCAGGACAGGACAGCTCCAGGCAATTCAAGGACAAAAAGCACATTCCGCAGTCACGCGCTAAGCAGCCGCTTCCTCAACGGTCCACTCCCGGAACTACCTGTGACTAATATCGAAACTTAACTTACCACGTCCATCTATGTGTTACCATGCCCATCTATGTCAATAAAAAGAAGCAGGAGAGTGTGGCACGGATTCTCTCTCCTTGCGCAAGAAAATCTCAAGCCTTCCAGTCTGGGTCATTTTGTTAATTCACAGGTTGGGGGCAAGTTCCCCTGACACTCTTGTCATCCAGCCTGTGTTGCACAGAGAGATGAGGAAATGGAACAATATGCACATGTCAATTTATGGAGGCGTCCAAATTATTGACCTCGCTCTTTTCTATTGTTCGATTCATCGTTTTATCCATTATGGTGACAAGCCTAGCGAAGGAAAAGAAGGGCAAAATGGGAGGGTTGACAGAAGGGATGAGAAAGCGATGAAGCGTTTCTTTCGTCATGCATTTACTGTGTAATCAACTAGCGCTCACGAGAGGCTTGCCGCCGGAGCACACCTCCTCAACCCGGTGTGCGTGCACCGCCGTTGAAGCCTGCATCCAGCCTTTGCCTTTAGCGGGGGGGTCTCAAACTCAGTTTACCCGGGGGCCACTGGAGGTAGTCTGGGTGAGGCTGGGCCTCAGCAAGTATTGGGAATAAGGCTCACGATAACGATCATATCTATAACGATATCGCGTATGCTGCAGGAAACACGTCCAACATGTTAGCTCACTTAAAGCGGCATCATTCGGCAGTGAACGTTACAGCTACAAGAAAGAATACCTTAGTTAGCTTAGTGCTAACACCGATAACGTCGGCATATAAACAACCTCTAGCAAACAAATCTGACCGGGCCAAAGCAGTAACACGTGGTATTGGAGTTTGTATAGCCACGAGATTACGACCACGTTCAGTTGTTGAGAGCGCTGGCTTTAAGGACAGTCATGGAACAAATGATTAGACCACCCTCGTTTCTCCAGTTTCATTTTCATTTTAATGCCTGATACAACTACAGGTACCTTTGTTTGGACAAATATAACAATAACAACAAAAAATAGCTCATAACCGTTTGATTTTTTGGCAGTACAATGCTGTAGCTATTCATGTTAGCAATTTGGTTATTATCAAGAAAAGCATGGAAGTTGCTAGATATCAGCTCTTAAATTAAACTCTTATGAGTTATATTTGTTATCATCATATTTGTCCAAACAAATGTACCTTTAGTTGTACCAGGCATTACAATGGATCAATAAACTGAGGAAACAAGGCTGGTCTAATCATTTTTTCCATGACTGTACATGATTACAGTTCTTGTACCTCGCTACAAAATACCATCACGTCCTCACTTTAGCCAGAAAGTTATACCAGCACTTTATGAAAAAGCTAATTAATTGTCCATAGGTATGAATGAGAGTGTGAATGGTTGTCTGTCTAAATGTGCCCTGCCATTGGCTGGCGACCAGTCCAGGGTGTACCCCGCCTGTCGCCCCAAGTCAGCTGGGATGGGCTCCAGCATGCCCCAGCTACCCTATTGAGGATAAGCGGTATAGAAAATGGATGGATGGACAGATGGTTGGACTTCACGTGCAACGGACAGATTTAACTAACTGTCCATTACATTTCACTAAGTCTAATGGGTCGCTTTTATTTATTTAAAAAAATGTGTTTGCATTTTTTAAAATAAAAGCACTTTAAGACATTTTTTCTGCCTTTTTTTGTGCCGAAAATGACCCACTTCAAGAAACTGAACCGAACCAAAATGACATATTAGTGTACCGTTCCACCCCTAGTATTTACTTACCTGTTACATGATGTGCTGTCATTTCGTGTGTGTGCGTTAGCACCACGATTGTAGGCAGTGTTCTGTTTCGTGACCCCCATTTCGCCATGTGACTCTTAGTTCCGTGGTAGGTTATGCTTTCACCCTGTGAGCATCATTGGCTTAACTTAGAGCTTGCGGGCCGCATTTACAGTAGTCTTTCCTGTCAAGTCACGGGCCGCAAAATCTGACTTGGCGGGCCGCAAATGGCCCGCGGGCCGCGAGTTTGAGACCACTGGTCTAGGAGTTTGTCGTTGGCAGAAAATGCACCGCCGCTGGATTCACCAAACGTGGAGTTCCTCGAGCCACGCTTTGCCATGCCCAGTTGCGAGTATTTCTCAGATGTTTGCTTACTGTTGTACAGTGTTGTTTACAGCCACGTCGAGAAGCTAATTGCTGATGGTGTAACCATTAGCTTCACAACAGATATGTGTTAATTCCACCACAGGAGATATGTGACGTTACACATATCGGTATCGTTTGATATCGTAATCGGAAATTGAAGGTTGGACAATATTGGCATATCGGATGTTGGCAAAAAAAAAGCTAGTTATTTTTCTTCATAATGTAGCGTTATTCTCGTAAGACGTTTTCTGGTTGGATTATTACTTTTTTCTCTTAAAATTATGACTTTATTCTCGGAAAATTGTTTTTGTTTTTTTTGTTTTTCATTTTCCAACAATTTCAACTTTTTTTCATGTAAAGTTTTCCAAAAATGACAACTTTGTTTTGTTTATTTTTCATAATATTACAACTTAAAATGATGTTATTTTTCTTCATAATGTAATAACGTTATTCCCGTACAACTTTTACTGTTGGATTAGAACTTTTTTCTATTAATATTATGACCTCATTCTTGGAAAATTACAGCCGATTTTTCCATTTTGTTTGTTCTCATAATATCACGACTTAAAAAAAATGTTTTTAATATTCAAATTAAAGCGACCAAAAGTATGTTATTTTTCCTTTTAATATTAGGATGTTATTGTCATAAAATATTGGCTTTTTCGTGTTAGTTCGCAACTTCTTATTAGAATATTTTGGCTTTATTCTTGTAGAATGACTGCAGATTTTTTCATTTTTGCTGTTTTGTAGTATTCTTGTTATAGTCAATTTTTTAGAATGTGCCATGGGCCCGAAATGGACCCCGGGGCGCACCTTGGACACCCCAGCAATACGCTTTGCACCGGGAGAAGACTTGCTTGTATATTGCATTTGTACGTTCATGCTTTTGGAGTTGTATTTTGTGAAATAAACGTTTTTTTGGTGAAGTGCATGCAAGTGGCCCAATCATTTTCTCCACAAATAGCCAGTATAGTTTTTAAAAGTAAAAATTCTGAAGACGTACCTGGAATGATGTGATTCATGAATGACAACATTACGCTATGTTTGTCATCCAGAAAGTGTAACATGCCCCCAGCGCCGATGCGGTGTTCTTAACGGTGACAAACGCTACAAAAAATGCAGCAGTGAGTATTGCTGACAGCTTTAATGACAATAGCGCATAAACAGGAAGAAGCAGACGACGTGGTTGGCATCTCAGCGAGCCCATCCGTCTTAGAGGCACGTGGCCGTTTCCTTGGAGGGGCACATTTGGCCGAAGCAGATCTCCTTGAAGCCGGTCGCCTTGGTCATCCCGCTGGCTGTATGGTGAGGAAAGAGCATCAGAAACTCAAGTGAATTGCTGCGGGTCCTTGAACGCATCACTCACCGTTCATCAGGTTGTAGAGGAGGCAGTAGTCGTTGGGGCTGCTGGCGGTGGTGTTGACTGAGGAGCTGCTAGACGCCTGCCAGGGAAGGACACAAGGATGGAGGGTTTTCATGTACGTCCACAAGGTAGCCAAAACATTAGGAACAGCATCTACAGCCCTCATCAGAGATGACATTGTGCTAGTGTACCTAATCATTTGAATGTTAGACTAAAAGACACACACACCTTTACTTTGCAGAACTTTGGGGAGGACGGTGGGCTGAACTGGAAGGTGATTTGGTTGGTTTTGTTGGTGTTGGGCGACGTGTGCGTCATCTGGAGGACGGAGGGCGAGTACTTCACAAACTAAACAACACAACAACACAACTTGTCACACAACAACTTTCTTGCACTCCCTTGGAGCACATTGTCACGTATCACTAACTGTAACTAAATGTGTTTATTATTTTGTATTTTTAATCTTGCAGACAGAAATACATTTGCATACTGTGATCAACTTTGTATTTTTTAAGTATTGTTATACTTTGAATGTTGATGAACTGTTTATATTTATTACTATTTCTGTATAGTTACATTTTTGGTATTATAATTATTTACAGAGTGCACAGAATGATATAATTTTCTACACAGGGTAAATTTAGTTGCTGAAACACATGTTACACCTTAAGATTGTGACCTTTAGTTGCAATATTCTAAATAATTCCATTGCAGGGCTTAAGTAAGTAGAAGTGGGTTTTTTTGTTTCAAAAAAAGGTAGGAATAAAGGACCAAATAGTGTCAACTGGGCTTTGACAATATATACTGAATTTAACAAGTACGTATTAAATATCCATATTCCCCATGCATTATTTTTTTCAACATATTTTTCATATTTTGCACAAATTGGCATCTTTGACATATTTTTTTTGGTCCACATGAATTACAAAATGGAATCATTTATGAAGTTGTCCATGATGACATTATTGAATGAAATCATATTGTGGTCATTGAATTGACTTATTTGACTAGACTTACAGAATGTGCTCCCTAGATGGTGTACCTAAGAGTGAAAGGCGGGCCCACTGAATGATGAAGCGATACGACCGCCACTTAAAGCAGCCCTAGGATGCATGCATCGGTTGGACATAATCCGGGTGTGTTGTGGCGAGGATTGAATATGCCGTTTTTACCCGGTACATGCACGTCTCCTGCAGGCTGTCCCTGCAGGTCTGGCTGCTCCAGGCCGCCGCCTGGCCGATGAGCGCGTTGAAAGGTTGCACACAGTTCACCCTGAACATCCTGCTGGGCAAAAAAAGGCGTTAGACACAAGAACCAAACAAAAAAGCAACAGTCAACATAAGTGTGCTACCAGACAACTTGACAGGTGGGCTCCTGGGCCTCAGCGCTGAACGGCAGCAGGAAGGTGAAGGCGGCGAGCAGAGTTGGGTTCATGTTGGCTTTTGGTTGCAGAGTCAGTGCCAGGGCGAGGGCGGGACGTGCTTCTGGGCTTTATGGAGCAAATTTATTCAAGCCCCGCCTCCCAAGGGATCACTGCACTTTCACCACGAAATGCAGCGAGACGGATGGAGGCGTCAGCGTCACATTGCCTCTTCTCGTCCATGCTGCCTCGATAGCACAAGTGTGAACAACTTCCTGGAAGATAGTGGTGTGGTTTTATTTGATTGGTCCTCCGTGACGTGCTCTGTATGAGTATGAAATCAGCAAATCGGTCACGCACACCGCCATTACTTTGTACATACATGGTGTTTTCCCCCTTCCTGATTTATTTATTTGCACATTTCAGAATATCAAACTAATTGAAGTGTTAGTCAATGGCATCACAACTGAACACAAACTGCAGTTTTTAAATGAAACTTATTCAGGGAGAAAAAAAATCCAAACCTACATGGGCCCTGTGTGAAAGAGTGATGTGCCTCCCCTGTTAAAACATAACTCCGATTAATTGAGATCTATCAGTATGGAAAATGTTATAAAGCCATCTCTGAAGCTTTGGGACTCCAGCCAACCACAGTGAGAGCCATTATCCACACACAGTGAAAACAAAAAACAATGGTGAACATATCCAGGAGTCGCCGGCCAACACCGAGAGTGCAGCGACGACTCATCCGAGAGGTCACAAAACACACAACAACAACATCCAAAGAACTGCAGGCCTCACTTACCTCAGTTAAGAAAGACACTGGGCAAAAATGGCCTGCATGGCAGAGTTCCAAGACCAACACCATTTCTGAACTAAAACAACATTAAGGCTTGTCGTAATTTTGCCAGAAAACATCTTGATGATCCCCAAGACCTTTGGGGAAATGCTCTGTGGTCTGACCAGACAAAAGTTGAACTTTTTGGAAGGTGTGTGTCCCATTACATCTGGCGTGAAAGTAAAGCCGCATTTCAGAAAAACATCATAGCAGCAGTTAAATATGGTGGCGGTAGTGTGAGGGTCTTCAGGACCTGGAAGACTTGCTGTGATAAATGGAAGCATGAATTCTGCTGAAGGAGAATGTCTGACCATCTGTTGGTGACCTCAGGCTGAAAGCAACTTGGGTTCTGCAGCAGGACAATGATCCAAAACACACCAGCAAGTCCACCTCTGAATGGATGAACACTTTGGAGCGGCCTAGTCCAAGTCCTGACCTGAATCCTATTGAGATGCTGTGGCATGACCTTAAAAAGGCGCTTCATGCTGGAAAGGCCTCCAATGTGGCTGAATGACAACAATTCTGCAAAATTCCTCCCCAGCGCTGTAAGAGACTCATTGCAAGTTATCACAAACACTTGATTGCCGTTGTTGCTGCTAAGGGGGGCCCAACCACTTATTAGCTTTAGGGGGCAATCACTTTTTCACACAGCGACATGGAGCTTTGGATGTTTTTTCTCCCTTAATAACAGTTTCATTTTTAAACACTTTTTTTTGTTCAGTTGTGTTGTCACTGACTAATATTTACATTTCTTTGATGAAATGAAATATTTAAGTGTGACAAAACATGCAAAAAATAAGAAACCAGGAGGGGGCAAACACTTTTTCACACCATTGTATTTGACAACACAAGTGAGTCCAGCTCACAGTGAACATGTCTAAATTGTGTGGTTGGAATATTTAGTGTGAGTTAATCGGTTCCAGACCCGACCGTGACAAGTGAAGTAGGATTCCTTATTTATAAATGGAATATTTTGTTGGTTAAAGCATATAAAAACTGTTGATGATCTTCCAAATGTGTTTTTTAACATGATTAGAGCCCTGTAGACATGAAACAACACCCCTATAGTCTTCTTAACACCCCCATTCATTACCCAATGTAGCAGGCAAAATAACATAAAGTAAGACATTGTCAGGGTTCACTTCCTGTCCCTGCCGCCTGTGTTTCCCTGCCTTCTCCTGGGCGTGTGCTTTACCATTTCAGGTGACCTCTCTCCGGCTGGAGGCGGGACTACTGGGCGCACCTGCCTCTGATGAGCCAGCACATCCTTTTAAGCGGATGGATGGCAGCTGGGAGACGCTGGATTATTCCCAAACGGTTTGTGCCACGCACACGGACACCCATTCTGGCTCTTTGGACTTTTTCTTCTTCTGGCAGTCCCGGCAGACTCCTCATTCCCCAAACCTGTAGTCCAGCGTGCTCAGTGTCTCCCAGGAGGTGTGCCCAGTACTCCCGGCTCCCCCAGGCAAGAACTCCCTCGGCTCTTTCCAGTGCTTCCTTCATGGTGCCCCCTCTTTGTTCAGCCCCTTGACTCCCGCACCATCGCCTTGTGTTCAGCCTATGATTAATTAAAGACTTACTCACCTGTACACCTGCCTCCCGCCTCTGCATTCGGGGTCCAGCGCCCGCCGCACATAACAGACATATTAGACATATACAAGACATAACATACTCTCGTCAATGCAATGGCAGCTGAATGACACTATGTCAGGATGGTGGTAAATTAGTCAGCCTTTTTGAAATAGACACAGGGCACTATTTCTTACGGGCAGATGCTCAAAACACAGCATCAACATTTCAACACTTAATAGTTCTCGTCTTTTACGGCCTTATTTCCTAAAAGCTAGCTCTACCCCTAACCCAATGTGCCGAACGTCACTGCCCTCCATAGCCCACACTCAGCTCAGAACCACACAATAGACCTGTCACTACAGTAACATTACTGACACCTAGTGACCAGTGTAGAATACTACATATTATGTCTTTGAATGCGTCCTCTGAATGCCTTATATTTGTATTTTTTGTTTTGACTGATCTTTTAAGGCACACGGAATATTGTGTTCTGTGGCTACATAAACATGGAACCTACCAAAAGAAACATTAGACTCCCGTCCCGGATTAGATTACGTTCTTTAGTAATCAGCAGTAGAACAGGACATACAGTAGGTAAGTTAATACATCTGTAAATACATCTTGAGTTAAATATGCAAATGTTTTTTCTACTAAGAAAGGACATTGTCAACCAAGACAGCAAAAACCGTAATCGAGTGAAGCCACAAAACTCACATGGTGCAGTGTCGAGGAACGACTTTACGGTCATAAAAACGCTTACTGAAATGTATCCCATGAGCACCATCTAAAAATAAGATCTCATAAAATGTCTTGAATGAGATTTTGAAAGATCTTAAAACGTATTCATGTGACTTTTATTTCGAACAAATGCAATTTTTGAGCACGTTGTAACATAACTACAAAGTGGAACTGGAGACCCTGCATCCTGCTCACAATGTATCCACTTTCCTTCATGTGGTTTTTTTTGCCAATATGGATGTGCAACGGGTCTTCAATTGTATTCATTATGCTATTTTTTAAAAAGTGTGAAAAAGCCTTCAATTTGACTTGTTGAAACCCGCAGAGACCCTGGAATGGAGTTTTTTTGGGGTTTTTTTTCATTCTTGTTCAAAAAGCCTAATGCAATTGGGCGCAATTTCATTGATCAAAGCAACAAAAGGCTGGATTGTCAAAGAAGGGGTTTTATCGCTGTTGTAAATAAACGTTTGTCCCACGGGATTAAACGAGACCAATTGTCATGAACTTTGTTGTGTAAAAAACGCAGCACAAGACCGCAGCGACACGCCGCTCCACTTCACGCCGCTCCACTTCATGCCTTTGTGTGGGGAACATCACTGTCAATCGGGGGCCCTGTCCTCTCTGAAGTGTGCCGAATCATCTAAAGGAGCTTGGAAGTCATCCGGACTCCCTGTGCAGACGTAGCAAAGATTTATGTCTTCCCCACAAACACTGGCATGCAATTAGAACACATCAGCACAAAAATCACTTTCATTTTTAGGATTTTGAAAACTGTTTCCGGAGTTGCAAAATCTGATAACACCAAAGAGGTAACGGACAGTCTTCTTAAAGGAAAAGTGCACTTTTTTGGGAATTTTCCCATCATCCACAACCCCAGGCATGTAATGGATGCACGTAATGGGACACACCTATTCTGCCAATTAAAACACCTCCAAAAAGCTCCAACAAGGTTTTATGGTTTTCTATCCATGTTGTGAGCCTGTAGAAAGAGGCAGATTCATGATAACATGTCATACTTATAGTATTTTGGTCATTTGAAGCATTTGCAGAGCTTCCTTCGTGGGCACATTGATTTCACATAGTAACTAATGATGTGCAATACCACTGATTTTGTTTCCGATCAGATATCGAGTAAAATTAGGCAGGTAACGGCGATACCGATTTGTTACCGATACTGTACAAATTCACCTCCTGTGTCTGGTGAAAAGTATTCTATTTCATATCATAGGATAAATAACACATGCAAATTAAAGGCATTATAAATTTAAATCAATTCATAATGTAAGTGTATGTAAGCCACACCCACTAAATGTAGAGAGAAAACCAGATTTGTGTATGTAAGCCGCACATGTCCACGTCGTAAAAAGACATATTGTGGCACGCACGAGTCTGTGAGGACCAGGCAGCTCTTTATTTGACAGGAGCCAATCACAAGCTACAAGGGAACTCACAACGAGCTCGTCAACTCATCGGAAATCTCAGGAGGTCATTACGCCACATGATAGTCTGACTCACCGTTTCATCTTACAAAGAACGCTAAAATCATCACATAGCAACTTAACACTCAAAATACATACCTGAGAAAAATACAAACATGTACCAATGCGAGTTTAGAATTTAGCTTTCCTACCAAAGCAGTTCATTGAGCTGCAATGATTCATTCAGCAAGCGGCACAGTATTTAAACGATTAGTTGTAGTACTTAAGTATAGGAGAAGTCACGAGTTAAGTACATGGGCATAAATTAGCCGTAGCGCTGTATAAGCTGCAGGGTTCAAACTTTAAGGAAGAAGTAGCGGAAGGAAGAAGTAGCGTCTTATACACCGGAAATTACGGTAATTTAAGTACTGTAATCTATTTTAGACCCTGACATATATTGAGGTCCTGGGGTGATTTACAATATAGCCAAGCTGATATACAACAAGTGAAAAACAGAGGACAAAATCTGATAAAACATGTGAAAATGGTATTCTAAACAATAAAAAAGAAAATAAGTCAAATAAAACCATTCGAATCAATGATCAATTATTAAGAACTACTGGAAGAATGAAAACTTTATTCACAATTCACACACGGCTCAGTTTACGATCGGTCGTTTCAGACAAACATTACCTCAAACGACGGAAGTATCGATATTTTGATTTGAGAGTCGATATCAGAGCATAAAGAGCTGGTATCGCCAGTATCGATATTTTAGTATCGATCCGCACATCACTAATAGCAACAAAGAAAGGAACGCTACCCCTAGCGTCAAAAACCCAGCAGCAGTGGCGGCAGCTCCAACATGTAGCGTTACCTTTCGCTAGTGGCCTGAGGCATTGTGAGCGAATGTGTGCTGACGCTATTCACTAGCCGGTGTGGCGTGGCGTGGTGTCACTACGCCAGGAAACGTAGTTCTTGGGTGTAACAGTGTTAATAATAACAATGTAGCTTGGTTAATATGCAGGTCACATTATGTAAAGGGAGCGCTTTTTGGAGGTTTTTTCAGAAGGTGTAATAGGTGTGTCCCATTACGTGCGTTGTTAGCTGCCTTTTGTTTGATGTCTTTACAAAGCATGGAAGAGAGAAAGATATGTGTGAAGGTCAAGGTAAACTTTATGCTCCCCAAGGGGCAATTTGTTCTACAGCCAGCAGTATCACACAGACACAAACCAACAATAAATACAAAATTTGAAATTAAAATGTATATAACTGTGTTTGTGCTCTTCCATTTCCTCGTTCTGTTCGTCACAGTGGAACGTGATAGCTGAAACGGGGTAGGACTGAAGAAGCTTTGCTTCTTTCTTCCTTCTCCGTTTGAACATGTGGAATTGTGACGTATGACGCATAATCACGTAACTTGAATGCATGTTCAAAGGAAATTCAACCAGAACCAGAAATCTCTTAGGTAGCTTTTTGTGGCCTTCCCATAAACCATGATGTTGAACAATCTTTATTTTCAGGTCAGGAGGAGCCCGTGTTGCCCCTTCTACTTTTCTTCAAATGAATTCTAAATAAGGTGACATGCTTCATGTTGTTTTTTGGTAATTGAGGCATCAATTTCAGTGGTTTATTACAAAATGCGCCAAAAAACTTCAGCGTCCACATTTGCAACATGTAACAAGTTATTGCAAAATGCATTCAATAACTTTAGAACAAAATGCAAGGCAATTATGACACAATGCGCCGTTATTACATAATGAGGTGAACATTAAGAGACAATGTGATTATATTAGGCTTGGTTACTTACTTTGTTTCATAGATGAGGCCGTGTCCGCTACTTCAGAGATAAACGTGGCTCTCTAGTGGACACGGACGGCACTACACGTGCAGCCGAAAACCCAAAGCTGACTTACTGTTGTGTTTATTGTTTGTTCAGTGTTCAACAACTTCAGTTGAATGTGCAAATCAAGCATTTTGTGATTTTCATTTTTAAAACATTGAAAAGAAAATAATTTAAAGCAGGGGTCTCAAACTCAATTTACCTGGGGGCCTCTGGAGGCAGTCTGGGTGAGGCTGGGCCGCATCAGGATTTCCACAAGAAAAGCTCTGATAAAAACATTCCAATGGTCTCAAATATCTTTATTTTTTAACACAAAATAACATGAAAAATTTAATCAACAATTAGAAAATAAATCAACCAATCAGTTAGAAATAAAATGTATTTCTCACTGTTAAAATAATAATAATAATCATACGGCAGATATAGACGGCTGAAATTTTTTAAATTAAGAATAAGAAAATAAATCAACCAATCAGTAATAAATCAAATTAATCGATTACTGATTGGTTGATTTATTTTCTAATAAATAAATAAAATGTATTTAACTGATTGGTTGACATATTTTCTTATTCTCAATTCATTTTTTTAATTTATTTTTTTTTAAGAATAAGAAAATAAATCAACCGATAATCAATAAATAAACCACAAGAAAGAAAAGAAAGCACGTGTAGTTGCTGACGAGAGAAAACTAATTATTTGTATTCACATTCCAATGTCTGTGTTAACAGTTCTTTCTGAAAAGTGGAATATGGAGAAAGCGTAACTTCTCCAGGGATTACAGAAACAGGGAAGAAGGAATATGAATATGAAATATGAATGAAGAAAACCGGAAACACTGGAGGGGGATAGGAGGAGGGGGACAGGAAGCTCCATAGACATCCATTAAGCAATGTACTGTAAAGGTGTGTTGATGATCGAGATCACTACAGACAGACATAGGCTGGACCACAGATCACAGCACCTCCTTCATTTCTTAACAAAGATCGGCGGAGAAGCGGCGGCGCCGAGCGGAGTCAGCGGCTTCACGGCTTCTCCTCCGCCGAGCTGAGTCGAGGAATGAATGAATGAATGAGCGAGCGAGTGAAGGCGGGAAGGCGTTGGACTGCCAGGCAGTGAAGTAAAAGTTGATTTTTTTTTCGGTTTTATAGAATTTTTGTCGTTCATTATATATATATATTTTTTTTACAGGATTTACAGGAAAAAAAGAAGAAAAATATGATAGCTTTCAGAAATAAATGTAATTTTAATGATCAATCTAGTCTCAGACTCGCGCCCCCGGGCCAACTGCAGCCCCCGGGACGATAGTTGGTGGCCCGTGTCTTAATATGAAAGATTGTTGTTAGTGTGGCCCGCAAGTTCGATACGAATGACACTTGTCGTGTGCGGAGCTGAACGAACCAATCACGGTGAGGTATATGGCTCTCGAGGGCGGGACCTCGGCCGGGCAGCACGTCCAACGCACTGAACTCTATTCTATTGGAAGGGGCGTCACGGCTGACCCCATGAAGCCATTGTCGGCCATCTTGCTTCACCCAAAAAAGCACACGCATACACATACATGTATCTTCATTTACTACATTTGTTGTGGTTCGGTATAAAAATTAACATAAAAATTAACACGAATTAACAAAAATTCAATTGAAAAAGAGTAAGTTTACTAGACCCAAATCTCAAAATTTCCCTCCAGTTTAAGGTTTTTCCTACCTCTATGGTGTGAAATTACAATGCATAACAAGTCCATTTTAGTGTTCACAAGGTATTTGTTATAAGGATCTACGTAGTATCAAAGTTAAATGCAACGCATACCTTCAGAACAGGGGTCTCAAACTCACGGCCCGCGGGTCATTTGCGGCCCGCCAAGTCAGATTTTCCGGCCCGTGACTTGACAGGAAAGACTACTGTAAATGTAAGAATGTTGATGATTTCAAAGATGGCGCCCTCCGTGGCAGGCGTCTCTGTGACACTCTCCCGTGTTTTTCTATTTTTTGCTATTTTATTGTTCATTTGGGACATTCAAAACACTCACGCAGTACATTACAACATAGAGACACTTTTGAACATCGGCAGGGTTCATCATGAACTCTCATTTAGCTTCTCAGACTTTGCCTTTCTTCTGTGCCGGGAGAACGCAGCAGCCTGCGGGCCCGGTGAGCTGAATACCCGGTGAGCAAAGCATCCGAGGCGTAAACGAGGCAAGCGGGCCGGCCTGCATGCTAGGCTAAAAGCTAAAGCGACTAGGCCACTGCTACCAAGCCTGCTGCTAGCCAACGTCCGCTCCCTCGAAAACAAGATGGACGAACTACGAGCAAGGATTACAGCTCAACGTGAGATCAGGGAATGCTGTGTCCTCACCTTCACAGAAACCTGGCTGACGGAGGATATACCGGACTCGGCGATCCAGTTGGAATCATTTGCTGCTTACCGGGGAGATCGGACTTTAGCGTCTGGTAAACACAGAGGTGGCGACGTCTGTGTTTACGTAAACAAACGGTGGTGCACAGACGTACAGACGATGGAAAAGCACTGCTCGCAGGACATTGAGCTGCTGATGGTGAAATGCAGACCTTTTTATTTGCCTCGTGAGTTTAGCGCTGTGTATTTAACTGCTGTTTACATCCCACCACGAGCTAACACTGCTAACGCACTAGGCCTCCTGCATGACATCATTGATAAACACGAGACCAAACACCCAGACGCTGTATTTATTATATCTGGCGATTTCAACCACTGTAACCTCAGGACTGTCCTCCCCAAATATTACCAGCATGTGAGCTTTCCCACAAGGGAAAATAACATCCTGGACCAAGTCTACAGCAACATGAAAGGTGCTTTGAAGGCTGTTCCAAGACCCCACTTTGGAAAGGCTGACCACATCTCTATATTCCTCTATCCAACATACAAACAACTTCTTAAAAAAGCTCCCCCTGTAAGTACAGCAGTTAAAGTGTGGAATGAAGAAACTGATCAAGTACTTCAGGACTGCTTTGGCTGCACAAACTGGGATGTGTTTAAAACTGCAGCGGGGAGGGAAGATTGTACTGTTGATTTGGATGAATATGCTTCTGCTGTTACTGGCTACATTAGCACATGCATAGAGACTGTTAGCACCACCAAGTATTACAGAAAATACCCTAACCAAAAACAGTGGATGAACTGTGATGTAAGGGCTAAGCTACGTGCTCGTTCGACTGCATTTGTCATGGGCACCGCTGATGACTACAAAAAGGCCTCAGCCATCTTCTATGCTGTGGGCTGCTGGAGAGGGGGCAGCACGGACAGGGACAGGAGCAGGATCAATAGACTGATCAGGCGAGCTAGCTCTGTCCTGGACGGTCCTCTGGACTCCGTGGAGGAAGTGGGGGAGAGAAGGATGTTGGCTAAGCTGACATCCATCATGAACAACACCTCTCACCCGCTACATGACACTGTTGTTTCCCTGAGCAGCTCCTTCAGCACCAGACTGTTACACCCACGGTGTAAGAAGGAGAGGTTCCGCAGGTCCTTCATACCGACCGCTGTCAGGCTCTACAACACCTGCACCACCTGAACCATGTTGTAGACACTATGCTTTCTTTACACTGTTCTCTTTACTTGTCTTGCTGCTGTAACAAGTAAATTTCCCCGCTGTGGGATAAATAAAGTACATACAAAAAGGCCAGATATGACCTGAGGAGGTCCATACGGGAGGCCAAAAGACAGTACAGACAGAAGCTAGAGGGCTACTATTGCACCTCAGACCCTCGGCACATGTGGGCGGGGCTCCAGCACATCACAGACTATCGACAGCAGAGTAGCGTAGCCACGTCCAGCCAAACCACACTTCCTGATGAGTTGAATGAGTTCTATGCCCGCTTTGACACCCAAACTCCTGATGAGCAGAGAGGGTGGCTGAACCTGGGGAGCACACAGGACTCACCTCTCATGGTGACATCAGCTGATGTGCGCAGGGTTCTAAACAAAACAAACCCACGAAAAGCAGCACAAGCATCTGTACCGACCTGCTTTAAGTCCACCACCATAGTGCCCGTACCCAAGAAGAGCAACGTGACCTGCTTGAATGACTATCGCCCTATAGCACTCACTCCTATTGTTATGAAGTGCTTTGAAAGAATAGTCATGACCCACATCAAAAAGAGCATCCCGGCAACTGTGGACCCTCTACAGCAGGGGTCACCAACGTTTTTTCTTGCGAGAGCTACTTTTAGAAAATGAATAAGGCCACGAGCTACTCATTTTTGTAGAAAAGATTTTCATACCTTATTTCAACCCAAACAGATCAAATATGCTTGTTTTACCAAAACATTCACAAAATGCTGGTATCCACAACTCACATTTTATGTTTCAGAATACTTTTCTCTCTAGTGTTCTCACGTTGTTAACTGAAAACCTGAATGAAAAGCAGGCTTGCGGGCACCTCATGTGGCCGTGGGGGGCTACCTGGTGCCCGCGGGCACCACGTTGGTGACCCCTGCTCTACAGTTTGCATACCGCCAGAACCGGTCCACGGATGATGCAGTCAACACTGCCATCCACACAGCGCTTTCTCACCTACAGGGCCAGGACACATATGTCAGAATGCTATTTATAGACTATAGCTCTGCTTTTAATACAGTCAGCCCCCACAAACTCACAGATAAGCTCCTCACACTTGGCCTGTCTCTCTCCCTCTGTAACTGGGTGTTTAACTTTCTAACAGGCAGGCCCCAGTCAGTCAGAGTCCACAATCGCACATCCAGCTCAGGAATTGTGAGCACTGGGACCCCACAGGGGTGTGTGCTGAGTCCACTCCTCTACACGCTCTTCACCTACAATTGCGTGGCCTCCCACAACAACACCAGCATCATTAAATTTGCGGATGACACTACAGTCATCGGCCTGATCACTGGTGGTGTTGAAACATCATACAGAAGAGAGGTGATGGACCTCATAGCTTGGTGTCGTGATAACAATCTCCTTCTCAATACAGATAAGACTAAAGAGATGATCATCGACCCAAGAACAAGGGAAAAGGAGCCGCATAGACCCCTGTTTATTGATGAGACTGAGGTGGAGAGGGTGAAAACCTTCAAGTTCCTTGGCACACACATCAGCGAGGACCTCACCTGGTCTCACAACACCCAACAAATTCTGAAGAAGTCCCAAAGGAGACTGTACTTCCTGAGAAGACTGAGGAAATTTGGCATGTCCACCACAATCCTGAGTTGCTTCTACAGATGCACTATGGAAAGTGTCCTTACCGCCTCCATCACTGTTTGGTACGGTAACTGTACAACACGTGATAGGAAGGCACTCCAGCGGGTGATCAAGACCTCACAGAACATTGTTGGGGCAGCCCTCCCCTCACTGCAAGACATTTATAAAACTAGAGTCCTACGCAGAACACACAACCTCATCAAGGACAGCACACATCCACAACACTCATTATTCACACTCCTACCGTCAGGCAGACGCTATAGGAGTTTGAAGTCCAGGACCACAAGGCTGGCGAACAGCTTTTACCCACAGGCCATCAGGCTTCTCAACGAAGCACTCACACACGCCGCACGCAACACACGCACACACTCATAGCACTTTATTTATTTATTTATTTATTTGTATTATTTATTTGAATTAATGTGTCTTCTGTTTTTGTTGCTTAATTTATTGGTATTTATGTTTCTTATGTTCTTATTTTTTGTGTTTTCTTTCTTTTCTTGGGAGAATGAACAGAATAAGATTTTCATTGCACAGCATAACTGCTGTTTTACGATGCACATGACAATAAAACTCTCTTGGATCTTGAATGTAAGAAAGAATGAAAATGCGGCCCGCAAGCTCTAAGTTAAGCCAATGATGCTCACAGGGTGAAAGCATAACCTACCACGGAACTAAGAGTCACATGGCGAAATGGGGGTCACGAAACAGAACACTGCCTACAATCGTGGTGCTAACGCACACACACGAAATGACAGCACATCATGTAACAGGTAAGTAAATACTAGGGGTGGAACGGTACACTAATATGTCATTTTGGTTCGGTTCAGTTTCTTGAAGTGGGTCATTTTCGGCACAAAAAAAGGCAGAAAAAATGTCTTAAAGTGCTTTTATTTAAAAAAATGCAAACACATTTTTTAAAATAAATAAAAGCGACCAATTAGACTTAGTGAAATGTAATGGACAGTTAGTTAAATCTGTCCGTTGCACGTGAAGTCCAACCATCTGTCCATCCATCCATTTTCTATACCGCTTATCCTCAATAGGGTAGCTGGGGCATGCTGGAGCCCATCCCAGCTGACTTGGGGCGACAGGCGGGGTACACCCTGGACTGGTCGCCAGCCAATGGCAGGGCACATTTAGACAAACAACCATTCACACTCTCATTCATACCTATGGACAATTAATTAGCTTTTTCATAAAGTGCTGGTATAACTTTCTGGCTAAAGTGAGGACGTGATGGTATTTTGTAGCGAGGTACAAGAACTGTAATCATGTACAGTCATGGAAAAAATGATTAGACCAGCCTTGTTTCCTCAGTTTATTGATCCATTGTAATGCCTGGTACAACTAAAGGTACATTTGTTTGGACAAATATGATGATAACAAATATAACTCATAAGAGTTTAATTTAAGAGCTGATATCCGGCAACTTCCATGCTTTTCTTGATAATAACCAAATTGCTAACATGAATAGCTACAGCATTGTACTGCCAAAAAATCGAACGGTTATGAGCTATTTTTTGTTGTTATTGTTATATTTGTCCAAACAAAGGTACCTGTAGTTGTATCAGGCATTAAAATGAAAATGAAACTGGAGAAACGAGGGTGGTCTAATCATTTGTTCCATGACTGTCCTTAAAGCCAGCGCTCTCAACAACTGAACGTGGTCGTAATCTCGTGGCTATACAAACTCCAATACCACGTGTTACTGCTTTGGCCCGGTCAGATTTGTTTGCTAGAGGTTGTTTATATGCCGACGTTATCGGTGTTAGCACTAAGCTAACTAAGGTATTCTTTCTTGTAGCTGTAACGTTCACTGCCGAATGATGCCGCTTTAAGTGAGCTAACATGTTGGACGTGTTTCCTGCAGCATACGCGATATCGTTATAGATATGATCGTTATCGTGAGCCTTACTCCCAATACTTGCTGAGGCCTAGCCTCACCCAGACTACCTCCAGTGGCCCCCGGGTAAACTGAGTTTGAGACCCCCCCGCTAAAGGCAAAGGCTGGATGCAGGCTTCAACGGCGGTGCACGCACACCGGGTTGAGGAGGTGTGCTCCGGCGGCAAGCCTCTCGTGAACTCTAGTTGATTACACAGTAAATGCATGACGAAAGAAACGCTTCATCGCTTTCTCATCCCTTCTGTCAACCCTCCCATTTTGCCCTTCTTTTCCTTCGCTAGGCTTGTCACCATAATGGATAAAACGATGAATCGAACAATAGAAAAGAGCGAGGTCAATAATTTGGACGCCTCCATAAATTGACATGTGCATATTGTTCCATTTCCTCATCTCTCTGTGCAACACAGGCTGGATGACAAGAGTGTCAGGGGAACTTGCCCCCAACCTGTGAATTAACAAAATGACCCAGACTGGAAGGCTTGAGATTTTCTTGCGCAAGGAGAGAGAATCCGTGCCACACTCTCCTGCTTCTTTTTATTGACATAGATGGGCATGGTAACACATAGATGGACGTGGTAAGTTAAGTTTCGATATTAGTCACAGGTAGTTCCGGGAGTGGACCGTTGAGGAAGCGGCTGCTTAGCGCGTGACTGCGGAATGTGCTTTTTGTCCTTGAATTGCCTGGAGCTGTCCTGTCCTGACAGCCTTGGTCATGCCTCGCAGACCAGGTGCTTCTTTATCTCAACCGTTTTCTCTCAGTCCACTCACAGTACTTTTCCACTTCTCCAGAATAAACAGATAATCACAGGATGTTTGGATGATTGATCCCCTTCAGATAATAAAATAGAGTATGTACATACGTTGGTATTTGATATCGTAAGAGAATCTTTAACAAAGAGGCTCCTCTCTCTCTCTCTGCATGTGTGCGTGCACATTGGTTCTATAGTGGCATGAACGGAGAGAGTGAACCTCCTGTCGGCTACTCAGCGTCTTTGTCCCAGTACATGGAGGCGGGGCCTGTGTAGTGAATGGCTACACCGAGTACTAGCAGTTAGCGTTGAGCAAGCAGACGCAAATACGAATAAAGGCACAAGAGCGATAGTTTCTAAGCCAAATGCCACGGTTCCAGTGTGGATGCGCAGTACAGCTTTCGTCCAGACAGTCGATGCTTACTGAGGCGTTTGACGGGCGGAGCAAATATTAAACAAAACAGCGCAAAATCACAGTGTCGCTCGCTACATTGCAAAAGAAATGCAACCTTTCAATACGGTTGAAAAGCCAACATTTGGGGAAATGTTTGACAGACAGTACAAATTGCCTGGAAGAACGTACACGCACATGTCACAAACAGCAATAAAACTGCGTAAAAGAAGACATGTTGAAGGGCATATCAGCAACATTGCATATTGCGCCACAACTCAGCGGTGGTCCAGCACAAACATGATCCGCTACATTGATTGGACAATACACTACATAACTGTGTGTGTGTGTGTGTGTGTGTGTGTGTCTAGGTTTTATTGGAGTGTTTTGTTTTTGTTTCTTAACAGAGACAGGTTGAGTCTGTACAGGCGCATGCACTACACGTACTAAAGTACACTATACTTGAGCACCATCTAGGGGTTCAAATGTGACATGACACTTAATAAAAAATTAATGAAAACATTTACGAAAAAATGGTCTAAAAAAAGTCGATATTATCATTTCTCTACGATAATTTGTAGTACAATTATCAACCAGCTAAATATTTTAGCATTACAGGCTATCTGTCACCGTCCCATTCAAATAACTTTTTCCAACAAGGGCCACACAGAGAAAAATGAAAGGATGCAGCTTTGCTATTTTGTGCAGTTATGCTAAGAAGTTCGATACATTTCAAGAAAACAGTGCATCTCAGCGGTGTGATATCGGTGAAAAAGCAAATTACTACAATCAAATTCACTCTTTGCTCTTTTCCCCCCCATTCCTGCTGCTGTTGCCTCATAATCTTCATACATTTTCTTCTTATAATATGACTTCATTCTCATATTTTGACTTTATTCCCATATTATAACTTTTTCCCCAAACTAATTTTCCAAAAATGACTGACATGAATTTGACAATGAATTTATATTTTCTTTTTTAGTTTGTCATAATATCATGACTTTTAAAAAGTAACATTTTTCTTTAATATTTCAACTCTATGCTACTAAAATGGCATTTTCCCTCCTAATATTGCAAGTTATTGTCATAAAATTGCGACTTTCATCTCTGAGTATTTTCACTTTATTCTGAAAACATTACTGCTGTTTTTACATTTCTGTTGTCGTTTTTTTAACTTCACTTTTTTTTTAAATTTCAACTAATTTAACTATTTAAACTTTCCTTTTGTAAATGTTATTCTTGTAATTACGTCATTGCCCTTGCCCATTGCCCCTTGACTTTCTTCTTACATTACAACATTACATCTTTTTCTGCAACCAAATTTTCCACAAATTACAACTGAGTTCATTGTTTTGTTTGGTTCTCATAATATTACGACTTTAATATTGCAACCTTTTGCTGCTAAAATGATGTCATTTTATTCTCATCATATTATGACCTTTTCTCATTATACTCCAACTTTTGTCTCTTAATATTTTGACTTTATTCTTGTAAAATTACTGTTGCTTTTTCCATTTTTGTTGTTGTTGTGGGTTTTTTTTTTTAAGTTTTCTTGTTAAATTAGACATTTATAATGTGGCGTGGGCCAATAAAAACCGCAGCGGGCTGCACTTTGGACACCCGTGTGTTAGTTATTAAAGGGCATCTTTATATACTGCTTAAAAAAATGAAAGGAACGCTTGGAAAACACATCAGATCTAAACTGGGGGAAAATGATCTTGAATATCTTTCCTGATAATAAGTGGGTGATGTATTAGTAACAAAATGATGCCACATCATTTGATAGAAATGAAAATGATCACCCTATAGAGGGGGAAATCAAAGACACCCCAAAAATGAAAGTGAAAAAATGATGCAGCACACTGGTCCATTTTGCTAAAATGTCATGGTAGCAACTCAAAATGATTCTCAGTAGTTTGTGTGGCCCCCACGTGCTTGTACGCATGCCTGACAACGTCGGGGCATGCTCCTAATGAGACTACGGATGGTGTCCTGGGGGATCTCCTCCCAGATCTGGACCAGGGCATCAATGAGCTCCTGGACATCCTCCAGGAACTACCTGCATACACTAGCCACATGAGGTCGGGCATTGTCGTGGACCAGGAGGAACCCAGGTCCCACTGCACCAGCGTAGGTTCTGACAATGGGTCCAAGGATTTCATCCAGATACCTAATAGCAGTCAGGGTGCCGTTATCTAACCTGTAGAGGTCTGTGTGTCCTTCCAGGGATATGCCTCCCCAGACCATCACTGACCCACCACCAAAGCGGTCATGCTGAATGATGTTGCGGGCAGCATAACGTTCTCCACGGCATCTCCAGACCCTTTCACGTCTGTCACATGTGCTCAGGTTGAACTTGCTCTCATCAGTGAAGAGCACAGGGCACCAGTGGTGTAGTTGCCAATTCTGGTGGTCTATGGCAAATGCCAATCGAGCTTTACGGTGCTGGGCAGTGAGCACAGCGCCCACTACAGGATGTCGGGCCCTCAGGCCACCCTCATGGAGCCTGTTTCTGATTGGTGGTCAGAAACATTCACACCAGTGGCCTGCTGGAGGTCATTTTGTAGGGCTCTGGCAGTGCTCATCCTGTTCCTCCTTGCACAAAGGAGCAGATACCGATCCTGCTGAGGGTTGAAGGACCTTCTATGGCCCTGTCCAGCTCTCCTGGAGTAACTACCTGTCTCCTGGAATCTCCTCCATGCGTCCAGGTACCGCAGTGATGCCCTGGTCCAGGTTCCTTTAATTATTTTGAGCAGTGTATATATACACACACACACATATATATATATATATATATATATATATATATATATATATATATATATATGTCAAGCTTGAGCGGGAGGGGAAGGACATGGAAAAAAACATTGTGAGAAACGTGACTTCAAAAATTTCAGCTGAGAAGCGCCGACCCAACGAGATTCAGTACTGCAGTGTTCCCTCGCTACATCACGGTTCACCTTTCGCCGACTTGCTGTTTCCAAAATGTTCTGCACCGTCAAAGGTACCTGCGGTCGGACCCAAAAGGCAGAAGAGGAAGCAGTTGCGGCTGCAGGGTGCTATTATGAAAGGAGGAAGGAAGGAGGAAAGTACGACGAGAGGAACAATATGTTTTGACAATAATACAAAAACGCTACAGTAGAGCAGAACGGCGCCAGGATGATGAAGAGGCACGACCAGAAGAGTGAAATACGTGTGAGTCACTATTAATAATTTCTTGTGTCCAACCTAGTAGGTTGATCATTAAAATTCAAACAAAGGTTTGGACTTTGAGAGTGTTTAAACAAGAGAGAAATGCAGGAAAATGTTCATGTCTGTCTGAGAAAAGTGTATCAAGTGTATGGTGAGGTGTTTTACAGCCTTAAAACATGTAGAATCATTGAAAAAAAAATAAAGTTGGCTACTTTGCGGATTTCACTTACTGCAGGTTATTTTGGGAACCTATCCCCCGCGATAAACCAGGGAACACTGAATACCAAAAAGTATATAAATACTGTCGTGTGGAATCGCTTCAGCTTGTGTACCTAATGTTGCGACCCGTCCTTCTTTCCTGCCATGCTGCCGGGTGTCCTCACTGGACGACCACAGGGGGACATGCGGCGGACGTGTTCCTCCTCAGGTTCAGGCCAGCAAGAGGCGACAAGGCGGGCAAGACCTCGTAGCCCAGGAGCTGGCGGGTGACGGACTCCCAGGTCGAACCCATCTCAAGCCGGCTGCAGACGCAGGGGTACTGGCGGTCGGCCCAGCGGACCCAGTCCACCGCATTCTTGACGATCTGCCAGCGGGCCGGCCTGCTTCTGCCGCCAAAATTTTTTTTGAGGGCTGTTTACATTTCCAGAACCAGGAGCCCGTGGGTGTGAAGACCCTTACCTGATCGGAGGTTCCTCGAAAGCGAACAGCGTACGCAGCAGCTGGCCTTCCGGCAGCTTCTCCAACCTCATCAGCTGCAGGACCACAAGAGTCGCCAGCAGCCTCAGGATGTCAGCGTGGGCTTTCACGCCTGCACAAGACAAGACGTGAGCTCACTGCACTGCTCCCTGAAGCAGGTGCGGCCTACAAGGATGGAAGACCATCTCACCGAGAGAGCGGATGCCTTTGCTTGTGAGGAACTCATTGGCAAGGACGTCGAGGTCGACGTCAATGCACCTGCCCAGCTCTGCGGTCAGCTCCCAGTAGCCGTCCTGCAAGACAGCGATATCAACATTGCACCACCGGAACGGTTAATGTTCTTTCGCTACATATACCCTACCTGGACACTTCTTTAGGTACACGTGCTGAATCTAACAACATCCAATATTAAAGATGCAGCAACGATTCTGCCTTTACAAAGATAATAAGAGAGTGGTTTCATCCATCCTACGTCGCTTAACTAGCTAGCAGTGTCGTAGCAGCCTTTCTCATGCTATTGCGCAAGACATGCCCAACATATAGACTGGCACTCCCCTCGCGTAATCAGCACTTTATGTTCCGCATGAGAGATTGGCCTTTAGTTTTGCTTTTCCTTAAGTTTTTGCCTCGCTGCCTGTTTTGTGCTCTTATTTTGGTTTGCGGTTTCCTGTTTGGCACGATGTGCAGCTGCTTTGCGGTCGCTGGAAAGAGCGTGCAGAGGTACCCGTTCCTCATTTGTCGTCAGTATGGGTGCTCTGATCAGGGTTTTCTGCTGCCGATTCCAATACTGATCATCCATGAGTGACATCGGCCGATACCAATGACATGGATTACAGTAATCGCTCGTTTATTGCGGATTGGTTCCAGACCTGACCGTGATAAGTGAATTTCCACAATTCCATTGTTAGAAATGGAATATTCAGAGTTATGACATAGAAAACCTGTTAACCACCTTCTAAATACACTTTAACATTATTAGAGCCCTCTAGACATGACATAACACCACTAAAGTTACCTTTACACTCCTATTACCCAATATAGTTGATATAATCAGAGAAAATAAGCCATTAAAGACAGTTCTCCTTGTAGGGGAGCAGAATTGTTGGTGGACAGGAAGTGATGTCGGGGGTTATGAGTTGAGTTTTAGCTTGTTGTGCGCTATAGCGGCAACAGTAACCTGTGTTATTATTCTGAGTATTATTATTGTGCCAGTTGTGAGATCATTTAAACCTGCATTAACATCCTGTTTCTGAGATCAAGTCTGGTGATTCTCACACCAAACAATTACTGACACCGAGTGACCAATGTAGAATACTACATACACAAGTTCAATGGTGGTCTTAATGGCTTATACAGTCAAACTTGTCTATAGCGGCCACTAGAGGGAGTCTGCAAAAGTGGCCACTATAGACAGGTGGCCTCTATAGACAGGTTGGCGTCCAGTTTGAATGTTAACCAGTAGAGGAAAAAAAGAAAAAAAAAGGGGGACATTTTTTTTTAAATAATAATGTTGATCAGTAGAGGGTACTGCGGACTGTGGATAAAAGTTGTACACTACTACTAGGCTTGTTATTATCATGGTTCATGGTTTTAATCCTGAACATGCATGAGTCAAACAGTAGCACATCACATAGTACAATTCACAATTTTGCCTGTTCAAAAAGGAGTAGGAAGAAGCAAAGCTTATTTAATCCTACCCCTCATCAGTTTCACATCAGTTTCAATACATTTATTCACCTCTTGTTCTTCCAAGTGTACTTTGTAGGTCTACATGACAATGTAGTGCAATCATAGCCAAGGTTTTTACTTACGAAAAGGAAGCTAGAGGCTTAATAATAACTGATAGAATATATCCACGACCCACAGAACAAAGCTGTGCTCGTAATGTCTTACGCTTGTTTTTAATATTTTACTTTTTACAGCTTTAGTTCATCAGGAAGTGACGGGAAGTGACGGTGGGCGTCCCGAGCAGGAGAGCTTAGGCTCAGTGCTAGCTGTGAGTTTGGAGAGAGTTGGGAAGTGTGTTTATGTTGGCGTGGATGTAAAGTCCTGCAGTGTTCTCCGCTGTTAATAAAGCCATTAAAGTGCATCGGCGACGTGAGTCTCTCCTTCCCCACAACAAGCGGCATTACAGTATTGACCAGTGCACACCAGGAAATAAACGGTGTCATTTCTTACAGGCATTGGCTGGACAGCTATGTAGTGGGGCTTGTTTAACCTTTGCCTTGTGGGCAAGCAGGAAGGAGAGACGATGCTGAGAGATGTGTGTGTGTTCTGAGCTGCTGTCTGGTGGCCGCGTTCAATAAACAAAGTTGGCAGAAGCAACAGGAGAAGTTTCCTTCTTTGCTTATGTTTTTTTTTTTTTATTGTATCGTCACTGGGAGCACGTCCTGTTCCCAGCCTACTTTGCGGTAATGTTTTGGTGCAAATGCTCTTAAAGTTACATGTTTGACCAGGAAATAGCAAGCTCAAAAGAAGACGGCTTTTTTATGTGGAACAACTGACAGTTTGTGTGGATCTTGTGAATGATTGTGACTGAGCTAGGACTCAGTAATTAAAGTCTACACACGACGGCTTCATTGATTGAAAAACAAAACTTTTTCGTGCATGAAGCTTCTACTTGAGTTGGTAATTTGGCCGCTATATGCGGTCAGATATTGACCAAGGGAGACAAAATGGGGGGCCGCTGGCCGCGTTGGACAGGTGACTGCTATACACAGGGTCTATAACATGTAAATTTGCTGGGGGGGATTTTTCAGTGGCTGCTATAGGCAGGTGGCCGTTCAATAAAGTTGGCCGCTAAGACAGGTTTGACTGTATTTATATTTTAGTTAATGGAACAATTTTTACACCTGAAAATGCTTCACTTGGGCAAAAAATGCATATGATTTACTTAAATATGCACATTGTTTTTACTAATAATAGGCGAGTTCCACATCTGGCAGCGCAGTCGTGTAGATTTAGTGGGTATTTCACATGGCTATGCAGCTGTCTAACTAATGTGTAAGCAGATAGCGCCATACAAGTACATTTCCCACATGTTGACGTGAATATCATAACCTAATAAGTCGTAATAGCTTGTATGTGTCAACACATACAGTCGTATGCAAAAGTTTGGAAACCCCTGAGAATTTCCGTCATGTTTATTAATAAAACATTCATTAATAAGACATATCACATAACTGATGGACAGAGTGAAAATGGTGGAGAAATTTGGCCTCTGTCATTTTGTTGACTTGAACTGTACCGATACTACGTGTTGCTACGTGTTAAAATTATACTAAATGACAAAATACACGAACATAGAAGGTGGTTGATTGTTGTGATCGGCACTGATCGGCATATGCCTACAGTATCACACACTTGGCCATGGAAATTGGCTGATACTGATGGATGGCATCCCTAGCAAACTGGAATTGATTTAGGAGTTAGGAACAGAAGTGGCGTATAACCCAAGGATCTTCTGTGTAAGCACTGACTGGCACTGTAGTTCATGTAAAACAGGCAATCAGGGTTTTTGATTAGTTTAGACAGTGCTAAAATAGTACATTATTTAACGGCTCGTTGCTGTACTGGCATTGGTGTCTGTGATATTTTACTTAGTATCGTATCGTTAAAAAAATGTGCCAATGTGCAGAAGGTGTCTTACTGAAATCTGCATCTCGAAGATCTTTGTCCATTTCAACAGATTCTGGCCACCTGCTGACACCCCTTTCCTGCAAACACATGATAGCAACATGTGATTAACATGTGACGTTCCACACACGCGCCTTACACTGCATCGGACATTTTAATCACTAACATGCGCCTCTTTCACAGAGATCCTGCAAAACAGTTGCACCAAAGCCGTTAGAGAAGTCGGACTTTTATCCGCCTTTGCCTTTTAACGCAGAACCCAGTGAAACGGGTGACTTCTGCAACTTTCCCACGTCGTCCCACCATCGGGTTGGTACCTGACGCCAGCGGCCGGAGTGACGCTTACCATACTTGCTTGCCAGCGACAATTGCTTCTAACACAACAGGATGGAAGGCACGAGTATCTGGTGTTCAGACTTCATATCCCAGTCCCACCACGGTCATTGTCTATCTTTTTGGGACACGCTTAACATATTTGCATGAAGCAGCGTCTCTCAATTATTTTCTCTCAGAATTATTGTATTTGTACAAACCACTGTATGATGAGGTGCTGGCACCAGGTTTCATGCATGCCGAAAGACACTAACAGATCTGCCAACTAGTTACGTGCAGATCGATACTGAAATGTCAGTACCTCCGATACCGCACCTTTACGCTCTAAAATTGATTATCTCGTGAAAATATGGATACTTTGACACTTCAGTCATTTGAGGTCATGTATATCATTAAGAAGAACACGGTGGAAAGCAACTAAATGACTGGCATATTGTCTCAATGATACGCATCTGGTGGGAACTGCCAGTCTCAATCTGTTGAAACGATGGCCGATCGTAAACGGAGGCATGTGTGAATTAGTTTTCATTCTTATAGTACTGTAGTTGAATAATTAATGTGTGTCCTGCCCCCTCCTGGCATTCATGTTGAGTCTGACCCCTGGCGTGGCCCAGCAACAGTCTTCGAGCAGCCGCGGTGTGCTGCCATGTTCTCATGCCAGAATACCGGACGGACGTAAATGACTCTTCTTCAGACATTTGCTCAACATTACTGAGGATACCACGACATCTATTGGTCACATTTGATATTACAATTTACTGCATGAAACTCCCGACATCTCTCCACGTGTTCTCTATGATGAGCGTGCTGCTCGGAAGCACACGGACGTGAGCACATATTAGCCACATCAGTGTATAAGCCGCAGGGTTGAAAGCATGAGAAAAAAGTAGTGGCTTATAAACCGCAAATTACAGTAATCAATTAATGACTACATTCTATTATTAGTTTTCAATGATGATTGGCAAGTAAGTCAGGCGTCTTCCTTTAATACTTGGAATCTAATGTCACACCTCATGGAAGAATCCCTCAGTGTCATCGTTTATAATTTCACTGGTTGCTTTAGCTTCATACTTTGCGCTTTACTTTGTTCTTATATAGTTTGTGCCACGTAGAAATATGCAGCTTTACAAATTATCATTGCCAGCAATATTTAATGGAATTGTTATTTGTGGATTTATTAAGAATAACCTCTTTTACTTGTTGATAGCAATGTTATTTTAGTTGACTGTGACACAGAAATGGCTATTTTGTTTTGACTAAATGTTTGAAATAAATATGGCACTTTTTCTGTAACTTACATTGCATGTTTCAGTATTTAGCTTATTGCTGGGTTGCACATGACATCACATGTGGTTGCAGTAGGCACCAGCTCAAGCAAACGAATGTATTTGTGGCGAGACGTCAAGTGAGTTTTGGGAAAAGATGTTGCTAAGATAGTCCATCATAAAGGGAAACATGTTCAAGAAACAAGCAAAAAAAAAAAAAGGTTTTGTGTAAAGTGGGGCCAGGGGACTACTTGTAATAATGCCTAATATTATGAAAAACAAACAAAACAAAGAATAAAGTTGAAATTTTTGGAAAATTAGGTTGCGGAAAAAGTTAAAATGTTATAACATTGTAATATTATGAAAAAAAATTACGAAATTTTAGTAGCATAGAGTTGAAATATTACAGAAAAAAAAAATATTTAAGCCGTACTTCTTATGAGTAATTATGTTGGAAAGAAGTTATTACAATTATGGAAATAAAGTCTAAATTGCACAATGCTAAATTTTTCACCAATCTCGATCTTCGATGTGCTTATCACCTGGTCCGGATTCGGGAGGGAGACGAGTGGAAAACAGCTTTCAATACGCCCCTGGGGCACTTCGAATACCTTGTTATGCCTTTCGGATTAACCAACGCTCCAGCTGTCTTCCAAAATCTCATTATTGATGTTCTTAGTGACCTTATCAATAAGAATTGCTTTGTGTACCTCGATGATATTTTGATTTTCTCTCATGATTTGCAGGAACACGTACGACAAGTCCGTCAAGTCCTACTTCGATTATTGGAAAATAGACTTTACGTCAAAGTTGAGAAGTGTGAATTCCACGCCAATTCTGTGTCTTTTTTGGGTTACATTGTGGAGAGCGGCAAACTTCGAGCCGATCCCGCCAAGATTCAGGCGGTGGTCGATTGGCCATCTCCGACAGCAAGGAAGCCTTTACAGAGGTTCTTGGGGTTCGCCAACTTCTATAGGAGGTTTATCCGGAATTTTCTATTGCCGAACCTCTGACAAGGCTAACATCTGTTAATAAACCATTTGTATGGTCCACTGAGGCCGAAAGAACATTTTGTAGACTTAAGCAGCTATTTACTTCAGCCCCTATACTGTCTCACCCTGACTCCTCTGCTCAATTTTTCGTTGAGTTTGACGCCTCGGATACAGGAGTGGGAGCGGTCCTGTCCCAGAGATCCCCGGCTGACCAGAGGCTCCACCCGTGTGCATTCTTCTCGCGTCGCCTTACCAAAGCAGAGGGAAACTACGACGTGGGGAATAGAGAGCTGCTGGCCATCGTTCTTGCGCTGAGGGAATGGAGGCATTGGCTGGAGGGCGCAGCCAAACCGTTCACCGTTTCATTGACCACAAGAATCTAGCTTATATCAGATCAGCACACAGACTGAATTCACGCCAAGCATGCTGGTCGCTCTTCCTAACCAGATTTGACTTCACTATCACCTACAGGCCGGGGTCCCGCAACGTCAAACCTGATGCGCTCTCCAGGATCTACGGCCCGGCGGAGGCAGACAAGACCCTGGACACCATCGTGCCCGTGGCTCGGGTGTTGGGGGCTCTCCGGTGGGAGGTGGAGAGAAAGGCCAACTCCGGGACTACCATTCCTGACGTTTGCCCGGAGGATATGTTGTTCGTGCCCGACGGTCTCAGGTCAGAGGTGTTACAATGGGGACATAATTCTAAGTTGGCTTGCCATCCAGGAGTTGGACGCACCAGATTTATCCTGGCACAAAGATTTTGTTGGCCCTCCATGTTGTCAGACGTCAAAGCCTTCGTCGCCGCCTGCTCAGTCTGCGCCAGAAGCAAGTCTTCCCACCAGTCGCCGGCAGGACTGCTCCAACCTCTCCCAGTCCCGTCCCGCCCTTGTGACTTCATCACAGGCCTGCCGGCATCCCGAGGACACACGGTCACACTTAATATTGCGGACAGATTCTCTAAAATGGCACACTTTATTGCACATTCCAGGTTGCCATCCTCTATGGAAACAGCCCGCCTGCTGGTCAAACATGTATTTCGTCTACACGGCATCCCTATGGACCTTGTGTCGGACCGTAGCCCTCAATTTGCATCTAAAGCGTGGAAGGCCTTCTGCAAGACATTGGGAGCATTGGTGAGCTTATCCTCAGGATACCGTCCCCAGACTAACGGTCAGACTGAGCGGGCCAACCAGAACTTGGAGGCCGCTCTCAGGTGCATCTGCCATCGCAACCCATCTTCGTGGTCCACCCACCTCCCCTGGGTCGAGTATGCCCACAATTCACTCGTCTGCACAGCCACAGGCATGTCACCCTTTAAAGCTGCCCTTGGATACCAACCACCTTTGTTTCCAGTTCAAGAAAGAGAAGTAGCTGTTCCCTCTGTCCATCAGTACATCCGCCGGGCCCACCGGATTTGGCGTGAGACCAGAGCAGCCCTATCCCGCACTACAACTCGCAACCGCAGGTTGGCAGATCGTCACAGGACCCCGGCCCCGAACTATCAACCCGGCCAAGAAGTATGGTTATCTTCCAAGGACTTACCCTTAGCCAACACCAATAGGAAACTGGCACCCAGATTCGTGGGACCATACACGATTTAATCCATCATCAGCCCAGCTGCATCAGACTCAAGTTACCTGCATCGCTCAAGATTCATCCCGTCTTCCATGTGTCCCGTCTTAAACCAGTATCCTCCAGTCCACTGTGTCCTCCTGCTGAGCCTCCGCCTCCTCCGCGGATGATCGATGGCCTCCCAGCGTATACGGTAAGGGCCATTTTAGACTCGAGGAAGAGGGGTAGGGGGATGCAGTACCTGGTCGACTGGGAGGGGTACGGACCGGAGGAGCGCTCATGGGTCTCCCGCTCCTGTATCCTGGACCCAACACTCATCAGCGACTTCCACTCTCTCCATCCCGACAAACCAGGTATGCCGCCAAGGGGCGACTTGTGGGGGGGGGGGGGGTACTGTCATGTTCTGTGTTTGTGTTGCACTCTGCTGCCGCCTCTGTTTTGTCCTTGCAGTGTCATGGCTGCACTGATGAGTAATCAGGGTCACCTGTGATCAATCTGCTGCTCCCCATATATACCTCTGCCTAGCCACGATCTAGTCGCCAGTTATTCCCTTGCCAACCCTGCTTCCTGTTCCTCATTCCTTGGCTCCCAACTGGTCCCCCTTGCTGGTCCCCTTTTTCCTGCCTTGCAGTGTTTTTCGTTCCTTGTAGTTTTTTGGCTCAAGCCCTGTGTTCCTTAGTTATCTTTTTGTAGTTATTTTTGTATTGTTGTCATTTATTACTTTGTGTAATAAACAGTATTCTTACTAGCGCTGTGTCAGTCTGCATAACGGGTTCCAACCTTTTTGGCGTAAGCCACATCGTGACATAAATATTATGGGAATAAAGTCACGATTTAAAAAAATTACAAAGATTACTGAAGAAGAAAGTTGAATATGTGGAAAATTATTTAAAAAAAAACAGCAAAATGGGAAAAAAATAGCAAATAGCAAAGTTGATACTAATAATAGGCTTTTTCACCTATCAAAGCTGAGAAGCACTTTTTTCTTGAAATATATCTAATTCCTCAGCATTACAAAATCTCAAAGTGGTCCTAGAATCCTTTCATTTTTAAGTAAAACGTTTGGACACCCCTGATCAAAATGTTCCAACTGTACAGGTGTCCACGTATTCAAAAAGCCTCATAAATATACCACCAAGATAACAAAGCCCGCTTTGTTGCAAGAGAAAAAGAAGATGGGGATGAAGTCTGCTCCAGCCATATTGGAACGCGTGACATGATTCCATTGTTTGCAACAAATTCATGTTCATACGCGACACCCCCATGGGAAAAGAGCGCAGTGAAGTGATGAAGGACGCATACAAAAGTGTATTCATGGAGAGAGACATGTTAGAAGCGTTATTTTCATCTGCTACATTCATTACGTCCGACGCGGAAGATAAGCTTTCACGGCTCTTTGACTGCCTTGTTTTCAACTATTTCATGTCTTCATGCATCACATCATTCACACTCACACAACCGCATGCAGCGGAATTCAACAAAGATACCGAGTGCATATGTGGCCATATTTAATGTCCCCCCCCCCGACGCGGAAGTGAGGCAGACTGCCTCTGCACAAGTACTGTTTATTTGTGAAATGCATCCAGTGGCATCACAGTAAAGGAAACACCAGATATGGCCAGACACGAGTTTGAGGGCAAGCGCTGCTGCCTATATCGGTTTCGATTGACATCAGTAAGAAAGCCAATCCTTTTACACATGCGTGGTCTTTGCTCTGTTACGGCTCTGATGTTACCTTCTTTCAACTCTGTTTCTAGAAAGCGTTCGTGATTTGAGACTCACCACGGCATCTGACTGAGGACAGCTCCGGGTCTTGGCACAGACGTTGCAGAGCCGGCCGCTGTTCTCCACAAAAAGGGTGGGGATTTGATCGCAGTTCGGCCCCCAAAAGAAAAACCTGCCGATGACTCGTTTTCAGCAGATTGGTCTGAAGACTGGAACTGAGACTGGCTTTTTTGGCTGCTGAGCTGCTGAGCAAGTCCTGCTTGTGAACTACATGTGAATGGTGCACTGTACAACACATTATAAGAACCCCCAAAACCAAAACCAAAACCTTGGCTTGAAGGTGCTTTGCTTCCAAAAAGTGCGCCAGTCATCGGAGTCGATACACCGGCCGATGCTTGTCCGACAAGAAAGCCACCAAACCACTCATACGTCTCTTCAACTTTTCCCACTTGCTGCTGTTGGAGCTTTACATTTGCTTCCATGACTTCCACACATGGAGGAGCCCACTGACTGTGCTGGATGCTGGTTTCTTTTGCTTTTTCATAACAGTCGGGAGTCACAGACAGACCTTGCAGGGTTCCATGGCCAAGTGGCAGCGGAGGGGGCGGAACTGATCCGAGATTTAAAAGTAATTCCTTGACATTTGGATCTGTGGCTCCAGGAGGAGGAGGAGGAGGAGGAGGAGGAGGAGGAAGTGGAGGAGCATCAAAGGACGGATGGACAGGTGGTATGCCAAATTGAAGTCGGTTAACATTTGGATGTCTGGCTTTACGACGAAAAGGAGCCAGAGGAGGTCCTGAAAGAGCATCTGAGGATGAATGGACTCCGCAAAGAAGAGGAGGAGGCAGTGGAGGAGAGTCACGGGATGGGTGGATGGGTTGGGGTTTAGGGGGCATACCGAATTGAAACTGGTTAGCTTCTTGAGTTCCACGCAGAAGAGGAGAGGCATCCGATGACCCATCATGCTGGATACTTGCACTTGGTAAGCCAAAACATTTAGGAAATATTTTTGCATTTGGATCTGTGGTTCCAGGAGGAGGAAGAGGATGAGAAGCAAGATCAAATGATCCACCAAGGCTACTGTGCCTGGTTCTTCCGCTGGAAAATGAAGCTTCAGGGAGGGCTACTTCGTCGTCAAACAATCCAAAGCCCATTATGGCATCCTCCTCATCCTCCTCCGTCGCTTTGGACTCTGCATCCTTCGTCAGGACGGGGGCCTCCTCCGTCTCCCTGGACTCCATGTACTCCATCGGGACGGCGGCCTCCTCCTCCATCTCGATGAACTCCGCCTGCTTCATCAGGACAGCGGCTTCCTCGCCCTCCTCCTCCTCCGTCTCTGTCCCGCTGGACTCCGCATCCATCATCACAACAGCTGCCTCTCTCTCCATCGCAGCCCTCTTCAACCTCCTACGAGCCGTCAGTGAATAGACTGGCGACATTTGTGGGGATGACAGAGAAGAAGAGGGGCTCTACAGGAAGAAGAACAGAGAAAAGACAAGCTTCAAATTCTTTTAAATTCTCATTCAGCGCATGTGCAATAACAGTGAGGGCTTTCTCCTCTTACAGGACAGCGGAACCTCTATTTTGGAGTCAAAAAAGCCTTTCTTCTGAGTTTTTTTGGTGGAGGTGGCAGCGTTTTTGTGAAATTTGTTATCAATGTTAACATGCACGCTTTTAATGGTTTTCAAGCATTACAGCGGTTCACTTCTTTTTACACTTATGTGTCAGATAAGATTGTTACTTAACACTTGTACAGTTAATGCAGGTTTAAAGGTAGCAGAGAGATTATTTCCATCAGTTCCTCTGGGGAAAAAAATAGTAGGATGCCCAATGTCCCAAGAGTAGCATGTCAACACTGGGAAACAAGTGAAAGTTGACAGGCCAGCCAACCAGACACTACTTATTTCAACACCAAAAACTGGCCAGAGCCCGGCTCAGGGGATGAAGCAGGGGAAAAGTGACAGCTGATGAGGATGTCACACAAACGGCGGCGTAATCTCAGCTGTCGTAACTCTCTATATACAGGGACTCTAGTTGTCACAAGCCTACAGCGCCCTCTCACGGCTGTCGACGGGAATGTTCACTCCTTTCTTCATGTCATTCAGTATGCATTAACATTTAAAAACATGTTCAATTATACAGTAATCCCTCACAATATCACGGTTTAATTATCACTCCCTTACTACTCCATGGTTTTTCAGGAATCATGCTGTTTCGTGGATGTCAAAACAAGGCATATTGAAGCAAATTTGATGTATTCTTGGCTTAAAAAAAGTATTTTTAAGCATATAAAATGCTAAATACAAGGCCTGGGTACACATACTATACAGTACAGGAAGTTATTGTTCAGCATCCTCGCACTGATTGGCTCACCATCATGCAGCATCCACTCACGTGTTGTGTCTCTCACATGTGCGTCCTACCTTGCTGTTGCACAGCGGAAAGTATCTTTGCTCTTGTGAGTGAGTGATTTCTGACAACTTTTCTGTAAACACCATGATGGCTTCTAAACATGCTGCCTTTTGTAGCGACTTGTTTATGTCTCAATTCTGTCATATTTTCTCTTACAATACAGTATAATATTATGTTCACTATATTTGGTTATGAGTGTAAAAGTGATTATAGGGTATTTAAAAGGTTTTAAACAGGTTTTCTATGCAGCAAAAACAAAAATATTCCATTTATTAACCTTGATTCATATATCACGGAAATTCAATCAACAGTCAGGTCTGAAACCAGTTAACAGCGATAAACGAGGGAATACTGTATATGTGCATGGCTCAGATCAAGGGTACCCTTTGTAGTAGTATTTGAAATAGTTGTTCTAACAACGTGTACTATCCCTATCACTGACGTTTATAGAGTGAGGAAGCTTACCAAACCATAAATTAAGCCTGTTCATGTTTTTATTTTGCGCTAGCACGGCTATGTTGTAAAAAGTGTCTATATTTGGACATTGAAATGTTACATGTAAAGCATGTCTCCTTTTGTTGTGAAATTAACAATATTTTCTCTGATCATTTTGTCATGATTTCTACTTAGAATTAAAGAATGATGTCTGAAATTGGTTTGTAATGTGTTTTATTCTATAACTGTTGTGTAATCATGAGTGAAAAGTACATTACCTTTGTGTCCGCCTGCCAATGAAAGTTTTGAAGAACATAATTCCATGGAAAAACAAACCCCGTGATGATTACAATGGGATATAGACTCATGGAATAATTACTCAACTCTGCAACTAAAGTAATTTTTTGTGTATAAAAGAGTAAAATAAGATTATTTGAACAAAAGTCTAACACCGAGTGGACACTGAGTTATGTACTTTACATTTAAGAAAGAGTGAACTTCGGAGGGTTGCTATGGGAAATGGAAGACGTCTCGAGCTCTGGTATGTTGGGTGTGTGTTTTGCAATGTTTGAAGTTTGTGTTGATAACATTACCAAGGTCTCTCCACCAGTTTCAAATTTTAAATGTAACACTGGGGTACCCTTGATCTGATCCATGCACATGTATATTTTGCAATATAAATCGCACCTGAAACTACAAATTGCAGGATTAGCCAGACTATGAAAAAAATGCAATTTATAGTGCTAAAAAATATGGTATTCTGTAAGTTTGACCTGTATTATCACGTATTCATAAATTATCACCAACCTTTGGTGAATGAGATGTGTTTTCTATGGAAAAAATGGTCTATTTTGGGAAAAAAAATAGACCAGTGCAGGTATCCACTGTATACAGATCTGCAGGGCTGTTAATCTGGGCTGTTCTTTGGGCCACTGTTGGCAGTGCATCACGCTGAGAGCTAATGAGTGCCTAATGCTGCAGCCAGCGAGCCACTAAGTGTGCTGATGAATAAGTCCGTAAGAAAAAAGTCGAGACAAACCGTGGGTTCATACTGGGGAGACAACTCGCAAACGAGAGCGTCTGATCCAGACTGTGAACCCTGCAAGAAGTGGCAGACAAAAGCAACTTACAAAGAGGCTCATAATAAAAATGAACAACCAAGTTCATGCGGCATTTACGTCGCTATCCTTTTCTTCCTCTTCCACGCTGCTCTGATGAGACGTCCAGCTGATGTAGGGCAGAAAGTCCACGTCTTCTTCGGCCAACAACTTGGGGATGTCTGTGAAGGCCTTCTCTGCTTGACCCGGTTCCTAAAAGGTGGAAAATACTTGACTAATGTGTGGTGATGGCCGCTCAATCAAAGTGAGAACCAACCCTTTCTTCAACGGCCACAAAGCTGGTGAACTGAGACAGAATGGAGTACTCCTTGCTTAAGTCAACGATGAAAGATTTCAGCTGGGTTTTCTTCCCCTGGGGAGACATAGAAATCCACGTCATCTCCATTTGACTGATTCATGACGTGACTGCCAAAGAAACGCACCTCATGTTCGACTTGGTTGCAATCCAAGCTGCCGTCCTCGTAGTCTCTGATGAGAGCCCTCGCTGTCAGCTTGTGAAGAAACTGAAACATGCAAATACACACCTTAATGTACAGACACCAACTTCTGGAGCTCACTGTAAGGGTTACCGTGCCACTGGTCGTCTGCAGTTCGCTAGTTGACACCACGGTTCTCAGCTCCTGGCCGCTCAGCTCGCCCAGCAGGGTGGCCTGCGTCAAGTATTTAGGAGGTTAGCGATTAATGTGACCAGAGAAAAGAAAACATGCCCTGATGCAAGTGATTTTCCCAACTGTAAGTCACACTTTTTTTTCATAGTTTGGCTGATGCTGTGACTTATAGCCAGGTGCGACTTATACAGTCATCCCTTGCTCCATTGCGGTTCCAACATCGCACACCCTATCGCGATTTCGAAAAAATCAATGAATAAATGATGGCTGTTTCGTGGTTACTACGGCCTACGTCCAAAAAAATGCAGATTTAAGCATTTTCATGCATACAAATGTTCTAAACACAGTTTGAGGCATTACAAATGTTGATGAACTGTATTCTACACTGGCCACTAGGTGTCACTAGCAACACACACCGGACTTGACTGCCAATGACAGGCTATTATTTTATAATTATTTATCTCACAACAAGCACAATAATAATAATAGTCATTATCATCACAAGAACATGGCCGTACTCCTGCTAAATCTCAACTCTGAATCCACGATGTCACTTCCTGTCCACGTCTTACATGTTATTTATGTCTTAAATGTCTTATTTTCTGATTATATCGACTATATTGGGTAAAATGAGCGTAAAGTTTCATGTCTAGAGAGCTCTAATAATGGTAAAATCGCATTTAGAAAGTCATGAGCAGGTTTTCTAAGTGAGGTGGTGGTTGTTTTTGGCGACACTTAGTGGCCGTAATAATTCATTAATTTGAGCTTGTGGCACAGTTAGGCACACAAATTGAATGATACAGAGCATACTGGACGCTTTTTGTTTTCTAATGCGCTTCTGCCTTAGGGACTATGTGTCTGTAAGTAATGTGCAAATCTAATGATATGATACCTGTGCGGGTTGAGAAATAATATAGAGTCATTGTGTGGTTATGATAAGCCAGGAGAGGTCCTTTTCCTTTTTTTTTTTTTTATTGGTCTGCGGCACATTCTAAAAATATAATTTAACAAGAAGCCTAAAAAAAACAAGAAGGTCTAACTTAAATATAACTTAAAACATTACTTGGGTGAAGTAAAGGGTTTATGATGGCCTGCAATGGATAAATTCTATTTCCACTGGACTATTTAAGGTTAAAGGTTCCATTCTATCTTGTATGATTGATGACGCTTTCAGTGTTTTGATGCATCAACTAAATCTGTGACATCCCACAACCAGAAGTGACTCACAGAAGCCATGGTAACCTGCCTGTGTGCAGTGCGGCACAAAGCCATAGACCAGCGTGTGGCAGTCGTTGAAGAGTGCGTGGAGCTGTTTGGGAGCTTGCACAGGAGGGGGCGCCGACAAGCTGAACTGATGCCACTTCACCGACACGGACCTGCAGCCAGGAGACGCCATGCGCCGCAACTGGCACGCCACCTGCCACCGAGACGTGACAACAACAAAAAAAGAGCGGTCATTTAGCATTGTCAGTCAGCATCTTACGAGAGTGACCTTTATTCTCACCTTCTCCGTCCACTTGTGCTTGCTTTTGGTGTCAAAATATTCATAGGCTCCGCCCCCGGCCTGAGCCAGGGCTCTCAGCATGTGCTGATTGGCTGTCGGGCTAAAATTAAAGGTAAAAGGTAAAGGTAAAAACCTGCTAAACGTACTTAAGCTCCCTGTTGAAGACAGTATCAGTTGCAGGGTGAAACTGTCACCATCAATCATAGAACCTTTGAGAACAATGTCGTTAAGGTGTAAGAAAAACAGTTAGCATTAGGGAGCTAACAATGCGCCTAAAGGGACACACCTATTTTGACTATAAAGCCCTCTAAACATATCCTCAACAAGGTTTTATGGTTTTATATACATGCTATGAGCACGCAGTAACAGCTACATTCATGATAACGTGTGATACTCACAGTATTTTGAAATACTCTGATCATTTGAAACATTACGGGATCTTCCTTCCCGGGTGCATTTATTTCACAGTCGCCGCTGACGACTACTTTTGGACAAGTGAGGATCCAGAACCTTAACTTCTAAGCCTGAATATACTTAGGATGAACTTCAGGTTTTAGACACTGAGCCCACAGCGGGGTGAGGGGACAGAGTCAGGACCGGCATGACTTGGTGGTGTAACTGTGGAGCTTGCCAAGCCATGCGCTGAGTGGCATACAGTGTTGCCATCGATGGAAAGGCTTGGTGTATAAGGCGAGGAGGACATTGCTCCCGAGGGACTGCATCACAACGAACAAAGAATTGTTAGCGGTAACAATCCTTGCAGTGATACAAACTTTTTTCCACCTACCCAAAATCGACGGGAAAAGACGCCCCAGGCCAGGCCAGGCCAGCTGGACCAGACAGACAACCGTCCATGGAGTAAGTCACCACGATATTGATTGTGATACATAGAGCTTAATATATCACCGCTGTACACACAGTCCATCTAGCCGTGTACAAACAAACATGGCATGTGGGCTAATACTTTACAGATCATTTGGTTGTCGCTTCCTAGTTGTTCACGTGCTTGCCCAGTCACTACAGATTGGTGTCCAATCGCACTGTTTTGAAGTGGACCCGTTACCTTTTCGGTAGTGGCTCTGTGTCATTACACCAAAAAAACAGTTCTTCCTGTTAGCTGCCACAATAACAATGTCGCTGTAGCTTGGTTTATATACAGGTCAGTCATGTAAATACACCATTGTTGGTGCTTTTTGGAGGACTTTTTTAGGGCTTTATAGTCGAAATAGGTGTGTCCCGTTACGTGCATTGTTAGGTCCCACATGCTAGCTGTTTTTCTCTCTTTAGAACGTGCAGAAAAGGGATCAATGTGTGGCCATGTTTCACATAAGGATAGTTGATGATCGGCAAAATTGCAAAAAAGTGCTGTTTTCCTTAAAGCCTTAAAGTTAAAGTGGAGTGGTGGGTGTTTTTGGCGACACCTAGTGGCCAAAATACGTATGACTTGGACTCTATTTTCATTCATTTGTGAATACAAAAAATGACGTTTTGGTGTTAAAATACAGCTGTTTGGTACGTTTCTACACACCGTGATGCATCGAGGCGTCATGTCACTTATTAAAAGGGTCTTCTTCCAGAACATTATGACATTTATGAAACAAGTTTTAACTTTATCCATATACTTAAAAAAATGTGACTTATTTCAGCTTGCGTAGCTTGAGTTTGTCACACATATAGGTGTAAACATTGGCCCCTCCCACTGGCTTCGTCTTTTTCTCTTGTGAATTGAATGATGTTAAGAGTGGGGCTCTGATGACAGCTCCATCACACAGTAAATACCAGTACATGCCACTTATTGTCCAGTGCCACTTCTGTTTTATTCCTCTTTATCACGCATTTCTTTGAGTGTCTTATAGTCTGGAAATTACGGGACTCGCAAGCTTCTCTGGTCATTTTAATGCTAGTCTTTAGCAGTTGTTGCTTAGCTGTCCCCTACATCAGGGGAGTCCAAAGTGTGGCCTGGGGGCCATTTGTTTTTTCACTGGTCCGCGATACATAAAAGGAAGCAGTAATTTTCTAAGAATAAAGTACAAATATAAAAATTTGCAAATAAATGATAAGGAAAAATAGTGTCATTTTAGTAGCAGGGAGTTTAAATATCTTTTAAAAAAAGACACTTTTTAAAAAGAATTATGGAAATAAAGTCATAATATTACGAGAAGAAAATTAACAAGAAGAAAGTTAAAATAGTTGGGGGAAATGGAAAAACACGCCTGTAATTTTACAGGAAAAAATATTAAGAGAAAAAGGTTGTTTCCTAACAAGAAATAGTTTTACAAGAAAACACCCGTAATATTATGAGAAAACAAAAATTATTTTAGTCGCATAGAGTTGAAATATTAAAGAAAAAAGATTACTTTTTGCAATAATATGAGAACAAAGTTGTAATTTCTGGAAAATTAGGCTGTTTTTCACCTATATCACAATGCTGAGCTGCAGTTTTGTCTTGAAGTATCTAAAACTTCTTAGTGCATCCTTTTATTTTTTTTAGTGTGTGGCCCTTGGTGGAAAACTTTTGGACGCCCCTGCCCTACATGGTACTGTGCTGACGTTCTACTTGCTAAAATACGACATATGTAACTGACATTTCATTCAAAGTAATGTTATATCGCACTGAGCAGCCAGGCCCTTTCCGGTGTTGCAGTAAATTTAAATTTAGTAAATTGAATTCACACAAAATAACCATAACTAATAACAAAATGTGGATCCTTTGTCAGTCAAAAATATGCCCCCAACAGCTTAAGTGTATCTTCACCATAGACCAGCAGAGGACATGGTGCCTATCACCATCACAATACCACCTCCGCAGAGACACAACATATTCTTCCTGACCTGAGGCCGCACGTGAAGAGGCGGCTGTGTTGCACGTTGTCCCTGAGCAGCTGCAAGGTGACCTGCGCATCTTGGAGGTGGCCGTCAGACAGCAGGAGCAGGTTGCGGATGCCGCGCGACGGAGGCAGCAGGCTGAGCGCTCGCAGGGGCCGCCAAAGCTCAGTGCTGCCCCCCACTGGCAAGACAGCCTGAAAACAGAGCACAGTATTTTTCTATTCATAACATTTCAGGTCTTGTAATACCACGTCTGGCTTAGCTGAAGCAAGTTTGCATGACAACCTACTGTATTTTCCAGACAATAAGTGGCATTTGGCTGGTCATGCAGCAAATGTGTGAAAAGACACTGCTGATCAAAATCTCAAGACCAGTTGAAATGTACATTTTGCACTGTTGGACCTTAAGGAGGTTCTAAGTAGAGCTTCAAAATATAGAAAGAAGAAATGGGAGTGAGACAAAAAATGTTTAGAGCAAGGAATTTATTGCATAGAAGCATTAAAGTGAAAGAGGCTGTTCATCAGCTAATCAAACATTTAAGGACACAGCCTTTCAAAGGCAAAATCTTGGCAAAAATGTGGATTGAATGTGATTTAATGTCAAGTATTCACACTGTCATGATCTCCTAATACCAAAGGCAAAAAAGCTTGCTCTTGTCACGTCTTGGCTTTGGCATTGTGGCGATGACCCCAGCATGCAGAAAGCAGGAACCAATTGCAGGAAAAATGTATGTTATAATAATGGCTTCAGCGCAGCAGCAGGAACTCAAGATCGACAGGTTTGCAGTAGCGTGTCAGGCTTTCACTAACAATGCAACAACAAACTGAGATCCACGCACCTCAACTCAATAGAAGGAGAACTCAAATTAGCAACAGGTGCAATTGATAAAGGAGAAAGCAAAGCAGGCGGAGACAAACCAGGCAAAACAGGAAGCACTACCAAAATAAGAACATCAAACAGGAACTAAGGTATAAAAGTGGAAACAAACTAAACTGTCACGCAGGCTAACTCATGGATCGTGACAGCTCCCTTTGAATGCGGTGGGATTGCTGAGCTGCATAAGCAAGCAATCTCGCAGCGTGCCATTGCTGCTGAGGTCGGACGCGGTAAGACAGTCATTTCAAACTTCTTCAAACATCCTGAGGGTTATGGAGCAAAAAAAATCAAGTGGTAGACCCAAAAAGATTTCACAAGCCCTGAGCCGGAGGATCAAGTTGGCTGTTTGTCAAGCGACAAGAACATGTTCGGCCCAAATGAAGGTTGTTACTGGTGCCGAGTGCAGTCCAATAACCATCAGACGGCATCTGCCAGAGAAGAAACATCATCTTCAAAGACCTGGTCTCCTTCAAGGTTTGGAATTTGCAGGAGAGCACCAAACACGGGACATTGAAAGATAGATGAAAGTTTTATGCCTTTATACCTTGACAGTATTGATGGCTTCCAACGTTACCGGCATGACAAGAAGATTCCTTCTGAAATGTTTTCCACACGGGACAGTGGAGGGGGCTCCGTCATGGTCCTTCAATGGAACAATGGAGCTGAAGGTTGCGCAGGGGCATAAAACGGCAAATGACTATGTGGAGATGTTGCAGGGGGCATCCCTCACGACTGAAGGCCCTCGTCGTCTGTGTGGTAATGACTGGCTTTTTCAACAGGACAACACTGCACTTCACAAAGCACTTCTTCCAGAGGAATAAGCTCACTCTTTTAGACCGTCCTGTGTGTTCCCCTCATCTAAATCCAATGGAGAACATTTGGGGATGGATGGCAAGGGAAGTTTGCAAAAATGGATATAAGTTCTAGACAGTGGATGTCCTCCGTGAAGCCATCTTCGCCACTTGGAGCAACAGTGCCATAGTTTCCAGCCTCCTGGAAACTGTGGCATCAAGCATACCCAAACCCATTTTTCAGCTCATTAACAAGAATAGCACAGCTACTCATTCCTCACTCCTTTTCTTGAAAATGTTATTTCTATTTTAGTGTGGTTTCATTTTTTTAAGCTCTGGGCTTAAACTTTTGATCAGCTGATTTTTAGTTTAATTCTTGTTGCAATAAATTGCTTCCTCAAATTTTTTTTGTCTCCTTTCTTCTTTTTGAATTTTGAATCTCTACTTTAAAACCTCCTTAAGATCCAACAGTGCAAAACGTACATTCATACAATTTCTCAACTTCTATTACAATTAAAATTATACACACTGAACCAGGGGAAAAACTGTGACCGTCAACAGCCACGAAAGGGCGCTCTGGACTAATTCACAGGAGTGATTGATGCGGAATGAGAACGGGAGCTTGGTGGACTTGCTTGTGACTGTTCTTGCTCTGGAATGTTGTGAAATACATTTAAATAAATGCCACCAGTGCGACTTGGATATCTGTTTTTTTCTTCTTCAGGACACATTTCTTCACTGATGCAACTTACAGTATACTCCAGAGTGACTTTATAGTCTGGAAAATAGTGTACGTCTTAACACCAGTGAATGATAACGTCACAGTTCAGTTCAACATAAACAAGATCATCAGTAGTTACAACTGACATGGATGAACTCCTCTGCTGCCTGTCGAGCTTCGTGGAGCGGCACTGCTGTCACGAAAGCTTGCGTGTAATCTGACAAGACAACACAGTATTATTAAAAAAACAAAAACAAAAACAAAAAAACACACCCCACTCAATCACACATACATGAATACAGTGGACACCCCAAAATCCTCCACCCAAAAGTTCAGAGAATTGGGAATTAAATTAATCTTTTCTGGGACATGGGAAAGCAGTAGAGTTACATTTAATGTTTACGGCAAGGGATGCGTGGGTATCCAAAGTTTTACCAGGGAGGGCCACATACTCCCAAATTTATTTCAACTTTCTTCTTAAATAATGCAAATTTTCTTCTCGGAACATTATTGTATTATATTATTTTATGATATTAACTTATCCAATTCCAGCCATTTTTCAAAGGACAACCCCTTCAGTACTGGTAATTGTAGACAATTTTGACAGATCTTTCAAGACACACAGAATATTGTGTTGTATGGCTATATAAACACGGAACCTACCAAAAGAAACAATAGACTCCCGTCTTTCAGCAGAAAAGTAAAGTTTGTTTCTACCTTTTTCTGTGCTTTAGTAATCAGCAGTAGAACATAGGTAAGTTTCAGGAAAATATCAGTTCCCAACTAGAAAAAGGAGAAAACCAGCTTTTTGTGAAACGATACATTTCAAGCATAACTTTCACTTTGACACAAATGTTTTGCTTTTGTGACAGCACAAATGTCTAAACAACTACACCAACATAACACAAAAAAGTTTTTTTTTTAACATCAAAATAACAACTTATTTACCAATACAACAGCATGAACTATTTACAATTTTCACATTTGGAACGGAACTGTGTGTGCACGCGCGTGTGCATGTGTAAAAATTTCCGTACAATGTGTAACCTTCTGCGTGCTACACTCCTCCACACTCTCTCGTATAAATATGTCTTTGGTATTGAATGAGTTAGTACTATCATATTTATTCCCATAATAAAACTTCAAAAACTTCCCCAACCTCTTTTTCCAAAAACGACAACTTTATTTTTAGTTTGCGTGTTTCTTATAATATTGCAAGTTTTACAAAGTAACTTATTTTTTCGTTAAAATTTCAATAATAATAATTTTTCTCATTAGAATGTCTTTTTTTTATATTTTGACTTTATTCTCGTAAAATTACAGCTGTTTTTTCCCCCCATTTCTGCTGCTTCCTAGTAAATATAAAATAATTTTTGTATTTATGACTTTATTCCCATAACACTGTATTTTGGCTTCGTACTCAAAATATTATAACATTTTTCACAAGCTAATTTTCCAAAAATTACAACTTTATTCATTGTCTTGTTTGTTTCTCATTTATAATACTATGACTTTAAAAAGGGAATGTCTTTTTTCTTTAATATTTCAACTTTTTAGTACCTAAATGATGTTACAATTCCTTATATATAATATTACGATATTATTCTCGTAAAAAAAATTACAAGTTTTTCTGTTCACATGTGGACTTTATTATTGTAAAATTACTGCTATTTTTCAATTTTTGCTGTTACTGCTGTTATTGTTTTTATTTACTTTTTTTTTATTAATTATATTTTTAGACCGTGGGGTCGGCAAATGTCCTCTGGTTGCACTTTGGACAGCCCTTGTTTAAGGCAACCTCCCTTTACAGCTGTTATTGGGCCTTAGCTGTCGATATTATGCTCTGTAGTCGCCACTATTGCTGCCCTTTGTCCCTTTTTGTTAAATTCCAGTGTCTCCTACACAAAACAAGTACCACAAAGCATGCTGGGAAGCACAGCCAGCCTTCTGTCTCGTGACACTCCTGCTCATTTCACTGTGTGACACGCTCACTGATAGTTAGGTGTTGGCTTTTGCTTGCCCTAGCAGGTAAAATTTATCATGACCAAAATTTACTACGATAACTGACGTCATTTTGCCCATGTCGGTAAATTCGGTGTTTTAATAAAAAAGAAAATAAAAGTATTTTTTGTCTGTTTTGACCGTGTGTGCTGGTATGCTATGTTCATTCCCCTTTAAGACGAGGTACAGCGTGTGTCATCACGTGACTCCTTCACCCATCCAGCCTGAACAAGAAGGAAAACAGACGATGAGGGAATGGCTGATGGTTCTGATGGAGGAGCGACTGTACAGTGCCAGCATTTCACTCGCATAGGCACCTAGAAATAGTGCGAGTAGAAGAAACAAAAAGGGAGCACACGTGCGACTACGTTTTTCAACCCTTTCGTTCGCATTTTGCTCCTGAAATAAGTCCAAACAAAGTGAATCAAACTAGAGTAACATTTTGACGCATCTGTATATACATCAGTCTCCTACAACTTTTCTTGGTTCACATCGGCAACTCGTGTTGACGCGCGATGACATCTCAGCCCTACAAGCTGCACTCGCTGACGTAGCTAACCAGCTATGTTATCAATGAGATACTGGAGCAGTGCTTTCCCACTCATGCGCTAAAAATACTTTTTTTTCCGGTTTGTATGCATCGTAACACCGTTCCGAAAGATACACTTGACTTGAAATATCCGGATAAATAAAACAAAAACAAAACATGTACATTATGTTTTGCCAATTATGCAAAATTCACAATTCACAAAGAACAAGATAATAAAAACATGATAAAAGTGTCTTTGTAGGAAACCACGATTAGTTTGCTGTTGGTAGCAGTTTTTAATGATCCATCCATCCATTTTCTATGCCGTTTCTCCTCATTAGGGTCGCGGGGGTATGCTGGAGCCTATCTCAGCTGACTTTGGGCGACAGGCGGGGTACACCGGACTGGTCGCCAGCCAACGGCACATGGCACATATAGACAAATAACCATTCACACTCACATTCACTCACATTCATAGAGTCACCAATTAACCGAACATGCATGTTTTTGGAATGTGGAGTAAAACCGACGCACACACGGGAGAACATGCAAACTCCACACAGAAATGCCCCAGGGGAGAATCGAACCCAGGTATTCCCGATCTCCAGACTGTGACTGTGTGGCCAACGTGCTAACCACTATACCACCGTGCGGCTTTTTAATGATCCCATGCTTTATTTGGTGTCGCTAACAGATGGTCACATGGCTGCAGGAACATGTGAAATTCTCAACCTCATGATCATTGTGTAAATGATCATTTGAATGATGGCTACCTATCCAGCAAGTAACATGACAATGGACTGTCTGGAATCGAATAGAATTGTTGGAAAAATGAGAAAGTCACGATATTTATAAATGCTATTATTATTATTGGAAAATATGAGCTGACATGGTTGTGGTAGGTTGGGTTGATATCAAGGTGGTTCTTGTTGTGCAGTGTGATAAGTGTCCATTAGTAATGTGCATGAGATGTGGTATCAGTCATGGTATGAGGCTGCATGTGTAGCTTAGTACATGTGTGTACAGGATGAAGTATGCCAGGTATGTACCATACCTTCATACAGTATTTGAGGACCGCAGACCCACGGAGATTTATTTTGGGTTCCACAAAGATGATGGTGAGCAAAAGAACACCAAATGTAAAGTGAGTATGAAAACTGTCGTAACCACCCAAAGCACATTATGGAAGTGAAGCATTGTTGGCGCTTTTTAGAGGTTTCAGAAGGCTTTATAGGCGGAATAGGTGTGTCCCATTACGTGCATTATATTTCATTGAAAGTAATGTGTGCCAGTGGGTCAATAAATCAACGAAAAGCAGTTAATTTGCATTTCCTGCAATTATTTTCAGATGGCAAAGATATATAGTGGTTGGGGATTTATCGTGCATTTATCATTATCGAGGTAAAACTGCCCAATTTATCACGATATTGCTTTGAGGTCATATTGCCCAGCCCTTGGTCGGATGTAAAACTATAACTATTGTATGATGCTCATCTTATTTTGGACCACCATGCACACATTTCTCAACTGATCCCAATCATTCCACCATGAAACCATCATTCAGGACTTTAAAATAGACCATTTTTCACATTACATTTTTTTTCTCGCAAAATTCACACTTTTTTTTGTTAGACTACTTCCTCTTCTTCTAAGATTTATTTCAATGTCCAGATTTCTCAGTTCAGTCAAGCCATTCCGACATCACACTGTTCAACACATTCGGGCGACCTATTCTTCACGTCACTAAAATGTTCGCTTGATGCAAATTTCCCACTTTTCTCGAAAAACCACCTGCAACCGTTGCCACATTTCTCAAGCACAACTCTAACTTTTTTAGATGTTTTTTATAAGTGCAAACTCATAGAAACACCGAGTGCTATCATGCAAAGTGTAGCATTTTTTGCAATTTTCATTGTTGTTAACATTGGCAGACATGCAGGGCTATCATGCTAGGTTTTGCATGTTAACGTTAGTATAACTTATATTAGCATAGTAACATTTTAGCCGTTTTCATGAGTAGAAACTTAGATAAACACTTAGTGCTATCATGCTAGGTATCGTTCATACATTCATTTGTTTTAGATTTCAGCACATTCCCGCGCAGCTTCAGCACTTCTTCTACTCTTACATTCATTCTGCATTTCGCCATTTGCGCCTTTCCACCTCAGGTCAGTTTTTCTTCGGCTTGTCATCTCTTAAGCATTACCACGCAATGTCTTCGAACATTGCCAGTGATGGATTTTTATGCCGACCGAATGACACCATGAAGAACCGGTACTCACCGGTGTTAAACAAGACGATGTTGACTTTGAAGTTAAGCTGGAGGGTTTTGATGATGTGCAGGGCGATCACCCGGGACCAGCGTAAGGGTTCTCCCCGCATGGATTCGGACGTGTCCAGCAAAATGACAACTTCATCAGATCTGGAGCTGGGTTTGACATCAAAGTTTGGGTAGAAAACTAGCATGCAAGCCTGCAGGGATGAAGTGCGAGATGGTTACACAAAAAAAGAAGAAGAAACAAAAAAAAGGAGACGGATAAAAGCTGGCAGAAAGGCAGGACTGTCAGACCTGGCTGTCCTTGTCAGGGTGTTTTTCCACCCACATCCTGGGCAGATGAACCTCAGACAGAGTGATTGACAGCTGGAAGCCATCCGGACCCATGACTTGCCCCGGCAGCACGCTCACCACCGCCCTGCAGTCGGTCCTCTGCAGGATCACACAAACTTTATAAATATCGTCATCAGAGAGAAGAAAAAAACATCAAAATAAGCTTTTGTGTCGCCACTTTCAATATGAAGCGTACAAAGACATAAAAAAAACCCAACAATTTGTTCCTATTAAATAATAAACACAAGTAAAGGGACAAAGGACCTTCATCTTGACTTTGTGCGTGATGCAAGACAGGCTGCCAATCTCATTAGGCATCTCAATGGACATGTCCAGGCTGAACTCCCTGAAAGCAACAAACAACATTGTTAGCGCACGCTACACATGCACGTTTACATTTCAACACATTTTAAGAATAGCAGCCAACACTCATGGGTGAGTCCAGCATGATGAAACACTTGCAGGCTGTCATTTGCTGGCCCAAACAGCAGGGGGTGCTAAAACCCCGCATTTTAATGCCGTTTTAGCTAATCAGTCATAGCTGCTAAAGGCACAAGGAAGGAGGGGAAAAAAGCTCAGCACATACAAAAGCTGTTCTTACTCGGTGTGCCACAGGATGGAGATTCATGGATAATGCATTTATATAAAAAAAATATTGCTCATGTGGAATAACCAATGAGTTTTAAGCAAACCTTGTACTTGCTGATTCATCAGTTACACACACTTTGTCCACAGTCACCTGTTGAAAGTGCAAAAACCCACTGTGATGCTTAATTTGCCCAAATAAAATTACAAAAAGCATGCCAGCATCCCTTTAAAAGCCTTTACCTGTGTGGTCTGATTGAGCGCTGCACTTTCCCGCCACGGCGCAACACTCCCGGGCAGGGAGAAGAGCACGGCGCCGTCCTTGACGATGAGCTCGGACACAAAGGTCACTTTAATGAGCACGGTGGCACCCGCCGGCAGGTTTCCTACACTGATGGTGAAGACGTCCTGCGAGGGAGGGAGGAGGCCACATTGGAGGTGAGGTGTGACTCTGCTTTTCTGTATTTACTGCTCGTGTGTGTGGCGGCGTGTGCGTACAGGAGCGTCCTGGTCCATGAGGTAGGCTCCGTGACCCTTCTCGATGGCCTGCTTGTACTCCCTGCGAGCCTGCTCTTTCTCCTTCACCTGACAGCCAAGAACATGCAGGTTGAAATGCTTGAAAGTCAGCACCGGCAATAAGAACTCAGCGTGGGTTTCTTTTTTCTTGGGCTTTTTGCCACGTTGTAAAGCTTTTCCCAATATGGATGACCGTTGGCATGGCGTCATTCATATATCATATTTAACGGTCTACGCCAGGGGTGTCCAAACGTTTGAAAGGAAGGATGAATGATATTTATTACCAATATTCAATATTCCCACTTAGAACTTCATGCTACTGAAATGACTGTTCTTCCTCATAGTATTACAGGTTTATTGCTGTAAAAAAATATATATATATTGTTAAAACACAACTTTTTCCTCTTCATATTTTGATTTTAATCTCAAAATTACAGCAGTCTTTCCCATTTCTGCTATTGATATTTTTTCCAAGGATTTCATATTTCTTTTTGTACATTTTTTTTCTCATGATTTGTGACTTTCTCTAATGATATTTTGACTTTAATGTCATACCATGATAACTTTTCCACAACCCAACTGTCTAAAAATAACAACTTTAATCATTGTTTTATTTGGTTCTCATAATATTCCAACTTTAAAAAAAATCAACTTCATGCTACTAAAATGACATTATTTTTCCTCATATCATTACAGCTATATTGCTGTAAAATTGTGGGTGGGGGGGTTTCTTGTTACAAAATAATTTTTTTTTCTCTTAATATTTTCACTTTATTGTCATATAATGACAGCTGTTTTTTCCCTTTCTTCCAACGATTTCAACTTTATTCTTGTACGTTTTTTTCCTCATAATTAGGACTTTATCACCATTATAAACCTTTTCAAAAAACATCAACTGATTGTCATGGAATCGAAATGGAAACAATTAAAAGGGTCATCAATGAGATTGTAGAAGCGTTAACATACTGTATGTTTGTGGTCGGAACGTGACAAAATGTGGGAAAGTTCAAGGGGTATGAATACTTTTTCAAGCCACTGTATATTAGTAACTTATCGTTTCAGACTGGGACATTTCCCAACAAAATTAAAATAGCTAAAGTGGAGAAAAATGGAGATAAACATTAATTTACAAACTACCGAACAATTTTCTAAAATTATCGAGTAGCTATTTAATCACAGGTTGGACAAATTTATTAATAAGAATGAATTACTAGCAGGCAGTCAGTATGGTTACAGAGTTCTATGGCACTGATCGAAATCACGGAGGAAATCACTACTGCTATACACAACAGAAGGTGTGCAGTTGCAGTATTTTATGTATCTGACAATTAATCACAATATTTTAACAACAAAATTAGAAAAGTACGGAATCAGAGGATTGGTTTTGAATTGGGTGAAAAGCTACCTAGCATACAGGAAGCAATTTGTAAAGCTAGGAAAATATACATCTGGTTTAAATATTACGTGTGGAGTACCCCAGGGGTCAATACTGGGACCAAAACTGATCAATTTGTATATAAATGACATTTGTAAAGTAATAAAGACATGGTTTGATGAACACAGATTATCCTTGAACTTCAGGAAAACTAAAATAATGCTATTTGGAAATAGCAGGAAGGATACGTACAATCAAATACAAATAAACAGAGTGGAAATTGAAAGAGTGAAAGAAAATAAATTTTTGGGTATCATAATAGACGAAAAAATGAGTTGGTCATCTCATATCAAAAATAGACAACACAAGGTGGCGAGAAATACTTCAATATTGAACAAAGCAAAATATGTCCGTGATCAAAAATCACACTCTTTACTGTTCCTTAGTATTACCATATCTGACATTTTGTGTGGAGATATGGGGTAATAATTATAAAAGCAATCTTCACTCACTCACTGTACTGCAAAAAAGATGGGTGAAGATAATTCATAACGCGAGTAAAGAGAACATACGAACCCTTGATTTTTAAAATCACATATTAAAATTTGCTGATTTAGTACATTTTCAAACTGCTAAAATAATGCATAAAGTTAATACAGTACAGTATTTCTAATCATACAGTATTTCTCTATAATAGGAGAAATATGATCTCATGGGAAAATTAAACTCTCTTAATATTTCTCTTAATATTTTCACTTTATTCTCATAAAATGACAGCTGTTTTTTTCCCCAATTCTGTGATGGATTAATTTCTTTAATTTTCAAACTATTTAAACTTTTTTCTTCTTTTTTTTGCATAATTACAACTTTCTCATAATATTTTGACTTGGTATTGTTGTACCATTATACATTTTTCCACAACCTAATTGGCTAAAAATGACAACTTCATATTTTTTTAGTTTGTTTGTCATAATATTACAACAATAACATTACAGGTTTAATATTAAAACATTGCTATCTTTTATTTTATTTTATTTATTTATTTTTTAATTGCATAATAGACACAACCACACCTTATCACATACATGGGTGGGGCGGGCTGGATGCCGGGGGCTTGCGCCGGGGTGGGGGGTGTGGTCGGGGGTCCGTCGGCTGGTCTGCTGCTGGTCTCGCCGTCTCGGCTCTGGTGCTTGGCCTCCCTGCGGCTTGGGGTGTGGCACTCCCGCTCCCGCTCCGCGGTTTGCTGCCCCGCGGGTGTCGGCTGGCGCTGTGTGGTGGTCCGCCTGGCTGCTCGCCCGTTTGCTCGCCCGCTTGCTCATTTGCCCGCTTTCCTCCTCGCTAGCTCCTCTGTCTGCCTTGCTGGCGGCGTCCTACCGTTGGGATGGGGTGGCCTGTCTTCCTGCTCCCCGCGCCGCGGGTTCTGGGTTGTATGTCTGGGACCTCGGGGTCCCCGGCTCCGCTGCTCCTTGGGTTACCAACGGGGGAAAGAGCGAGGCTTCCGGGTGTCGGGCAGTCGACCACTGTGTGAGTGCGTGGATTGGCGCTTCCGGCGTAGGCAGGCTTCCTTCTGGTTGTGGGGGCGTCTCTGGGCCTGCCGTTGTGTGGCCCCCCGGTACTCGTCTGCCTTTGTGGGGTGTGATCTCTCGCTGGTCTCAGGGGTTGGCTGTCCTCTGGCCCGTCGGTGCCCTGTCTCTGGCTGGGATTACCTCTCCGCGGCCCTTCGCTGGTCTTCCGGGGAGGGTGGGCTCTCTGGGCTGGCTCTTGGGGCGCTGATCTTTGTGCTGCCTGCCCCTGTGGGCCTGGTGGCCTTCTGGCGGCGGGGGCTCGGCCTGGCTATTTGGGGCGGGGCTCTCTGGGAGGTGGAGGGCGGCCCCTTTCCTTTCATGCATTCTCAGTGACAATTACACGCCCACACATTCTTGCACCTTTATATATATGAAGACTTCCCCACATACAGAGATACCTGTACACACGTACATATGCACACTCGCAGTACATGCGTAATTCCCCACATTACTCACCGAGTTAACCAGGGTGTAATTATGTTGTTGGTTTTATTACAGCGACGGTGATTTCACCAGTATGATTATCGTTTTTTTTTTACAATGATGTGCATTACAGTTATTGTCATTCTGTTCACTATAATAGATAATCATTTCATTACTACAATTATGTGTGACTGTTTCAATGCAGTATTGTCATTGTGATCACTATCATAGTTCATCATTTCATGACTACTATTATGTGTGACTGTTTCAATGCAGTATTATCATTGTGATCACTATCATAGTTCATCATTTCATTACTACTATAATGTGTGACTGTTTCAATGCAGTATTGTCATTGTGATCACTATCATAGTTCATCATTTCATGACTACTATTATGTGTGACTGTTTCAATGCAGCATTGTCATTGTGGTTGTTGATATTATTTTGTCCTTTCCGTCAGGGTCTTTATAGTCATCACAGACATTTATTTGCTGATGTAGTTCTGTATGTTTCTGTTGTTCTGTTATTGTTGTCACAATTGTTGTTGCTGCTGTTGTCCTGGTCTCTTGTCTCTTTTTTTGTCCCCTCTTATCCCCGCACCCCCCCGTTTCCTTTTCTCTTCTTCTCTGTCCCCTCCTGCTCCGGCCCGGTCGCTCCAAATTTGCTTAATAACAAGCATCTAAGTCAAATAAATCCTGTATAACAGGGGAAGTGTATATCACTTCTCCCTGGCAGAGTAAATCTGTTGAGCACTTGAGGGCATTTAGATCATTTGCATTTGCCCGTATTCTATCTGCCTTAAAGGCTGGACAGGACAGGGGTAAAAAAAAATACATAATAATAATAATTAAAAAAAATGCAAAATTGCGGGTTTTTTTCTTGTTAGAATACAACTTTTTTCTCTTGATATTTTGACATTACTCTCATAAAATTACAGCAGTCTTTTCCATTTCTGCTATTGATTTTATGTTTTATTTTGCAACTATTTCAACTTTCTTTTTGTACATTTTTTTCTCATAATTATGACTCTCATAACATTTTGACTTTGTCATACCATATAACTTTTTCATAACTTTATTCATTGTCATTTCTCACAATAGTATGACTTTAAAACAATTTCCTTTAATATTTCAACTTTATGCTATTTATTTTTCCTCATGAATATTATAGTTTAGTTATTCTCCTTAGACGACAACTTGTTCCTCTTAAATGCTTTGACTTTATTCTTGTTAAAGTATGTTTTTGGGGCATTCTCACTTTTGACACCCCTGCTCTACACCTCTAATTCAATGCTATATGTGCCTACAATGTACCGCTAATGTGTTGTGGTTGTTTGGATGTGTACCTGTGCCACCACATGCTTCCCATTGATGAAGGCTTCAAAGGCACACACTGCTGCCGAGTCCTCCAACGGGAAGACATACTTTGCCTCAATGGGCGCCGTGCTGTGATTGGTGTACTTTTGGAAGATAATCACCTGCAAGCAGATTGAAGCCATACAGTACATAAACGCTAGCCTTCCTGGTTGCAATTGAGGTTATGTGATGTTTACGAAGGACACACCCGACCTGGGAGAGCAGATCCACCAATTTGCACTTCACATGGACGGCCTGCAGGGGGAGCTGCTGCCCCGAGCTGTCCAGCAGTCCTGCAGTCACATCCTCCAGTGGGTTCCGCATGCCTTCTATCCCAACATTAGAACCAAGCACCTCTTCACATACACACACACACACACACGCACAGAATATATCATTACAGGTGTCATTAGCTCCCCTCCAGAGTGTTCCAGGCAACCAAACATATTCAAATAGTGGCTATGTTTTGTCTAAAAGATCCAATTTGTGGGCTTGAAAAAGGAGCCATTTGAATCCGTTGCACTCCTTTGTAATGACAAATACTTTCCACGCCGCTCGCTGACACTCGGCTGCCGTGGGGACAACAGGACGGTCCATTAAGTATTCTATTAGTTGCAGGAGTTGTTGCTAAAAGTTGTGCTCAGCTACTTTGCCAACTGATCCTGTGAGGAAACTCATTGCGAGGAACTTTAAGTGCCAATTAGGAGTGATGGTACAATAGCAGCCTTTGTGCACACAGACCCCTGAGGTTATTCTATTTTTTTTTCTTTTTTTCATTCATCTTCCACAGAACCAGACAAAGGCAGATATTTAAAGGCAAAGACACTTGAAGCCGACCTAGCGCTGACACCATTAATGCAGAGAAAAATCAAATAAATAATATAAATAACAAACGTGACTCTCTGACTCGCAGCATGTAAGGGCTGTGCTCACCTGAGACAGTCGGGAGCAGGCGAGTCTCAGTCGACGTGTCGATAGCGGGACTGAACCCCTTCACTTGGTCTCCATCCACGCTGAAGCGTACCACATATCTCAGCTGGACCTGCTCAGGCCTGTACACCACGTACTCATCATCCTGGAGCGTGAAAAGATGACATAAGATATGCTGAAGCAATATTTGTGCTAACAGGAGCTAGACAAAGATATTTAGTCCTTCTGGAGAGAAGCTGAAGGCACCAGTGCTGTGCTCAGGTGTCCTACAGTCTAAAGCCATCCTTTGCCATGCCGCCTTCACTCTGATTGACAACGGCCTGTCAGTCAAAAAAATGCTTATTTAAGCACATCATTTTTTTTTACGTATTTTTGGACTAAATTAACCATTTTTGAGCATAAAAATGGCTTAATTACATGAAATACAAATACAAGGCATGCAGAAAACACACTGAAAGACACGTTGTGACATGTTGCATTCTAAAATGTGAGTAGGTGTCAATAATGTTCCATTATCTTACATTGATGAGACAGCAGCCACCGCAGCAAGAACTGTCCCGAAACCGGAACAACAACAAGGAACTTTCCCAATGATAACATGAGTCAATATTATTTCTTATTTCTGTCTTATTTTTTGTCATTATGTCTACTGTATTGGGTAAAATGAGTGTAAAGGTCACTATAAGGGTGTTAATTCATGCTTAGAGCGCTCTAATAATGTTTAAAAGCATATTTACTGTCACGCGCTGCTGTGACATGTGTGCCTTTTCCTTATCACTTTATTGTGTGTAGACCCTTTAGACTGGTTAAATGCTCTTTACTACTCAATGTTATGGTCTGTCTCTCAGATGCTGGTTTTCCGGAGGTGGGCGGAGCCACTGGAGGAGCGCAGCTGTTTCCCATCAGGACTTGCATTTATGCTCCTCAGCTGCTGCAGGAAGGCGTAGGAGTATTCCTCTGTTTTGGACTCTACCGACTACGCTTCATGTCAGCTGACTCTCGAGTCAGGCATTTTAGTATCTTTGTGTTACGCTGATCCTGTGCTAGCCTTCCTGCCTGCTCGTTCAGTGGCCTGCCTATCTCACAGGTAGCTTTTAGTTCCTCTATCCATTATTATTTCAGTGTTTATCGCGGTGCATTCGGACTCTTATTTTTGCACCGTAGTTTTTGGTTGCTGTACCTTTTTGTGTGCAAAGTGTTCAGTAAAGCCATTCTACTTACCTGGAAGTGTCCTGCCTCTGCATACGGGGATTCACACCTGCACGACCACGCAACAGGCGTGACATTTACACAGTGTTCCAAATAATTATGCAAATAGGATTTTTGTATCATAAACATACATTTTTTTGTTTTTCAATGAAATTGACGGATGGCATTGTGTCTTGGGGCTCTTTGGGGTTATCAAAGATGGCGCCCTCCGTGGCAGACGTCTCTGTGACACTCTCCCGTGTTTTTCTATTTTTCTATTTCTATTTTTTGCTATTTTATTGTTCATTTTGGACATTCAAAACACTCACCCAGTATATTACAACAGAGAGACACTTTTGAACATCGGCAGGGTTCACCATGAACTTTCATTTAGCTTCTCAGACTTTGCCTTTCTTCTGCGCCGGGAGAACGCAGCAGCCTGCGGGCCTGGTGAGCTGAATACCCGGCGAGCAAAGCATCCGAGGCGTAAACGAGGCAAGCGAGCCGGCCTGCATGCTAGGCTAAAAGCTAGAGCGACGAGGCCACCGCTACCAAACCTGCTGCTAGCCAACGTCCGCTCTCTTGAAAACAAGATGGACGAACTACGAGCAAGGATTACAGCTCAACGTGAGATCAGGGAATGCTGTGTCCTCACCTTCACAGAAACCTGGCTGACGGAGGATATACCGGACTCGGCGATCCAGTTGGAATCATTTGCTGCTTACCGGGGAGATCGGACTTTAGCGTCTGGTAAACACAGAGGTGGCGGCGTCTGTGTTTACGTAAACAAACGGTGGTGCACAGACGTACAGACGATGGAAAAGCACTCCTTGCAGGACATTGAGCTGCTGATGGTGAAATGCAGACCTTTGTATTTGCCTCGTGAGTTTAGCGCTGTGTATTTAACTGCTGTTTACATCCCACCACGAGCTAACACTGCTAATGCACTAGGCCTCCTGCATGACATCATTGATAAACATGAGACCAAACACCCAGACGCTGTATTTATTATATCTGGCGATTTCAACCACTGTAACCTCAGGACTGTCCTCCCCAAATATTACCAGCATGTGAGCTTTCCCACAAGGGAAAATAACATCCTGGACCAAGTCTACAGCAACATGAAAGGTGCTTTGAAGGCTGTTCCAAGACCCCACTTTGGAAAGGCTGACCACATCTCTATATTCCTCTATCCAACATACAAACAACTTCTTAAAAAAGCTCCCCCTGTAAGTACAGCAGTTAAAGTGTGGAATGAAGAAACTGATCAAGTACTTCAGGACTGCTTTGGCTGCACAAACTGGGATGTGTTTAAAACTGCAGCGGGGAGGGAAGATTGTACTGTTGATTTGGATGAATATGCTTCTGCTGTTACTGGCTACATTAGCACATGCATAGAGACTGTTAGCACCACCAAGTATTACAGAAAATACCCTAACCAAAAACAGTGGATGAACTGTGATGTAAGGGCTAAGCTACGTGCTCGTTCGACTGCATTTGTCATGGGCACCGCTGATGACTACAAAAAGGCCAGATATGACCTGAGGAGGTCCATACGGGAGGCCAAAAGACAGTACAGACAGAAGCTGGAGGGGTACTATTCCACCTCAGACCCTGGGCGCATGTGGGCGGGGCTCCAGCACATCACAGACTAGAAAAGAGCATCCCGGCGGCAACTGTGGACCCTCTACAGTTTGCATATCGCCAGAACCGGTCCACGGATGATGCAGTCAACACTGCCATCCACACAGCCCTTTCTCACGTACAGGGCCAGGACACATACGTCAGAATGCTATTTATAGACTATAGCTCTGCTTTTAATACAGTCTGCCCCCATAAACTCACAAATAAGCTCCTCACACTTGGCCTGTCTCCCTCCCTCTGTAACTGGGTGTTTAACTTTCTCACAGGCAGACCCCAGTCAGTCAGAGTCCACAACCGCACATCCAGCTCAAGAATTGTGAGCACTGGGACCCCACAGGGGTGTGTGCTGAGTCCGCTCCTCTACACGCTCTTCACCTACGATTGCGTGGCCTCCCAGAACAACACCAGCATCATTAAATTTGCGGATGACACTACAGTCATCGGCCTGATCACTGGTGGTGTTGAAACATCATACAGAAGAGAGGTGGTGGACCTCATAGCTTGGTGTCGTGATAACAATCTCCTTCTCAATACAGATAAGACTAAAGAGATGATCATTGACCCAAGAACAAGGGAAAAGGAGCCGCATAGACCCCTGTTTATTGATGAGACTGAGGTGGAGAGGGTGAAAACCTTCAAGTTCCTTGGCACACACATCAGCGAGGACCTCACCTGGTCTCACAACACCCAACAAATTCTGAAGAAGTCCCAAAGGAGACTGTACTTCCTGAGAAGACTGAGGAAATTTGGCATGTCCACCACAATCCTGAGTTGCTTCTACAGATGCACTATCGAAAGTGTCCTTACCGCCTCCATCACTGTTTGGTACGGTAACTGTACAACACGTGATAGGAAGGCACTCCAGCGGGTGATCAAGACCTCACAGAACATTGTTGGGGCAGCCCTCCCCTCACTGCAAGACATTTATAAATCTAGAGTCCTACGCAGAACACACAACCTCATCAAGGACAGCACACATCCACAACACTCATTATTCACACTCCTACCGTCAGGCAGACGCTACAGGAGTTTGAAGTCCAGGACCACAAGGCTGGCAAACAGCTTTTACCCACAGGCCATCAGGCTTCTCAACGAAGCACTCGCACACGCCGCACGCAACACACGCACACACTCATAGCACTTTATTTATTTATTTATTTATTTGTATTATTTACTTGTATTAATGTCTCTTCTGTTGTTGTTGCTTAATTTATTGGTATTTATGTTTATGTGTTTATGTTTCTTATGTTCTTATTCTTTCATTTGTTTTCTTTCTTTTCTTGGGAGAATGAACAGAATAAGATTTTCATTGCATGGTATAACTGCTGTTTTACGATGCACATGACAATAAAACTCTCTTGAATCTCTTGAATCTCTTGGATTACTGATATCAATGTAGGACGATTAGTTTGCCAGGTGAGCCCAAATAAAAGTAAATGACTTAAAAATTATGTTCCACATGATTAAGTACGCCACAGATTTCAAGCAATACGGAAAAGAAAAAGGACAAAAAAAGCGTCAAATATTGCAATGCCTTGGACTTGGCATGTAAACATTCAATCATTCACAAACATTTTTGGATGGTGAAGAAATTTGTGGCTGATTCAGAAGACAGACAGGATTGTGCTGATAAAGGCATAATGAGAAAGGTTTCTGCCAGACAAATGATTGGAATCAAGAGAGCAAAGCCATTACAAAGCAGCAAACAGGTATTTGAAGCTGCTGGTGCCTCTGAAGCCCCATGAACCTCAAGGTGTAGGATCCACCAGAGACTTGCAGTCATGCATAAACCTACTATTTAGCCACCCCTAACCAATACTCACAAGCAGAAATGGTTGCAGTGGGCCAACAAATACATGAAAATGAATTTTCAAACAATCCTTTTTACTGATGAGGGCCGTGCAACCTTGGGTGGTCCGGATGGATGAAGTAGAGTATGGCCAGCATATCTCAACAAGGCTGTGATGTCAGCAAGTAGATGGCTGAGTCAGGTTTTGGACCGGAATCATTGGAAGAGAGCTGGTAGACCCTTTATGGTCATTGAAGGTGTGAAATGACCTCAGCAAAGTATGCAGAGTCTCTGACTGACCACTTTCTTCCATGGTACAATATGAAAACCGTACCTTCTGTAGCAAAATGACATTCATGCGTGACAGTGCACCATCTCATGATGCAAAGAATACCTACCTCTCTGTCATTGGCTGTTATGGGCATAAAAAAGAGAAACTCATGATTTGGCCCCCTTTCTCCCCTGACCTCAGCCCAATTGAGAACCTGCGGAGTATTGTCAAGCAAAAAATCTATGAGAGTGGGATGCAGATCACAACAAAACAGCAGCTGTGGGAGGCTATTCTGACATCTTGCAAAGAAATTCAAGCAGAAACGCTCCAAACACTCCACTATTGAAGTCAATAGAAGATGATCTTGCACGTTGGAGAACCTTGCCCATCTCACTTACAGGCAGAGTATCCACCGTGAAAATGATGATTTTACCCAAGGTTAATTATCTATTTTCCATGATCCCCACTAAACCATCTATAATTTGGTTCAAGTCATTAGACTCATATATAAATAAATTTCTTTGGAAAAATAAGCCAGCACGAATAAGTCTCAAAACATTACAAAAATCTAAAGAATATGGGGGCTTAGAACTCCCAAACTTCTCCAACTACTTCCTTGCAAACAGGTTACAGTATATCTTAAAATGGATCAACCCTAACCCATTGGATTATTTATGGCTAGACATAGAACAATCACTTAGCCACGAAATCCCAATTTGTAACCTGCCCTTCATTAGCCAAATCCTCCGAAAAAATAATTGTTTTAAAAGTATAAATATAAGCAACACTCTGACAGCTTGGTGGGAATTTTTAAAAATAACAAAATTCTCGCTCACTCCTTGCCAATACACTCCCGTTTGGAATAATCCTGACATCTTGCTTAAAAAGAAACCATTAAATTTCCCAACATGGCACGAAAAAGGAATAAGTTGTATGAAAAATATAATTATAGGAAACAACTTTATCTCATTTAACGACCTTGTTACACAGTATGGAATAAATCATAACAAATTTCTTGAATACATACAAATTAAATCCATAATTAAAGCAAGTTTCAGGACCATATCATGGGAAAGCAATACCACTATTGACCAATTTTTAAAAATATCTGCCCCTAAAACATTATCTAAATTATATATTCTACTTTCAAAAAATGACAACACAATTGGAGTACCAATCTCCAAATGGAGCTCAGATTTATCTACAAGCTGTGACCCTGAATTTTGGAAGCAAATATGTCTTAATGCTTCCCGGTTAATCAATAATCCCAACCTACAGCTGATTCAGTTTAAAATCCTTCATAGAGTACACTACACAGGACATAGAATGTTTAGAATGGGCTTAACTGACTCTAACATCTGTACACACTGCTCAGACCATAGAATAGATGACTACTTACACTCCATGTGGACCTGTGCTCCCATTAAAAATTTTTGGCACGGAGTGTGTGAGTACCTATCTTTGGCACTTGGGTTCTCCATTCCTACCTCTCCTTTACTATGCCTGCTGGGCGATCTCTCCACAATTGATGTAGAAACAAATCAAACACAGCTTCTCATCACTGCATTAAGCATCGCCAAGAAAACCATTCTCATCAATTGGAAATCAAGGAAGAAAGTGAACATAGCTCTTTACAAAAATCTTTTGTTAGATCATATAGCTATGGAGAGAATGTCTGCTGAATCTAAAGAACAAATGTCAGAATTTCAGTCTATATGGGCACCAATAATTAATTCCCTGACCTGACTCTCAGGGGGGTGAGGGCATCTGTCTCTGCCCCTGGGGGTCTCGTTCATCTGGCGTGGGGTGTGGTCCTGGTCGCTGGGTGGGCCTGGTACCTCGGGGGCGGGCGGTGGCGGGCTTGGTGTCCCGGGTCTTCTTTGCTGGGCTGCCTGCCTGGGGGGGCTGGTGGGTGGGGGTGGGGAGGGGTCCGGGTTGGGTGATGGGGCGGGGGCGGGGTCGGGGGGGTCGCCCAGGGGGCGGCGTTGGTTGGCCTCCGGGGTGGTGGGTGGATGGGGTGCTGCATCCTGCTGGTGCCGGGCGCCTACTGCTGCTGGGGGGGCCCGTGTGCGGCTGGTGGCGCTGGCTCTCCCTCGCCTCCTTTGCCTCTGGGGGTGGGGCGGGGACTGCCCTGGGCCCTCCTGCTCGGCTGCCGCGTGGGGCCGTCCGGTGTGGGGTGTGGGGGCCGGCCTCTCCCCCTGGTGGGGGCGCGGGTGCCTGAGCCCAGCTGCCCCCGCGGAGCCATCTCCCCTGGGTGGGAGGGTGGTTTGGGTTGCCCCTTTTTATTTATTTATTTTTATTTTATTTTTTTTTAAAATTATTTTATTTTATTTTATTTCGCTGATTTATGTGTGTGGTGTATGTGTGATAGGTGGGAGCTGCCTGTTATCCTCCGGCGCCTGTGGCTGTCCCCCGGGTGACGGGGGGCGCGGAGGTGGGGGTCGCGGATGTGCGGTTTGGGCTCGGGGTGGGGGGTGCGTGGTGCTGGGGTGGGGGGGATCCCTTGCTTTCTCCCCTCAGGGACGGGGCCGCTGTGGCTCGGTGGGTGGGGCGTGTGGGGGCCGTGGGCGGGTTGCGCGGTGGGGCGGGCGGCGTGGTGTCCATCTGCGTGGTGCTTCCCGGGATCGGCGGGAGGATGCTTGCTCCGGGGTGGGGCGGTCGGGGGGTGGCTTTGGCCGGGGGCTTGGGGGTCGGGCTGGCGGGGGGCTGGCGGGCGGTCCCTGCTGCCTGCTGGTGTCAGGCTGGTCCTTGCTTCCGGGCCGGCGGTTGTCTCCCTCCCTTTGGGGTTTCCCCCTTGGCGTGTTGGTGGATGGGCGGGGGGTGGGGCGGTGGCCGGTCTGTGGCGTGGCGGTGGGCGGGGCGGGCGGGGGCATCTGCTTGGGCGCCGGGCGGGGGCCGCTCCTCTCGCGGGCCCGGTCGTGCGGTGCTTGCTTCTCTGTCCCTCCCTGGCGCCTCTGGCCTGCGTGCTTCGTGGGTGCGGCCGTGCTCCGCTCTATGTGGGGTCCGGTGCTCTTGTGGTCGTCGTGGTGTTGCTCCCTTGCCGGCCGTGGTGGTATGCGGGGGGCGCGTGGGCGCGGCTCCCGCTGTCCTGGTGGCGGTCGGATCTGCCTTGGGGGCGTGTGGCTTGTCCGTGGTGTTTGGCGGTTTGGGGGTGGCGCTGTGAACGCTACCTCCGGTGGGGCTCCGGTGTTGGGGGGCACTGGGGGTATCGCCTCTGGGGGGTTGGGTGGGCCGGACTGGGCATCCTGGCGGGCCGGGTAGGGCCTGTGGTGTGTCCTGCGGCACGCCCGAGCCTGGGCTGTGGTGGGCGGCCGGTCGGTCATGTGTCCTTGGTCCCCCCCCTGCTCGGTTTGGGCGGCGTTGGGGTGTGGGGCCCCCGTCCTTCCTGTGCCACTGCACCACCTCACATATATATAGGACATTGGGGGGTGGCCTACGGTCGGGCGTGATTGGGGAGGGGAGCTGCCTTGCGGGGCTCCTTTGCTCCTGCTGTGCCACTGACCTGTTGCCCCCCAATTTTAATCGCAGAGTAGACACTTAGGGTTTGGGGGGGCTGGCCAGGTGAGGGGCCCTCCGAGCGGCAGCTGTCCCCCGATTTTAATTGCATCATTAGCTATCATCCACATACACTCCATATACATGCACACAGATACACCATCCTCTTTTATTTTATTTTATTTATTTATTTATTTATTTTTAATTGCATCATAGACACTATCACACCTTATCACATACACGGGTGGGGCGGGCTGGATTGGGGTGCCTCGTGCACCTCGGCGTCTGCCCGCCAGGGTCGGCGGTGTGGCCGGGGGCCTGGCCGTCGCGGTGGCTCGCCCGGGGCGGCCTGGCCTGTGGGGTGCCCTTGTCTGGTTCGCCTGCCCTTCCCTGGGGCCTGTTGATGCCGGGGCTTGCGCCGGGGGGGGGCGGCTTGCGGTGCCCCCCCTGGACTGACACGTGCCGCGGGCGCCTCTGCGCTCTTGGGGCGGGTTCGGCGGTCTCCGGGGGGCGGTGCTGGTGCTTCGGGTGGCCCGTGTGCTGTCGCGGCGGCCGGTGGTTGCTGCGCTGTGGCGGCTGCTGGGGCGCCGGGCCAGCTGGTGGGTTGGGGCTTGGTCATGCTTGCGGGTACTGTGGGCCTGGGTGGCGGGGTGGGGGTGGGGGGGCGGGTGCCCTGGGGCCGGGCTCGCTGGGGGGGGTCGTGCTCTGCCGGGCGCTTGGGCGTCTGTCGCCGTTGCGCTTTGTGCGCTGCCGGGCCGCTGTCTGTGTCCTCGCCTCCCCCGGTCTGTCTGTGGGCTTGTCGGGGGTGGGGCTCCGGTGCGCGGGTGGTGCGCTGTCGGCTCTGGTGGCATGTGGCTGGTCTGGCTTCTGGTGGTATGTGGGGGCCGTCGGCTGGTCGGCTGCTGGTCTCGCCTTCTCGGCGCTGGTGCTTGGCCTCCCTGCGGCTTGGGGTGTGGTGCTCCCGCTCTCTCTTCGGGGTTTGCTGGCCCGCGGGTCTCGGTTGGCGCTGTGTGGTGGTTCGCCTGGCTGCTCGCCCGTTTTCCCGCCTGCCTGCTCGGTTTCCCGCTCTCCTCCTCGCTGACTCCCCTGTCTGCCTCGCTGGCGGCGTCCTACCGCTGGGGGGGTGTGGCCGGGTGTCTTCCTGCTCCCCGGCGGTCTGCGCTCTCCGCCCCTGGGTTCTGAATCGTATGTCTGGGACCCCGGGGTCCCTGGCTCCGCTGCTCCTTGGGTTACCAACGGGGGATAGGGTGGGGCTTCCGGGTGTCGGGCAGTCGACCACTGTGTGTGTGTGTGTGTGTGTGTGTGTGTGTGCGCGCTTGAGTAAGTAAGAGTGTGTATGAGCGTGCGCATAGGGGTGTGTTTGTGCGTAGGAGTGTTTATGTGCGTGTGTGTGGGTGCGTAGGAGTGTGTATGTGCGTGCGTGTGTGTATTTTTATTTATTTATTTATTTTAGTTATTTATTTGGGGGGGGGGGGGGGGGGGGCATACAGGGGTTTGCTCCGTGGGGTCAGGTGCTGGGCGATACATCTCTGCCGCCCGTGCCTCCGCCGGGTGGGTGGAGGGTGTGCCTCCTGCATCCCTTGGCGGGGCGGCCCTGTGTCGGGGGTCGGGCGGGGGTTGGCCCGGGGCGGGCCGGGCTCCGCTCCCTGGGGGTGGGGGTGGCGGTGGGGGGGAGTTGGCGCTTCCGGCGCGGGCGGGCTTCTTTCCGGCTGTGGAGGCGTCTCTGGGCCTGCCGGTTTGTGGCCCCCGGTACCCGTCTGCCTTTGTGGGGTGTGATCTCTCGCTGGTCTCGGGGGTTGGCAGTCCTCCGGCCCGCTGGCGCCCTGTCCTTGGCTGGGATTACCTCTCTTCGGCCCCTTACTGGTCTTCCCGGGGGGGGGGGCTCTCTGGGCTGGCTCTTGGGGCACTGATCTTTGTGCTGCCTGCCCCTATGGGCCTGGTGGCCTTCTGGCGGCCGGGGCCCGGCCTTGCTATTTGGGGCGGGGCTCTCTGGGAGGTGGAAGGCGGCCCCTTTCCTTTCATGCACTCTCAGTGACAATCACACGCCCACACATTCCTGCACCTTTATATATATGAAGTCTTCCTTACATACAGAGATACCTGTACATATGCACACTCAGAGTACATACGTACTTCCCCACATTACTCACTGAGTTATCCAGGGTGTTATTATGTTGTTGGTTTTATTACAGCGACGGTGATTTCAGCAGTATGACTATATATATATATGTGTGTATGTGCGGTATATATGTGTATATATATATATATATATATATATATATATATGTATATATGTATTTATGTATGTGTATGTATGTATATATGTGTGTATATGTATTTTTTTTTTTTTTACAATGATGTGCATTACAGTAACTTTGATTCTATTCACTATCATGGATAATCATTTCATTACTACAGTTATGTGTGACTGTTTCAATGCGGTATTATCATGGTGATCACTATCATAATTCATCATTTCATGACTGCTATTGTGTGTGACTGTTTCAATGCAGTATTGTCATTGTGATCACTGTCATAGGTCATCATTTCATGACTGCTATTATGTCTGATTGTCATTGACAGCTTTGTCATTGTGGTTGTTGATATTGATTTGTCCTTTATCCTTGTTCGTCTTTATAGTTGTCACGGACATTTATTTGCTGATGTCGTTCGGTATGTTTCTGTTGTTCTGTCACAATTGTTGTTGTTGCTGCTGTTGTCCTTGTCTCTTGTCTCTCTTTTTTTTGTTTTTGTCCCCTCTCGCCCCCCCCCCCCCCCGTTTCCTTTTCTCTTCTTCTCTGTCCCCTCCTGCTCCGGTCCGGGCGCTCCAAATTTGCTTTATAACAAGCATCAAGGTCGAATAAATTTTGTATGACAGGGGAAGTGTATATCACACTTCTCTCTGGCAGAGTAAATCTGTTGAGCACTTGACGGCATTTAGGTATACAATTCTATCTGCTTTAAGGCTGGACAAGACAGGGGAAAAAAAAAAAAAAAAAAAAAAAAAAAAAAAAAAAAAAAAAAAAAAAAAGAAACGCTCCAAAAACTCACAAGTTCAATGTAAGAATTGTGAAGGGATCTTATGTTAACATGTAACTTGGCTTGTTCAAATGTTAGTGATTGAAATAGCTCTTGCGTTCAGTAAGTATGACCTCCTATTGCTGCAAATTCAACAAATGACCATTTTCGTCTCTTAACAACCAGCGACATGCTTTGAAACTCTGTTGTGCATAATAATGTGGAACAGTGCATTTTAAGTTTTTATTTTTGAAAAAAATACTGTTATCACTGGGTGGGTTGTTCCATAACATTCAAATTGTACTTTAAAGCTTGATGACTGAATGATGATGACTGGAATTTATATTGACTATTTAGCAAAATCAGAGAAAAATGTAATTTGCATAATAATTTAGAACACAGTGGAGAACAGGGGGCGCCAACTCATCCATTGTGAGCTACTAGTCTACTAGCTACATTGGTTTCGGTTCAGGATATGCAATGCATCGAACAACATGTGATTTTATCAACTTCTAGCAATGAAGATCTGGACTCGACTACGCCGCCTGAGGCTGCAGTGCCAAGTGCAGATCCATTAAGCTGCGCCTCCCACATTCATTCAGACCAAGCTGCTGAGACGGAAGCTACAGTATATGCCAAGCTAGCATGCTGCAACATGGGTAATCAGGGTTCCTGCTCTTTCCCGAAAATGATTTTCCTGGTAATTTTCACAGACAAGTCATATGGGTCAATACTAGCGTCACTTTTTAAGTTATAGTTGATAGCTACCGTATGTCTCCAGGCGCCCTTAACAGGGTCTGAAAAGTCGCTAAATCTCGTGACAAAGTCAACAGAAGCTGAAGCACTGGGCTGCACAACTGCTCTAAGCGGAAATGCAAATTTGATTGGCTGGTAGCTTAAAGTGGGGCGCTGTGCCGGCTAGAAATAGACACGCTGTGCCTTAAAGTGCTCATGACACCAAAACACATGCTCAACTGGTTATTTTTACCGTGCAAAACAACCCTGAAAGTCATATTTCCGTGTTAGATGTATGCTCCAATGTTGACATATTTATCCTTTTTTACACCACTGAAAAACAATCCTGTCGGAAACCGGAGAAGGAAGTGACGTCACCTCAAGAACTTGGAACTATGCATGGAATCCAGTGTTTTTATATTGTGGTGGTGCATTTTTGTTGATTTTCTGTTGTTATACAGACGTCCCTCGCTACATCGCGGTTCTAACATTGTGCCCTCACTCTATTGTGGTTTTCAAAAATGTATGAATTAATAAATGATCACAGTTTTGTGGTCAAATACGACCTATTATTATTTAAAAAAAAAAAGCACATTCAAGCAAATTGTATATATTTTTGATCGAAATGATGAATTTTCAAGCATAAAAATAGCGACAGTAATGGCAATACAAATATAAGGCATTCAGAGTATGTGCTATGTAGTGTAATATCTGACTGAGTGGGGCCTGGGAAGCGACGTGTGTGACGAAGCTAGAGTTGACTGTGTTTAGCTGAATGTTAGCAGTGTGGAGAGTGCGAGCGACTGGTGTGAGTTGTGTCCAACCGCAGCTCCTGTGTGAATGTGTTAACCATAAACAGTATTCTACACTGGTCACTAGGTGTCACTAACGTGACACTGATGAGACAATCGCCACCGCAGAAAGTATGCTGTCAATGCTAACATATGAATCTATCTTATTTATGTGGATTTCTTATTTTCTATTATTATGTCGACTATATTGGGTATAAAGGTGACTATAGGGGTGTTATTTCATGTCGAGAGGGCTCTCATCATGTTAAAAGTTGTATTTAGAAAGTTGCAAACAGGTTTTCCATGCTCTAACTAAGAAAAAATACCATTAATAAATAAGGAATCTTACTTTGCGGAAATTCACTTATCGGCACATTTCGAGGACTGTAAATAAAAGAAAGTTTGGGAGTGAAGGTGTATTACCAGAGGGTGCTTCAACCATCTGCTGTCCTGACTATCTTTCCTCGACCCAAACAGCACTGATGCAGATGGAAATAAACACAAAGTCACAAACCCAGAGGACACTCGGCCGTGTAAAAGCATGCCAAGGTGGCAGTAAGTTAATAAACATTATTTCCACTGGATATATTCTATAAATCTTAGAATAGTATGGGTTGTATGGGTCAAGACTAGCTAAACAGGGACCGCTTCTCACTTGTCTTGCATCTCGCATACATCTGTCAGTGTCAGTCACTGCCAGACAAACCAAAAACATACCTGTTGTGGCCTATTGTGTTGTGTCTGTTATATAAGTTGCCCAATGAACCGCTTTGTCAACAGGCGGAGGCAGCACTGACTTCTGAAACTGCGCCAGCCGACAGCGCTTATGCTGTAAATGTATGTAACGAATGTACTACATACAGTGCATTAATAACTACTCACCACAACTAGAAATGACCAATACTGGCTTTTTTGCCGATATCGTCCAACTCTCAATTTCCAACAGATACCAATATGTGTATCATCACATATCTCCTGTCGTGGAATTAACACATATCTGTTGTGAAACTAATGGATACAGCATCAGCAATTAGCTTCTCAACGTTGTCTGTAAACAACATTTCGCGAAAGCAAACTACCGCGTCTGCCTGCCGCCATTTCTGTGTTTTTTTACATTCCCGCTATCTCATAGACATCTGAATGAAGGAATCGTGCGCGGGAATACAGTGTTTTCCACAAAGTTGGCAAATTATGCTCTCAAAACTAAGGTAATTGTTAAGCCTTACGCATGCACATGCACACACGCGTGCGCACACACAGTTAAGTTCCATCCATCCATTTTCTATGCCGCTTCTCCTCTTTAGGGGTATATATGATATATTATATATATATAATATTATTGATTATTGATTATATATTATATAATCTATATCATAGATTCAGGGCCCACAATTTAAACGATTTCAAGTGTTTATTTGTTTATTTTTACGTAATTTGGGCTTCCAGCTCATAAAATCCACGAAAACAGGAATTCAATTTTTTTTTTTTTAATTTTTGCCAAAAAATTTTACTCTAAAAAGGTTGATGTGATGTGATGTGCGATCAGAGAAAAATATCATTTGCATTATCATTTGGAGCGCAGTGTAGGGGTTCAGGTTAGCTTTTTATACAAGACTCCATCATGTCCTGATACAGCCCACAAATATTGTGATACATGCTAAGGTCCATATCGCCCAACCCCAAGGAATAGAAAGATGTAGTAGCAATCTAGGTAATAATGAGCAATGCAGTAGTAATATAAATCCCAATAATAATACATTGAGTAGTAAAATACAGGCCCTTTCCAAAAAATTTGAATGTCATGGAAAAGTTGCTTAATTTCCATAATTCCATTCAAAAAGTAAAACTTTCATAGATTATAGATTCAGGTCCCACAATTTAAACGATTTCAAGTGTTTATTTGTTTATTTTTACGTAATTCGGGCTTCCAGCTCATAAAACCCATGAAAACAGGAATTCAAAAAATTTGAATACTGTGAAGAAATCACCATTTACTTCTCAGTTTTTGCAGGAAAAAAAAGAAAGAAATTAGGATCACATCAAATCAATCAAAATATGGTACTTTCAAAACGATATGTCAATCTTCAGTACTTGGTTGGGAACCCCTTTGCCTTAATCACTGCCTCGATGCCACGTGGCATTGAAGCAATCAGCCTGTGGCATTGCCTGGGAGTTATGGAAGCCCAGATTTCCTTGATGCTTGCTGTCAGCTCTTCTTTGTTGTTGGGTCTGGTGCCCCTCAGGTTCCTCTTGAGAATACCCCATAGATTCTCAATGGGGTTTAGGTCCGGTGAGTTGGCTGGCCAGTCAAGCACTGTGATGGCATGGGCATCAAACCAGGTTTTGGTGCTTCTGGCGGTATGGGCAGGGGCCAGGTCGTGCTGGAAGATGAAATCTGCATCTCCATACAGATCCTCAGCAGAAAGAATCATGAAGTCCTCTAAAACATTCTGGTAGACTGTTGCGGTGACCTTGGATTTAAGAAAGCAGAGTTTACCAACACCTGCACCGGACATTGCACCCCAAATCATGACGGACTGTGGATATTTCACACTGGACCTCAGGCAGTTTGGGTTCTGTTCCTCACCCGTCTTCCTCCAAACCCTTGGACCTTGATTCCCAAATGAAAGACTTTACTTTCATCGGAAAAGAGGACCTTGGATCACTGGCCAACAGTCCAGTCATTCTTCTCCTTGGCCCAGTGGAGACGCTTCCTACGTTGGCTCAGGTTCACAAGTGGCTTGACCCGAGGAACCCGACAGTTGTAGCCCATCTCCCGGATGCGTCTGAATGTGGTGGTTTTTGAAGCTGTGACTCCCGCCTCATTCCACTCTTTCTCGATCTCTGCCAGATTCTTGAATCTTCCCTGTTTGATAATCCGTTGAAGCCCACGGTCATCTCTTTTGCTGGTGCATCTTCTCCTGCCACATTTTGCCCTTCCTCTAGACTTTCCATTGATATGCTTGGACACAGCACTCTGAGAACAACCAGCCTCCTTAGCTATGAACTTTTGTGGCTTACCCATCCTATGGAGGGTATCAATGATGGTCTTCTGGCCAGTTGTCATGTCTGCAGTCTTCCCCATATTGAACCCAACTGAGACAATTGAACCAAACTGAAGCAATTTAATGACACCTGGGGAAGCCTGTGCAGGTGATTTGAGTTTAGTAGATGATTAGTGTGTGACACTCAGTTTAAAACATTCATGCCCTGCAAAATTTGGGCTGATTTCTTCTTGGATTCGAATTTTTTGAATTCCTGTTTTCGTGGGTTTAATGAGCTGGAAGCCCAAATTATGTAAAAATAAACAAATAAATACTTGAAATCATTTCAATTGTGGGCCCTGAATCTATAATCTATGAAAGTTAAACTTTTTGAATGGAATTATGGAAATTAAACAACTTTTCCATGATATTCTGATTTTTTGGAAAGGGTCTGTAGACAAACAACCATTCACACTCACATTCATACCTATGGACAATTTAGAGTCACCAATGAACCTAACATGCATGTTTTTGGAATGTGGGAGGAAGCCGGAGTACCCGGAGAAAACCCTCACATGCACGGGGAGAACATGCAAACTCCACACAGAAATGCCCAACGGAGAATCGAACCCAGGTCTTCCCGATCTCCAGACTGTGACTGTGTGGCCACTAGACCACTGTGCGGCCCAGTTAAGTTCCAAATGTGAAAATTGTAACTAGTTCATGGTGTCATATTTGTAAATAAATTGTTATTTTAATGTTTTTGTGTTGTCACCTTTTTGTGTTGTTTATGTTGGTATGGTTGTTTAGATATTTGAGCTGTCACAAAAGCACAAAATTCATGTCAAAGTGAAAGTTATGCTTGAAATGTATCTTTTTACAAAAAGTTGGGTTTTCTCCCTTTTTTGTTTGGGAACTGATATTTTCCTGAAACTTACCTATGTTCTACTGCTGGTTACTAAAGAATGGAAAAAGGTAGAAACAAATGTTTTTTTCTGATGAAAGCCGAGAGTCTAATCTTTCTTTTCAAGATTCAAGAGTTTTATTGTCATATGCATAGTAAAACAGGCAGTTATACTATGCAATGAAATTCTTATTCTGTTCATTCTCCCAAGAAAAGAAAGAAAACACAAGATAGAATAAGAACATAAGAAACATAAATAAATACAAACAAACAAACAAACAAACAAACAAACAAATAAATAAATAAAGTGCTATGAGTGTGTGCGTGTGTTGCGTGCGGCGTGTGTGAGTGCTTCGTTGAGAAGCCTGATGGCCTGTGGCTAAAAGCTGTTTGCCAGCCTTGTGGTCCTGGACTTCAAACTCCTGTAGCGTCTGCCTGACGGTAGGAGTGTGAATAATGAGTGTTATGGATGTGTGCTGTCCTTGATGAGGTTGTGTGTTCTGCATAGTACTCTAGTTTTATTAATGTCTTGCAGTGAGGGGAGGGCCGCCCCAACAATGTTCTGTGAGGTCTTGATCACCCGCTGGAGTGCCTTCCTATCACGTGTTGTACAGTTACCGTACCAAACAGTGATGGAGGCTGTAAGGACACTTTCCATAGTGCATCTGTAGAAGCAACTCAGGATTGTGGTGGACATGCCAAATTTCCTCAGTCTTCTCAGGAAGTACAGTCTCCTTTGGGACTTCTTCAGAATTTGTTGGGTGTTGTGAGACCAGGTGAGGTCCTCGCTGACGTGTGTGCCAAGGAACTTGAAGGTTTTCACCCTCTCCACCTCAGTCTCATCAATAAACAGGGGTCTATGCGGCTCCTTTTCCCTTGTTCTTGGGTCGATCATCATCTCTTTAGTCTTATCTGTATTGAGAAGGAGATTGTTATCACGACACCAAGCTATGAGGTCCGCCACCTCTCTTCTGTATGATGTTTCAACACCACCAGTGATCAGGCCGATGGCTGTCATCCACAAATGTACTGATGCTTGTGTTGTTCTGGGAGGCCACGCAATCGTAGGTGAAGAGCGTGTAGAGGAGCGGACTCAGCACACACCCCTTGTGGGGTCCCAGTGCTCACAATTCCTGAGCTGGATGTGCGATTGTGGACTCTGACTGACTGGGGCCTGCCTGTTAGAAAGTTCAACACCCAGTTACAGAGGGAGGGTGACAGGCCAAGTGTGAGGAGCTTGTGAGTTTGTGTTTGTGTTAAAAGCAGAGCTATAGTCTATAAATAGCATGCTGACATATGTGTCCTGGCCCTGTAGGTGAGAAAGGGCTGTGTGGATGGCAGTGTTGACTGCATCATCCGTGGACCGGTTCTGGCGATATGCAAACTGTAGAGGGTCCACAGTTCCCGGGATGCTCTTTTTGATGTGGGTCATGACTATTCTTTCAAAGCACTTCATTACAATAGGAGTGAGTGCTATAGGGCGATAGTCATTGAAGCAGGTCATGTTGCTCTTCTTGGGTACGGGCACTATGGTGGTGGACTTAAAGCTGGTCGGTACAGATGCTTGTGCAAGCGACAGGTTAAATATGTCAGCAAGCACATCAGCTAGCTCTGATGAGCAAACCTGGAGTGGACCGCCTTAGAGATGTTGTCTGGGCCTGCTGCTTTTCGTGCGTTTGTTTTGTTCAGGTAGGGTATTATGAGCCATGAAAGGTTACATTCAAAGACACTACGTGACTTAAGTTGAATTCACATTTTTTGGGTGTAGATGTATTTTTTGGGGTTTTCCGAGCATACTTAAATGCAGCAAATTGTACCTCTGCAGTAAGAGTTAGGTTACTGAGATATAAGAATATGGACTTACTGTCTTTCTTTGCCTTGCTGTTTATTTAGACCACACCAACGTCGCTGTGATTTTCGAAGTGTCAGTGAATGCATCTCACGGGCCGTCTAGTGACAATGAGGAAGTGTTGTTCCCAGGTCGAGTGGACTAGAGACGTTTTTGTGAGTTGGAGATAAATACTGTATATGGTGTTGGAATTGCACTGCTGTTGATGTGTTTTAAAGAGTGGGGATGCGATCGTGGCTCCGTCTGCCATCACAACTGAGATATGTGGCTTGACATGATGTGCATTCGTTAAGGATGCTTTTAAGGATGACTCTTATTTTTTATTGCTTTTTTCCAAGCATTTTTTTGGTGTCATAAGCACTGTAATGTTGCCCAGAAGATAATGTGAGGTGAGATTACGTGCGCTTAACTTTTAACCCGTTTGCATTCACAAGGCAGGGAGAGGATAAATCATTTTCCAGGATAACTGTTTCCAAAACATTTGCATTTTTGTTTTCCATTTTCAATGTTTTCCATGACTAAAAATGGTCAATCATTTTCTAGGTTTTTTCAGGACATGTGGGAACCCTGCTAATGCCTTAAATATGTACCTGATATTCGAGATCCTCCACCATCCTTCAGGATCTGGCATTTGGAACCACTTTGGTTTTCATATTAAGTATAACCCTGATGGCAAGTGCGTCATGGATGTAAAACGGTATGTCCCACAAGTGTCTCACAATGTTAACCTATATCAGTGGAACGAGGCGGGGGGGGACTATACTCATCAAATGTCCTCAAGCTTGGCAGGCCTGTTAGTTTCTTTATTCGTGCTTGAACCATGTTTGCACAATAACTCATATGGAAATTGTCAGAAATGTACAAATTTCTGACAAAAAATAGAGAATCACTTTTTGGTCCAATGACAGGTTATTAAGACCAGTGAGTTGCTGGGCACTCAAATTCGCAGAACAATACAGTAGAGGGCAAACTGACCAGTTTGTTATATGCAATATTATATGAAAATCAAGACAATGTACCAAAACCAGGAAAACCAAGTCATACAAGTTGAAGATTCACTTCGTCACTTCTATTGCAAATGTTGAACTGACATCGGACGAGAACATCAACGTCACACTAGCATGAGTGTTCAGAGGGGATGGGGGAGCGAGCCGTGTGTCAAAAATAGACATTTTTAAGGCCGTGTCAATTACTTGTGGATTTTCTTGGCAAGGCCACCAGTAAAAAGGATGGAATCAACAGCGCCTCTACTGGTTGCACCCAAGTATTGCACTCCATTTATCTTTCATTGTTGTGTTTTACACAATCGATTGATTATTAATGTTTGATTAATCCATTGATATATCCATAGATTGACTGATATTTCACTTCCAGCTGCAGCACGTATGCTCATTAAACTATTTTGTCACACTGACACACTCCTCAGCCCTACCTCAAACTCTGACTGAATGAAGGAAGTGCGGCGGACGGCACGCACACTGTCGTGTCCCTCGGGGGCCCGAGTCAGTGTGGGGTCTTTCCGGTGGAGCTCCATGCAATCCCCCAGGGCCACGTCGCACACCATGAGCAGCCGAGAGCCGTCTGTGGCGCTGGGCTTGGCGTACTTGAGACAAGTGCTGCAGGACGTAGGAGGACACATAGCTTAGTGACCATGTGCATCTTCAAGAAGAGGGAAAAAAAAGAGCAAATAAAAGGTGTCGGATGCGTGATGTCTATGGACGTTTTAAAAGGCATTCTTCTGACCTCATGCTATCGCTGAAGTAGATACCACTTCCAAGGCTGCCAGCGTCTGTTCTGTCAATGCCGTGGTGCTCCACTCCAACATAAGGCAGCAGCAGACCCCTGAGAACACATTGTTGCCTTCAACATAGAAATCCACTGCAGTGCATTTATCAGTACACAAAGGGCAGAGGACACAAACATTGGTTCATTCTTTATGACCTGAGAACGGTAACATTCATCATGTCATATCATGCAATTCTGATATTTTTTGCCTGTACGTTCCCCGCACACTGACTGCCTAATGAGATGTATTATTATTATTTTTATTATTATTATTAGGGGTGCACGATAATTATTGGACCGATATGAGGGAATTACGATTTCATAGCGATAAACCGGATAACATTAAATCATTCAAGACCAAAGACGTATTTTTATACATTTTCACAATCTTGAACGCCCAATCCCAACAGCGTACTTATACATCTTTCGTGTTCTTTTGAGCGAGAGGCAATAAGAGCAAATGCATTTCACTTCAAAGCGCTTTACCATAAAAACGGCCCCCAGGTGGCAAAAGTGCATTTGATAAGAGCTCGGCAGAGATCAAGTGAAGGGAAAATCACACATGACAGGAAGGAGGAAGTGGAAGAGCATGGAGGAGTGTAGCGTGCAGAAGGTTACAAATTGTAGGGAAATTTTAACGCATGAACATGCACACACACGTGCGTACACGTGCACACACATAGTTCAATTCCAACTGTGAAAATTGTAAATACTTCATGGTGTTATACTTCTAAATAAATTGTAATTTGGATGAAAAACTATTTTTTGTGTTGCCATATTTGTTTAGATATTTGAGCTGTCACAAAAGCACAAAATATTTCTGTCAAAGTGAAAGTTATGCTTGAAATCTATCTTTCACAAAAGGCTGTTTTTTTCCCTCCCTGATATTTTCCTGAAACTTACAGTACCTATGTTCTACTGCTGATTACTAAAGAACAGAAAAAGGTCGAAACTAACTTTTTATCTGATGAAAGATCTTTCTTTTGGTAGGTTCCATGTTTATATAGCCATAGAACACAATATTCTGTGTGCCTTGAAAGATCAGTCAAAATGTTCTAAAATGGCTAGTGCTGAAGGGGTTGTCTTTTGAAAAATGGCTGGGGTTAAATGAGGCAAAAAAACCTCTGATAACCGATCATTTAAAAAAATGAGGCGTGGTATGGTGAGCAAATTAAGCGCTGCTCTTTTCTCCTGCCTGTGATGTTAACGGCCTGTCGTAACTTCCCCTGAGCTCACTTGTAAACAAACATCCACTTTAAGAGGAAGGGCCCTGTACCAAATGCTCCACGATGAAGAGGAAAAAGCACCATTGAGCACACAAAAAACCTTATCAGCCACCTGAAGCGCCAGCGGTGCGCCGTTTGAAAAGTGCAAAAGGTTTTCCAGAGACCTCCGTGGCGTCACACTGGTTGCTCGGAGCGTGTGCCACAGCAGGTGGCTCCTCCCGCTCTATACTCTGGTTCTCCTGATAGTAGTGACGTGGTAGTAGTAATGTCATGATGTTTGATTAGGACAAATCAACAGGTACACTTGGTCAAATCCTAATTTGTTCCAGCCCTTCTTACCTGCAGGTGTGCACACACGACACTTAAATAAAAATTTTAAAAAGTAGATATAGAAACGTTATGGGTTATTGGTACCATAATCGGTCTTGAGGAGCAGAACATTATCGGTATCAGTTTAAAAATAAAGATATCGTGCATCTGTAATTATTATTATTCGAAAGAACAGTGTGGAAAATGCTGCCTTGGCAAAGATAAGACAGTAGTTTTAATACGTCCATCCAGCCATTCATTATCTGTGCCTGCTTGTCCTCACTCGGGTCACGGGTATGCTGGAGCACTACCTCAGCTGCCTTTTCGGACGAGAGGTGGGGTACACCCTGGACTAGTCGCCAGCCAATCAATAATTGGTAATCATTTAAAACATGATTTCTATTGTGCTTGTAGATCTGCCCTGCATCATGGCAAGTGATGTCACTCTTTCCGATACGTTTATTTATTTCTGGCGGCCCACCACAAATACATTAGTACCACCACAGCGATTTGGGTCATGTACACTCACACGTTAGCATTGGGAGAGTTACTTGTTTTTTTTGTTGTACTTTTTTTTTTTTTCACTTCTTGTTCTGTACAGCACTTCCTGTGGTGGCTATTGTCTCATCAACATTACTGACACCCTTTGACCAGTGTAGAATACTACATATTGGAATGCCTTATATTTGTATTTAACATTGTTTAGCCGATCTTATGCTTGAAAATGCTTCTTTTAGGCAAAAAGTATGTCACATTTGCTTTTTTTTTTTTTTACTAATAATAAGCTGTAATCTGCCACAAAACACCAATTCTTTATTAATAAACATATATTTGAAAAACCATAATAGAGACAAGCCAGGAATTTTAAAGAGCTACTGTATTATTATTGTTATTATCAGTGCCAGTCTTTGCTGGTTAGCTGGAAGAAGTCACATGGTTCCATACACTGACGTGCATGATGTCAACTTCAACATAAGTTGATGTTACTAATGTGGTCCTACAGAATGGATTTCAGCATATGCTGGATCCCCTGAGACCCACAAGTTGTTATCTATGTGTGTGTGTGTGTCGCGCTCCAGCTCACCTTGACAGAATTCCGACAAAGTTACTGGCACTGGAGGAGTGGAGGAGGGACTTGATGTTGCCGAGCTGGCCTTTAAAAGTCTGAAGCTCCACGGCTCTGCTGACTCGCAGCACCTGATGTATCTGCACGGCGCTGAAAAAAGCAAAAAACAGGCAAAAATAATGCAGGTTCACAGGCTGTGTCTCTCTTTTGGATGAAAAGCAAGCTTTTTATGAGCCCACTGGGGATCATCAAGCGTGAGTGAGACCCACGGGAGCCGTGGCTGAAAGGCCTCGTCGTGCGGATTAAACTGCGGCACATGGCTCCATACACCTGCGCTAACCTTCTACTGAGATTGTCGGAAAAGGCTTCAAAAGCATCGCATGTGAAAAGGTAGTCGCCACACTGAATGTCTCGACGCAGAACGCCGCTTTTCGTTCATTCTGGTCACACATTACACGCAGGTGAAAGAGAGGCTCACCTGTCCCGCAGCAGAGACGCCACAGCGCGAGACTCTGGGCCGCCGTGGTCCACCGCTTCGATGCTGCAACGCAGGGCGCGGAACTTTCCCACGCTGGAAGGGGTGGGGCTCCTCAGGGTCATCTCGCTCACGTTCAGGATGTCTCGGATTAACTGGTCAAGGAGGAACAGTGTGGATGTGTGCTGTGCGTGTCTGATGTTTCCATAGCAACTAAATGACACCATATTCATGAGATAAGTACTGTACTTGTTAAGATTTATAGGGTAGTATCTTTTCACGCCTATAATTGTAGTAATACTATTTTGACTCATTTAACTGTTTCTGTTTTTACTGTATTTTATTTTGGCTGTTACTTTTATCCATCTTATTTACTATGTCTTTTATTTATTATTCTGTACAGCACTGGTTGTTTCAAAGTGCTTTACAGATAAAGTTGGATTGGCCTGGGTTGGAATTTGGCCTTAAAATAACAATATCATAATTACTTGGACAGCGGCACAGTTTTTATTGGTCACGCCACATTAAAAAAAAATTCTAGGGCTGTCATAGTTAACGTGTTCACGGATGTTTCCATCAACGGGACAATTTTTTTTGACACGCGATTAACGTGCACACATCCTGTTTGACCCTCGGCCCACACCGCAGTTTGAGGAAAAGCAGCGGAGCCACAGGCGGGAGCAAATATTGAGCAGAAATGGAGAAAGAAAAGGGTATTTTCATTGGTAAGTTTAGCTTCAAAGCCCTGGCAGATGGCTCTCGCAACAAGACCAAAGTCATTTGTATCTGCCGTCGCTGTGATTTGAGTTGTCACGGTGTACGTCGCCTGTCAGAGAGAAGCGAGAAGTTACTGGAGCATTGCAGGTACTTGCTGTATTGTCATTTATGCAGTGGTATCTTGGCATATGAGTGCCCCCACTAACGAGATGCAAGGCTTCTCTCAGCTGATTTTTTGCTTTGAACTGCGAGCTAAAATGAGGGTTATGAGCCGCTATTTACTGACAGGCATAGCCGAGGACAGCTATTTGGAGGCTTGTGTCAATGTGACCATGGCTCAAGACCAGAACGGATGTGTAGCAGCACACTAGCTAGTCACCAGGGCAAATTTTCAACACATCAGCAAAACATACGTACAGTATACGTACAGTATAGCCATCTCATTGATCTTATTTATTATGCATTCCCATTTATTATGCATTCCCACATAGTATCAGAATTTGGGAGCAAATATGAGGTGAAAGAAATACAGTGGGAATGCAGTGTGCAGCGTGGGAGAAAGATAGAGGGTGCGTTCAAGGACTGTCAAACTAAGTGGGACAAATTGATGCTCGCATTAAACATGCAAAAACTGGGGGATTTCTAACTCTATATTATTTTTTGAATAAAATAATGGCCCGTATTTCCAAAATTGATATCCCTTTACATTATTTTTGTTTTTAATGTACCGTATTTTCACGACCTTAAGATGCACTTAAAAGTCTTACATTTTGTCCAAAATGGACGGGGCGCCTTATAATGTGGTGCGCCTTATGTGTGTACCGAGTTCCAAAATCTGTGAGTGTTGCTGTGTGACTTTTATGAGCGCGCCACTCGACTGACTTAGAGCGTCTCCTGCCGACACGCTGCTTATATACAGGAAAGGTGGACGTGACTGAGGACGCACGCCCCCAGTAGTTACATAAGTATATTTTATGAAACGCGCCATCTATCCATCCGGACAAGGATTACCGTGGCACAGCAACATCCAGCGGATTACAAGGAAAGCTGGCCATCTTCCACTCCTGCTGCAGTAAAAACATTGCAGAAAAACACATCCAGCCCAACTACATCACCAACATGGACGACATGCTGCTCACTTTCGACATCCCGGTGAACCACACTGTAGAGGAGAGAAGGTAGCGATACACACAACGGGACATGAGAAGTCGGCTTTTACTGTTGTGCTTGGTTGCCATAGTAATGGACGGAAACTGCCATCTGTGGTGATTTTTAAGAGGAAGACGTTGCCTAAAGAAAAGTTTCCAGCCGGACCAATCAAAGGGGCTGGAAGGACGAGGAGAAAATGGCTGAGTGACTGAGTGACATGTACGGAAAGAGACCGGATGTTTTTTTCACACGTGTCACCGTCCTTGTTGATCTGACTCCATGCGCGCCCAATTCACAGCCGCTGTGAAAAACCAAGTGCAGCAAATTAACTCGGAGCTTGCCATCATTCCAGGAGGCTTGACGAAGGAACTCCAACCGCTGGACATCAGTGTAAACACGCCGTTTAAAGTGAATTTGCTAGCGGCGTGGGAGCGATGGATGACAGCTAGCAAACAAAGCTTCACTAAGACTCGGAGGCAGTGCTTCTGATGCAGTGTTGTTCGAGCTTTCACAAAAACCGGCATCATTTCTGAAGTGCCGCACGGCAACAAGACCGACTCTGACTGACAATGACGAGAGGGAACCTGGCGTGTTTGATGGAGAACTTGCCCCACTATTTATTTGGGATACAGAAGATGAGGACTTTAATGGATTTGTGGATGAGGATTGATCAAAAATAACGTGAGTACATTGTTAAATACTTCAATAAAGTACAACCCAACTCAGTTTTGCTCCCGCTGCCTTTTTAAAAACATACGATAGCATGCATGCTAGCGTATTATAGCGTCGCTGGGAGCACTTCCTGTTCCCCAGCGTGCTTTGCGTAGTGTTTTGGTGCAAATGCTCTTAAAGTTACATGTATGAGCTACATAGTTGTTAGTTATTGTTCTGCACAAATAGCGGTAGTGTCTTGTCTGTTTTTGCGTTGCTGTGTGATGTTTTTAGTTGTGCACCATGACTGAGACTGTTGTGTTGAATGATGACCATCCTGATTTCAAGTGGTTTTGATAAAATGAATGAGATTTCTGCTCTTAATCTGTCCAAAGAAATAAAGCACTGTCGCTTCCTCACTGACTTCTGAGCGACACGGTCTGTTTTAGCGTGCATACCTGCGGCCAATAATACGGTGCACCTTATGTACATGTTAAATACAGAAATAGCACCTGTAACTGAGACTGCGCCTTTTAATACGGTGCGCCTTATGTGAAAATACGGTAGTTATTGAATCGTTTACCAAGAAATTGGCATCCCTACTTATTATAGATTAAAAAATGTATTTCTATCTGTCATTAATTATAAGTTAACTATGGACAAAATTTGATTAATCACGATTAAATAATGTAATCAATTGAGAGCCCTAAAAAATACTCCTCAATAAACACTAAAAAAATTGCTCTTCCCTTTCTTCTCTGTGTACCGCTCATTGTCTTCTGCGTCCTCATTGGTTGTAGACCATTGTCATTCAATCTCCTTTGTGGCGTCTCTTTTTGTGGTCCTGGCGAGCAAACTTGCTAACCATGTGAGCTGCTTGCTAACCGCCAATATTGAAAACAATAGAAGAAACAAAAGAAGCTAACCTGTGACTCTGAATGCTGTGTGGTTTTGTCCCTGACAAAACCCACAATGTCGACGAAACGTTCTGTCCCCAAATGGCAGGGGAAGCCACAAAAAAGTCGGACTTCTGGACATGCTGAAGGAAGGTAGAAATTCTGCGGTGTACGGCGCCATAACGGAATACTGTAAATGAATCTTCAGTTCATAGAGGACGATAAGAAGGAGTAAAATATGATATATGATGACAGGAGTGATATGTTTTAACAAGGACACAAAAACGCTACAGCTGAACGGTGCCAGGAGGCGCGGTCAGGGAGTGAAATACGTGTGAGTCACTTAATTTCTTGTGTCCAACCTAGTAGGTTGATCATTAAAATTAAAGGAAATTTCAATTTTGAGAGTGTTTAAACAAGAGAGAAATGTGATAAAATGTTCATGCCTGTCTGGGAAAAGTGTATAAAGTGGATGGTGAGGGGTTTTATAGCTTTAAAACATATATAATCATTGTAAAAACATTAAGTTGGCTACTTTGCGGATTTCACTTATCGCAGGTTATTTTGGGAACCTATCTCCGGCGATAAACGAGGGAACACTGTAAAGAGAAATTTTTTTTGCAAGGTTCAAAATTGAAATCTTTGTCATTCTATTCGCATAATATAAAATTCACAGAAAATCCACAGAAGGCGTAGCACGGTAGCGGTTCCACAATGACATAAAGGGAATAATACAATACAAAAAAATACAATACAATAAAAAATAAATGAAATACCATTAATAAGTCAAAATAAATCATCTTTGCATATTCATGGTGGATTCATTTCAGCCTGTTTACAAATGAAAACATATCACACAGGCCGCCGCATCCTTTGAGTTCTCAGTAAATGTTTGGACATGCCTGCCACAAAGACAGTAGCATTTGTTGTTCCCATGGCAACCCCGCATCACCTTCTTTGGCAGTCTATAATGTCAGTGTTGCGTTATCTTTAGCGCCAGGTCTAATTTGATTCTCCATCCTGTGGCTTAATGATGGAAGGGGGAGCAAACAGAACCATCTTCCCTCCTGTTATTTTGCTATTTTGAGGTGATCTCACGTTGTCTTTTTTGCCTCTGAATTTGACCTCTAATAAGTGACAGCAAGAGCAATGTTAACAATTACACCTGAATCATTACGAAGACAGCGAAATCAAAACATTTCAACGAGCATATTCTTTGCCACGTGAAAGCTGTGAGCGTTTAAAATGCTCAAAAGCAGCAACAACTAAAAAAAAAAAAAACAAGCTCGAGGGTATTTTAGCAAGTTCATCAAAGCGTTTTTTCGACTCGCTTCAAAAGCGCCACAAAATTGAGGAGGCAAAATAAAAAGCCTCTTTGGGTGTGCTGTTTTGTGACACGGCGGCAATATTCATCACGATGTAGGCTTATCTGTTTTGGACGTTTGTGCATGTGTGTGTACCTGACACAGGTCCAGCTTCTGAGAAAAAAGCTTGGTGTTGAGGGTCATGGTGGGCATCCTGTGTGGCAGCAGGGTGTACACTTCAAACAGAAGTCGGGCCACTTCCATGTGCTGCCCCTCCAGCAGGTTTCTCTGAGCTTGAATCAACAAGCCCTCTGCTCTGCTCACCTAAAAAAACATGCACATCGTTTCAGCCGTCATTCCAAATGAAATTTACCAAAAATATACAGTATAAGCCCACAGTTTTTTCATAGTTTAGCCGGTCCTGCGACTTACAGCCAGGTGAGACTTACATCAAATTAAATATGTACATTACCGTGTATATCAGAGGTGTCCAAGCAGGGGTGTCCAGTGACGGCCACATATTGAAAAATTACATTATGCACCGGCTACTTTGAATTTTGTACACCAACCCATGTAGATATGCCACGAAGTTACAATGTGTTCCCCCCCCCCGACAAGTCAAATGAACACAAAAAGAAGTTTTTAATTGAAACTTTTTATTATTAAAAAATCCGAAGCTACATGTCCCTGTGTGAAAAAGTCATTGCCCCCTAAAGCTAATAAGTGGTTGGGCCCCCCTTAGCAGCAACAACTGCAATCAAGCGTTTGTGATAACTTGCAATGAGTCTCTTACAGCGGTGGGGAGGAATTTTGCAGAATTGTTGTTCCACACAGGGCTATGCAGGTTTGGATTTTTTTTCCTCACTTAATAATCAGAAAAAGTTTTATTTCAAAACATTTTGTCTTCAGTTGTGTTATCATTGACAATTATTTAAATCTGTTAGATGATCTGGTACGTTTAAGTGTGACAAACACAGGGAAAAAAATCAGGAAGAGGGCAAACACTTTTTCACACCACTTTATATACAGCATATCTAAATAAAAAAATGCATCTCAGCTTTGTGAAATCGGTGAAAAAAAATTTTTGACTTAGCTCTTTTCCCCCATTTTTGCTGTATTTTTACATAAATATTTCTTTCTTCTTAAATCATCTTCGTAAACTATGTAATATTGTGACTTTATTCCCATAATATAACTTTTTCCCCAACCAAATTTTCCAAAAATTATATCTTTATTTTGCTTTGTTTCTTTCTCATAATATTGCGGCTTTAAAAAAAATTTTTCTTTAATATTTTAACTCTAAGCTACAAAAACAACAAAATAGAAAAATTATTTGTCATCATAATTTTATGGGTGTATTCCCGTAAAATGGTGCCTTTTTTTCCCCTCGCTAGAACAGGGGTCTCAAACTTGCGGCCCGCGGGCCATTTGTGGCCCGCCAAGTCAGATTTTGCTGCCCGCGACTTGACAGGAAAGACTACTGTAAATGCGGCTTGCTAGCTCTAAGTTAAGCCAATGATGCTCACAGGGTGAAAACATAACCTACCACGAAACTAAGAGTCACATGGAGAAAGCCACACCTGAGCCACACATTCTGGTTTATTGCAGATCGAATTTCTTATTATGCAAATATAGTAAAGGCTTGAATCTTGAACATTTCACTTAATATTTTGACTTTATTCTTGTAAAATTACTGCTGATTTTCCCATTTTTGCTGATGTTTTTTTTCCTGTCAAATGTCAAACAGTCGCAGGGCGCAAATGGCTGCGCTTGGGGCACCTCTGATTTAGTGGCTACAATTCACATAACACGCATGTTTTTGGGACGTGGATACTCGTGCAAAACCCACACAAACGCAGGGAGAGCATGCAAACACTACAATTGTGTCCTCATTGAAGACTTGCTGACCGTGAACAAGATATGCAGCACAGAAAATGCCTGAATGGACATGATAGTCACTCGCGACTGTTTACGAGCTATCTGAGAGGTTAGACAGTGGTGAGTACAAGCGGTAGCCTTACGTCATTGAGGCTGAGTTTGTTGACAGGGACTTGGAGGATGTTGCCAAGGCAACCCAGGGCCTCGGTCCAGAGCAGCTCCACAAAGACGCCCACATCGTGTGACAAGACTCCTGCGCTCAGTTTCTCCTCCAGCAGCAGCTGCCAATCGAAAGAGCCACGCATCAACCACGTCATCGGCGGCAACAAAAGTGCTGCAGAAAAACGGCGAGGTGGCCGAGGAGCCGAGGCTCTTTGAGGGACTGTGTCAGAGCGTCCTTGGCTCCAGCATCGCCGCGTGAATGCAACTTAAGTGCACCATTAGCATTCATTCCTGTGAAGTCAAATAGTACTTCATAGGAAGGCATCAGTGATGGTGCTGAGGAAAATCTGCAAATGTGAATCATACAAATGTCTTCTGATGCATTAAAAAAATGAGAGCTGCACGTTTCTCACATCTTACGATTGGGTTCATATTTATTAGTGTTAAAAGAGGAAGCCACTGACGAGGCGCATCATTACAGCAACGAGGAACCCTTGAAAGGTAACAGAGGGAAGTTTTTGTTTGGTGCAGCCTTTGTGTCCCCTCACAATAACTTTTATGTTGCCTCATAATGTTGCCGGTATTACCTCTGATCCACAGAGGAAGCTTGGGCTGTTTTATGGTATAATAATGTTTTATGTCTCACTTGCGCCCTCTCGAGGCTAATTTGCTGCTACTGTTTTCATAATTACTTGCATGTTTGTGGTAACTTTTGATTTAAAGTCAGAGGTGGGGTGTAGAAAACCTGTCGCAGGGGGGCTGAGCCCAGGTCTCGGGCCTGTTGGGGCATGTCGATCCTCGGCTGAAGACCGGAAGCGGGCAGAGACTCTGTCAGGGTCCTGTAGACCTCCACAGCCTCCTCTGAAGTGGGCGGGAACACCACCATGTCCCTCTCCACCGTTTCCTGTTAGCACCAGCTCCATGTGTCCAATATTTCAGTTCATTTGATTCAAAATAACTTACGTTGGCCCCCACATCGTCCTTACGGTACCGCACCACGCGGTACTGCTGCCCTTTCTCTCCTTTGGCGCTCTGCAGCTCCAGCACACAGCAGGCGCTGCTGCCATTCTGCGAAAAGGAGAACATGCATTACTACCGGCGACAATTACAGTGCAGCAAAGCCATGCTGCTCACTGTCACCGAGTTACCTTTTGAAAGATGGAATACTTGGCCACGCTGAAGTCATCCGGATATGCGGGAAGGTCTTCGTCCCACTCCGTGTAAATCCTAGGAAATTCCACAGTAGAAATGACAAGATCTGTATTTTATTGGAGTTATTCAAGAGCCCTTTTTGAAGGAGCTTTGCACAGATAAGCCTTGTCGTAGTAGACGGCAGTGACATGGGGGGGATTTTTCTCTGACATTGCTCATATGGAAAGGCCTTACACAACAACCAACCTCACAAAGATATCCATAGTCATTTTCAAACAATGCAAGTACATACAGTACATGTAAATACATTATTTTATACTAGTAGAATAAATGTGGATCAGTGCATCCACAGCTCTAATGCTACGGCTGGATTTTCCCAAAATGCTTTTTTTTAGTTGGGTTGCTGATTGTCAAAATTAAAATGCTGAAAACTATGATTATCAGGGAGGCACGCAATGTCTTGGCAAATGGGCTTTGTCATTCATGTTTCTTGTATGTAGAGTATAATGTGTTTATCATCCTTCATGTACAGTGTACATGTATGTTGACACTATGGCAGTACATCATGTATATTACTGTAAGCATGGGTCTAATTAGTCTCTTGAGTTGAAGTAGTAGTGGAAATCCTGCCCTAAATGGGTGGAAAAGCGCTACAGGTGCAATAGCAATGGCAATTGGAACGCCGCTCCCCTATGACTAATCCTGTTGTGATAACGGCTGTGCACACCTGAACTTGCCCAGGATGTCTCCACTCTTCTCCGGGGGCAAGCTTTCATCCACCGAGAGCTCGGCAACCGCTCTGTCGGCTGCAAGCGCTGCAAATGCAAAAAGCAGAAAAACTCATGTGACCTGCAGCAGAATACAACAATACGATGTGTGACATGCACAAATGTGGACGAATGCAGGATCCACACCCGTGACATCGGCCTCGCAAAGGAATGTGGCTGGGCACGCCGACACACACCTGATGTACAAACACAACCTTATGTGTGACTGCTCTGCCGGGTGCTAGAAACCTCCATCTGACCTCCAGCCGCCATGTAAACAGCAGACTGGGCCCGGCACGGAGACTTTATCACGGGGCTCGTACATCAGCCAACAGGGAACAGAACTCTTGACTTGTGTCGGTGCAACGAGCAAATGAAGGCGGTGATAGACAAGAGCTAAGAGTCACTCAGCTGAAACCGGGTGGGTGTTGGATCTGATTCAATCTGTCTGCACTGTGTAAACAAAGGAGAGGAGTACACACTGTGCTGCGTTTTTTTTATTTCTTTCTTTTTTCATTAGTCCTCACGTCTGCACCACATATTTATTGCACTCTGCACCACTTGTGGGCATATATCAAGGTAGGTAGGGTTTGTGCAAGCAAAAACCTAAATCTTTTGCCCTTTTTCCCCCTCCCCACCTACACATATCTTTGCTCCTGCAGCTCCTTTTCCTCCAAACAGCAAATGTGAGGGATTCAAGTACCACTGCAAGATGTTGCCAAAGCTCGCCTGCCATGTCTCTTCACTCATTCGATAACAAAGATGTATTTATACGTTTTTATAAACACAAACGCCCGATGCCAAAGACGTGTTTATACGTCTTTTACGAAGGTGATGACGCAAGTGCACACAAATGGATGTCACTTTAAGAGAAGTTTTAAAGAGATAATTGGGATTTTTTTATATGAGGTTGTATGACATCCCCATCAGCAGTGGACTATATCAACAGTCAGTCGGATTTCCGTGATGAGGAACGTACTTCTGCTTAGTTGCTTGGTCATTTAAGTAAAGAGTTTGGCTTCTAAAAACAATATGCGTTCGAAAGAGGAATACATTTATATCATAAAAATGCCTCCTCAAAAAAAATCAGACCTCACAAATGGCTCAGCGTTATATTTGTCTCCTGCCGTGTACCTGCGCACTGTCGCCTCTCTGTTCGTATGCATGTGATGAAGATGCTCGCATCTTCATCCGCGATGGAGTGCCGCGGCCATCTAGTTTACATGTGTTCCACAGCAGAAGAAGATGCGAGCGTCTTCGTCACTGGAATTGAATGAGTTAATATGCCGTGCATAACATGAGCTAAATGATTACTATATAAGGCTTTCAAGTCTTTTTTTCCTTATAGGACAGGGGTGTCCAAAGTGCAGTCCGAGGGCCATTTCCAGCCCGTGGCTGTTTTTTTTAATTAAATAGAGTTTTAAAAAAAAATCGGCAGTAATTTAACAAGAACAAAGACAAAATATTAAGAGAAAAAAAGTAATCTAACAAGAAAAAGTCAAAATACTATTGAAATGAAGTCATAATAGCACCAGAAGAAAAGTTGAAATTTAAAAAAACAACAACAGCAAAAATGGGAAAAAACAGCTGTAATTTTTGAGAATACAGTCCAATTATTAAGAAAAAAACATTATTTTTAAACTAAATAAATTAACTCATAATATTATGTGGAAAAATTGTCATTTTAGTAGCACAGAGTTGAATTATTCAAGAAAAAATGATTTTTAAAAGTGGTAAAATTATGACAAACAAAACAAAATAAACTCGCAATTTTGGAAAATTAGGCTGGGGAAAAAGTATAAAAGAATATTATGGGAAGAAAGTCATAATGACAAGAAGAAAATTTACTAGCAGAAAGTGGCAATATATGGAAAACGCAAAAACAAAAAACAGCAAAACTGGAATCCAAAAAACCCCCAGCAAAGACCAAAGTTCATAAAAATAGTATCATTTTTCACCTTTATCACAAAGCTGAGGTGCAGTGTTTTTTCTTGAAATACATATAACCTCTTACAAAACATTGAAGTGGCAAAGTTGCATCCTTTCATTTTTCACTACGTGGCCCTTGCTGGAAAAAGTTTGGACATCCCTGGCTGAACATATTTGCTGTCTTATAGACCTCTTGTCCAAAGCTGAGGAACCAAAGAACCAATGCGGTCAATCGCTTTGTGAATGTGCTGCCGACACATGTGCACGCATGCACACACACACACAACACTTATTACCTTTACTTGTGTTTTGACAATAGTTGTGCTCGTGCATTAACACAAACACCTTAACTAGCTGATGTTTTAACACACTTGTGCAGCAAAAATCACAGCCTTAGTTTGTGGCCAATAGACATAGCAGCTGCTGAACGTGTTTTGGTGCAGAGCGGGGTGGGGGGGTTTCTTTCCCCCGGTCTCTCCTATTAAACAAGTACATCTAACAACGGCCAAAGGTGAGCTAGTTGAGCGAGCTGAAGACTTTGATGACTCTCACTCTCGCTAACAGTGCTGACTTTTGAGGTGTTTTTTGGCATGCGCTCAGCCATGTGCGACTACTTCCTATGGTACATAAAATGTTGTCAACACATTTTCACAGAATTTCAATAATTTACCTCACATTTCTATGATAGCATACAGTGAGAAGAAAAATTATGTGAAACCTTTCAAATGTCTTCTATTTATGCATCAACTGGTCATGAAATGTAGTCTGATCTTCATCTAAATCACACGATTAAACAAGCAGTCTTCTTCAATAATAATACTGGATTAGATTTTACAGCACTTTCAAGGTACCCAAAGCACTTCACAATGAAGTGAAGCAATTATTCATTCACTCCTCAGTCACACATTGGTGGTGGTACTCTACATCTGTAGCACAGCTGCCCTGGGGTAGTCTGACGGAAATGTGGTTGTCAATTCATGCCTACGGCCTCTCCAACCGCCACCAAACATGCATTCGTATTCATACACCAGTGTAGGCAGCACAGTAGGCAAGGTGGGTGAAGTGTCTTGCCCGAGGAGACAACAACAGTAACTGGGTGGAGGGAGCGAGAATCAAACCGCTAACCTTCCGGTTTCTGGACAACCTGCTCTACCTCCTGAGCCACTGCCACCCTACCACCTAACAGACGACGATATGTTTTCATATTTTTATAAAAAAAATAGCATGTAAACATTCACAAGATATGAGAGGAAAAAGTAAGCAAAGCCTTGGATTTAATAAGTGGTTGACCATCCTTTGGCAGCAATAACCAAATGACCAAACGTTTCCTGTCGGTGCAGATCAGACGTGCACAACCATCAGGTTGAATTTGGGACCATTCCTCTGTACAAAACTGTCGCAGTTTAGGAAGATTCCTGGGATGTCTGGTGTGAACAGCTCTCAAGGTCACACCACAGCATCTCAATCGGGGAGAGGTCAGGACTTGGAAAGCACGGCCACACCATGATGCTCCCTCCATCATGCTTCATAGCAGAGCCAGACCCATATGGGATTTTGGGGGCCAATGCCGATATAGTGGCTGATATATGAAATAAAAGCTTTGCTATACACAGGATATATAATGTTAATCCTACTGTGGGACGCTGTCTCATATTAAGGATGGACCTGGGAGTTAACAATTGCATATATCTTGATTTCACATTAAACCGCTGTATAAAATGGCGTCGTGTGAGTGGCAACCGGTTACAGCAGCTCTGTATTTTTCTTCCACCTTTTAGTGTTTTTATAGTATTTTAGTCTTCTTCTTACTTTTTCTTTTGGTCTCATTTGGTCGAGTGTGCAGCTATGGAGGTTCATATTGTTACTTTTCTAGTCTGCGCCTTGATGCTCTTTGAACTTTTCAGTTCAACTGTGGGAAACCTCTTCAGCCACGGCTCCCCATTCAACCAAGGCTCCCCTCTCTGCGCGGAGAGGCCGGAGATCCCCAAGGAGCAACGGAGGAGCAGAAGAGGATGCAGGTCGGGAGTGAAGTGCAAGAAGCGGAAAAGACGGTACAAGCCATGTCTACCATCTGTCATCATGAGGAACGTAAGATCTCTCCCCAACAAGATGGAAGAGCTAACGGCGCTGACCCGACTGCAGAGGGAGTACCGGGAATGCAGCCTCATGTGCTTCACGGAGACTTGGCTGAGTGAACTTTTTCCGGATTCACACATCACACTGGACGGATTCCAGCTGGTACAAGCGGACAGGAATGCAACGAGAGCGGCAAGAAGAAGGGAGGGGGAATCGCTGTGTTTGTGAATGATAGATGGTGCCACCCGGGACACATCTGTGTGAAGGAGCAACTGTGCACCAGAGACGTGGAACTGTTAGCGGTTAGCATGCAGCCATACTACCTTCCGAGGGAGTTTTCACATGTTATTGCTATGACTGTTTCCATTCCCCCCCTCAGCGGTCGCTGCTGCAGCTATAGAGCAGATCCACACCATCGTCTCTCAACTTCAGAACCAGCACCCCCAATCCCTCCTCCTCATCTCCGGTGACTTCAATCATGCTTCCCTGTCCTCTGCTCTTCCCACCTTCACCCAGTATGTCAAATGCCACACTAGAGACAATAAAACTTTGGACCTCCTGTATGCAAACATCAAGGACGCATACACCTCATCCCCCCTCCCTCCGCTGGGTCGTTCTGATCACAACCTCGTCCATCTTGTCACAGACTACAGTCCAGTAGTGAATAAACAACCCCCTGTGAAGAGGCCTGTGAAGCAGTGGTCTGAGGAGAGCAGTGCTAGGCTCAGAGACTGCTTCCAGACAACAGACTGGGAAGCGCTCTGTAGTCCCCATGGCAGTGACGTTGACAGCATGACTCACTGCATCACAGACTATATCAACTTCTGTGTGGAGAACACTGTGCCCTCCAAGTTGGTGCGGTGTTTTCCCAACAACAAACCCTGGATGACCTCTGAGATTAAGGCCCTGCTGAATAAGAAGAAGAGGGTCTTCAACTCGGGGGACAAGGAGGAGCTGTGCAGAGTCCAGAGGGAACTCAGGCATAAGATCAGGAAGGGGAAGGACTGCTACAGGAGGAAACTGGAGAAGCGGCTGGGGGAGAATAATGCCAGGGAAGTCTGGAGAGGCCTGCAGACCATCACAGGCCATGGTAAAGTAGTGGGGAGAGACCGAGCCAGTGGGGACAAGATCTGGGCAGATGAACTCAATCTGTTTTTCAACAGATTTGAGTGTGCCCCCCCTCCCTCCCATACCAACTCACCACTTTTCACCCCCACATCCCCATCCCAGCCATCCTCTACCCCCCTCTCCATAACTGATGATCAGGTGAGGAGTCAGCTGAAGAAGATCAAGGCAAGGAAGGCCCCGGGACCGGACGGCATCAGCCCTAGAATCCTCAAGGACTGTGCTGACCAGCTCTGTGGAGTTCTCAGGCACTTGTTCAATCTCAGCCTGAGCCTGGAGAAAGTCCCGGCCCTGTGGAAGACCTCCTGTGTCACAGTGTCACATCCAGAAGTTCTCCGATGACACAGCCATCGTTGGTTGTGTTTCAGAGGGGAATAATCTGGAATACAGGACGGTCATCAGGGACTTTGTCAGCTGGAGTGAGCTTAACCAGCTGCAACTCAACACCAGCAAGACAAAGGAGATGATCATTAACTTCCAGAGGAAAACATCTCACTTCACACCGGTGAACATCCAGGGAGCGGACATAGAGTTGGTAGACAGCTACAAATTCCTGGGTGTTCACCTTAACAACAAACTGGACTGGTCCGTCAACACCCACACCCTCTACAAGAAGGGCCAGAGTCGCCTCCACCTGCTGAGGAGACTGAGGTCCTTTGGTGTGTGCAGGACTCTTTTACGGACCTTTTATGACTCTGTGGTGGCCTCAGCCATCTTCTATGCTGTGGGCTGCTGGAGAGGGGGCAGCACGGACAAGGACACGAGCAGGATCAATAGGCTGATCAGGAGAGCGAGCTCTGTCCTGGACGGTCCTTTGGACTCCGTGGAGGAAGTGGGGGAGAGAAGGATGTTGGCTAAGCTGACATCCATCATGGACAACACCTCTCACCCGCTACATGATACTGTTTTTTCCCTGGGTAGCTCCTTCAGCAGCAGACTGTTACACCCACGGTGTAAGAAGGAGAGGTTCCGCAGGTCCTGACCGCTGTCAGGCTCTACAACAACTGCACCACCTGAACCATGTTGTAGTCACCATGTATTCTTTACTTGCGTATCTTGCTTGCTGCTGTAACAAGTAAATTTCCCCGCTGTGGGATAAATAAAGTACAAATACAAATACAATACAAATATAATAGTCTTACATTAAATAGTAGTAGACATGTGGATTAACAGTTGCATCTATCTTTATCTCACAGAGATGCGACTTACACCATGTCAGAACGCTGTAATACACTCTGCAAAAATGACTGGAAAAAACGACCCTGACAACGTGATTCCGCAAAGACGTTATTCTCATGGGGCACTAAAGTGTAGTTTGTGTTATATTGTATTGCAAGTCACAGCTTACCATGGTGTAAAAAAAAAATGCAGTTTCTTTCGCCGTTTCTCTCGTCGTCTTCTGTGCTGCAGCCGAGTGAGTGTGACTGGCAGAGCTGCACCTCGCTGGTCTGTGTGTGAGGGGGTGGGACCAGGTACCCCAGCAAGGTGCAGCACAGAGACACACAGGGACGGGCAACAGTGAATATATCAATTACATATTCACCGATGTTGACTGATCAGTGATATGTGTTAATCGGTGGGTTCTACCTCATAGTTAGGATGTTGGTGTGCTGTGCCATTTTTCTTCCACACGTGTCGTAGCTACACGTGTTACTCCCAAACAATTCAACTTTGGCTTCATCTGTCGACAGATTATTTTGCCAGTAGTGCTGTGCAACACCGCGACCCTAGTGAGGATGGATGCTGTGCAACATTCACGTGCTCTTTAGCAAACTTTAAAACACGCAGCAATGGATTTTTTTTAGACAGAATTGCCTTCTTTCTTGGTGTTCTCCCGTGAAACCTTTGCTTGTTTCACATTTTACGTATGGTACATTTGTCAACAGACATGCTGGCATGTGCCAGTGATTTCTGTAAGTCTTCAGCTGACATTCTAGGGTTATTTTTGACCTCATTGAGTATTCTGCATGTGCTCTTGCAGTCATCTTCACAGGACGGCCACTCCTTGGAAGAGAAGCACCAGTGCTGAACTTTCTCCATTTATAGACAACTTGTCTACCGGTACATACTTTTGTAACCTCTTCCAGCTTTATACAAATCAACTACTCTTAATCATAGGTCTTCTGAGAGCTCTTTTAAGCAAGGAATGGTTCACATCAGGCAACGTTTGTTGACAAGAGTCTATTCTAAACTGGCGTGGTGTTCTGTTGGCCAGAGCAGCTTTAAGCCACACACCTCCAATCTTGTCTCATTGCTTGGACTCCAGGTTGGCTCAAACCCAACTCTGATTAGTTCTCGGGGAATCTGTTGCCTAGAGGTTCATTTACATTTTCCTCCCTGTCCTGTGAACGTTTACCTGTTATTTTCAATACAAATAGAAAACACATAATTGTTTGTGTAGGATTAGTTTAAACAGAGTGTGTTTGTTCATTCTTGTCATTTAGATGAAGCTCAGAAATGTGAGAAATTTCAAAGGCTTCACATACTTTTTCTTCCCACTGTATATCATCAAGGGACAATGCCAGAGAAAGCAAACTTGTACAGTATATACTGTACTTTCGAGTAGTCAGTGTAAAGTCAACCAGGCAAAATTCTGAACTGAATTGAAAATGTCTCCCAAATTCCAATTAAATTACGTGAATGTGAATTTGAGGTTGCAAACAGGAACTAGCATTCAAATTTGATTTCAAGAAAGTAGAATGGAAATTCCATGAAATTATAATTTTGTCTATGCCAGAATCATGTTTTGAATTTCCGCGAAGTAGGATTCAATGTTAATAAATAGAACTTTTCGTAGTAAGAACATAGAAAACACGTTTATGACAGACACATCATTTAACATTATTAGAGCTCTGTAAGCATGAAATAACACCCCTATAGTCAAGGTTACACTCCTCTTTTCTTTGTTTATATCACATAACGAAGGTATCACTGCAGGGACATACCAGACGGCCACTGCTGGCATACTTCTTCTAAACTTAAGAAAGTGTTTCATTTGATCTCAGCCTTGGCATGTCGGTTCAGCTCTGCTGGCTCAGTAGCCAATCTCCATGCAGTGTGAAAGGTAATGTTATCTAACGACCAGAATGCTACATATAATTTGTCTTTCAATATTTTTTTACTTATAATAGGCCATAGTCAACAACAAAATTTATGAATGAATGATTATTTGAAAAAACATGATTCAGTGAGGCGGGGATATTTGAACTGCCATATAGCGAGGGATGACTGTGTTCCAAATGGAGGGAATTTGTGTTTATTTTAGTGCTTGCAAAGTATTTTTAGTATTTAAGCCCAAAACATTTGCTAAGCTTGACAAATTCTTCCTGTTACATGGCTGTAAGGAATTTAAATAAATTTATGTCAATTCAGTTCCACTTCCCGTCATTCCAATTCAGCATCCTGTGGGGCGGAGCAAATATGGAATTTTGCACACGCAGCCGTGATTGTGTACATATCTGGCAACACAAGTGAGTGGGAAGATAATTGCACCGGACACGAGTGCTGCCGGCGCTGGGGAGCTGTGGTTTACTTTTGGGACACGTGACTTTCAACATGTTCTGTGACATTCTGACGTTCCAGTCCACTGGTGGTGGTAGCAGCATCACGGCCCAGGGCTGCACGAGTGCTGCCGGCACTGGCAGAGCTGTGGTTCATTTTTGGGAAAGCTAAATTGCCACATGTATTGTGACACTGTGAAGCAGATGTTAGTTTTCCAACCTGATAAAGTGTCCAAACACACCCCAAATAATGGTGAAGGAGGAGTGGACATGTATGTCTCCTCCAAACGTGAAGCTAAGTGAGCATCTCCTCAAGTGGCAGGAAGAAAGGACGGTGGAGGAGTGCAAGGTGTGTAACATCCAGCAGCTCCTCTAGTGATGTCATCATGGAGGAGTGGAAGAGGATTCCACTAACAGTCTGCTCAATTCCATGCCCAAGAGGATTAAGACTCACCCTAAATATTCACACCAACCACACAAATTGGTAGGGGTGTAACGATACGTTTTAATAACAGTTGGATTCATGGTTGCCGATACCATTCAAGGACAATATTGGTTCATTTAGAACAATACGATCCGAAATGATTCAGTAGCTTTCAAACCTTTTCAGCCAAAAATTCAAGCAGTGTGACTGTGAAATAAATACCTGGATACTGCACAGTGCAGGTGAAATTTCCTAGAATCCCGTTGTCTTTTGTAAGGGAATCCGATATAAATGTATTAATAATGCTTACATACTTAAGAATAAATTATCAATGAGTACAAAAAATGTCCGAAAAATCAAGACAAAATCAGGATGAATAGAGGGTGGTATAGCTTGTCATGATAATTTTTTAACTTTAAATAGTGCAATCCAAACCCTTCATGACTGACATGCTTCATGCATGTGCATATGTGTATGCGAGTATGTCTGAACATAGAGAGGGAGATGACAATGAATGAATGCAGCACATGAATGAGGCATCTTCTCCGCGCCGACTCTTGCCACATCCAATATGGCGACAATGTTGACGTACGGATCAGTGTAAGAAGCAGCAGCGAATGAACTGTGTTTCACAGGTCCACTACAACTCCCATGACCACCGCATACCCGGAAGATGATGACATCACCGACAGGCAGACGGAAACAAGTCTTTATTATTAAAAGTGCTAAAAAGACAAACATACATATAAAGCCTGCCGTGCTTAAATCCAATTCTTCAATTCCTAGTATCGATTCAATTGATGGATTACCTTTTTAACGCTGTTAGATTGATATATATGTCATTCTGAATGGAAACTTGAGAACCCAGATCGATGTAGTTGAATCGTAGGAATATAAATCGATGTAGCGAATGAATGGTTACACCCCTACAAGTTGAACATGTTCTTGTTATATCCAAGTTTATTTACTATAGTATAGTCACTGACAAGATATAATAAAATACTAAAGTGTGAGAGAGCGGTGTATCAAATTTTGTGAGCTCCTACATGTTTGCAATTGTTTGGCCTTGGTGGGGGTCTGTGCTCTACTGACTGTCATTCTGGTCCAGACTTGGTAAAGGTATCATATTTGACACAGCACGCCATGTCATGGCGGGTGAGAGTCTGTAAATATATCACAGTACAAAAACAACACAAAAAAAGTTACCTTGATGGTTGAATCCTTGAACAGGCAAGGTATGAGGAAGCGAGGGAGATGAAGGCGAGGAAGTATCCAGCTTGTAGTCCTCGATAAGCAGGAGGACGCCTCTCCTCAGACAGGTGTGTACATATTCCACACCCACCACTGGCGTTTGGTACTTCTGGATGCTCCGCAGCCTGTTGGTGCTCAGGTGGGACACGTCGCTGACGACCACGAAGGAGCACTGTGAGAGGTATAAGGAGCATTAGGGCTGCTTCTTCACACATACGGAATATAAAGAGTGGCTCCAGAATTTTCTGCGTGTTCTACACCAGCAGCATTTCCCTTAAATTCCACTGTAAGCTTCGGCTTTGGTGGTAGTCATGTTTTACTGTGACTCACACTGTTATCAGACACAGCAAAGACTGTCACAGTCACCTCGTACAGGGCTGTCCAAAGTGCAGCCCAGGGGAGCCATTTGCGGCCTCTGGCTGTTTTTTTATTGGACCCCGGGACATTCAAAAAAATATATCATTTAACAAGAAAACTAAACCAAAAAAAAAACAAAAGCAGCAAAAAATGGAAAAAAAATCAGCAGTAATTTGACAAGAATGAAGTCAAAATATTAAGATAAAAAAGTTGTAATCTAACGAGAAAAAGACGTACATTTTTTTTAGGAACAATAATGGCATTTTAATACAGTAAAGTTGTAAGATTAATGAATGTTTTTTTTAAATCACAATATTATAAAAACCAAAGAAAACAACAAAATACAGTTTAATTAGGTTGCGTAAAAAATTGAAATAAAGTAAAAATATTATGATAATAAGATCAGAATTACTATTATTATTGTGTGAATGCCTTCAAAGGCATTCACACAATAATAATTCTTCTTCTTTTTATTCCGTCTCATTTTTTGGCTGCTTCCACAAACCACATTTTTCAACGTATTCCAAATATTTCAACACAAAAGTGTTCCACTTATTCACGCCAAGTGTGCTCTCTTTTCTCCATGTTTCTCAAATTTCCACATTTCCCAAAATTCTAACATTTCCACAAAATGTTCCCATTGAAAATGAATGGGCCATTTTTCAAACATCCACAGTTCCTAAATCTTTCAACGAATTCAAAACATTCCAATTATGAAAAGGTTCCACTAACTAAGCACAACAAAATTCACTATTTTAGACATTCAAAAAATTCCCACTTTTTCCAAATTTTCCGGGACCTAAATTTTTCTTTTTCTAAGAAAATTTTCACGGCCCACATTTCTCAACCGATTGAAGCCATTCCAACATCAAACTGTTCAACACGTTTAGGACATTAATTCCATATTTTTTCAAATGTAAAGAAAATCATAAATTTTGCAAAATTCACGTTTTTTGTAACACCAGTTACCTTTCTGAAGATGCTACTATTTCCACATTTCTCATCCGATTCACCTCATTCCAACATCAAACCATTCAACAAAGTCAGGACAATCATGCTATGAGCCACAGAACAAAAAATTTAAAAATTTTGCAAAATTTAAAATTTTTCCCAATGCTGCTTTGTTTCAATGGGCTTCTTCCAATGGACGGCCGATTCAATTTCTCAACCGAATCAATCCATTCCAACATCAGACTATTCAACACGTTCACGCCATTCAGACTCCCAATATTTATACTGGACAAAAATTGAAAATTTTCCCAAAATTCACCCTTTTCGCTAAAACTAGTTACCTGCTACTACTGTCAAATTTCTCAACCGATGCTGCTTTGCTGCTTTGTTTCAATGAGCTTCTTCCAATGGACGTCCGAATAAATTTCTCAACCGATTCAAGCCATTCAAACATCAAACTGTTCAACATATTCAAGACATTCAGGCTTTCAATTCCCCAAAATTCATACTTTTCAAAAAATTCAAAAATACTTTGATCTAAAGACTCCTAAATACTTCCACATTTCTCAACCCATTCAAAGTGTTACAACATCAAACCATTCAACTAATTCAGGACATTCTTGCTAAAATACGCTCATTCTATGAAATGAAAATTCAAAATTTCCCCCCAAATTCAACATTTCTGTAAAAACTAGTTACCTGCTACTAATTCCACATTTCTCAACCGAATCACCTCTATAGGTATTTCCGCGAGAAATGGAGAGTGAAGTTAGTAGTACTATGGTTTTCCGCATAAGCAAACCAAGCAGGAAGTGCCTACAAACAAATGTTGGTAGTAGGAAGGCAAAGCTTGCAGCACACAATGATGGACTTACTTGCTTGTTGACCACAAAGCAAAGTTTTCCTCCGTTTTCGGTCACCAGTGACGTCACACTCCTCTTCGCCTTGAACGACAAGTTTTTCAGCTCGAAAAGCACAGTGCAGTTGTCAAACACTGCCATGCCTGAAAACAAAGTACACTTGTCAGTCAGTCATTAATAAATCTTCGACGTTTTGTGGTTGACTATGGCCTATTAATAGTTCAGAAAAAAAAAAACAAGAACTAAAAAACAAACATAAGGCATTAAGACACACTGACTGTAGTATTCTACACTGTCACTTGGTGTCAGTAATGTTACATTGATGAGACAATAGCCACAGCAGGAAGTACCGTAAGAAAAAAGGGAAGAACAAGGAACTCTCCAAATGTGTGAGTCTATATCACATGTGTCAAACTCGTGCCCTGGAGGGCCGAGACGCTGCAGGTTTTCTCTCCAACCAGTTTCTTCAGCACGTGATTTAATTGATGAGCTCCTTCCCTCAAACTGAAGGTGTTGATCATTAAAATCACCTCTTTAGTGACAGGCTGGAAAGAAAACATGCAGTGTCTCGGCCCTCCATGGCACGAGTTTGACACCCCTGCTCAATATTATGTGTTATTTTCTCTCATTAGGTGTACTACATTGGGTAACAGGAGTGTAAAGGTGACTATAGGGGTGTTATTTCATGTCTAGATGACTCTAATAATGTTAAGATGCTATGCTATAACTACAAAACTATTCCATTTGTAAATAACGACTGATATTTGGTGGAGATTCACTCATCACGGTTGGGCTCTGGAACCAATCCATCCATTTTCTATACCGCTTCTTCCTCATTAAGGTCGCGGGGCCATGCTGGAGCCTATCTCAGCTGACTTTGGGCGACAGGTGTGGTACAACCTGGACTGGTCGCCAGCCAATCGCAGGGCACATATAGACAAACAAACATTCACACCTATGGGCAATTTAGAGTCGCCAATTAACCTCACCTGCATGTTTTTGGAATGTGGGAGGAAGCCGGAGTACCCGGAGAAAACCCACGCGCACACGGGGAGAACATGCAAATTCTACACAGAAATGCCCAGGGGAGAATCGAACCCAGGTCTTCCCGATCTCCAAGCTCTTAGTGTCTAACCACTAGACCACCATGCAGCCCAGGCTCTGGAACCATTTAGTAATAATGGCTCCCTCAAGTATAGGGACCCTATAAAATAAATAAATAAATAAAAAATAATTTAAAAAAGAATGGTGTTAATCCATTTTACTCGATATAAGACATAATTTTTGTTTGAATAAATATCATAAATGATTATAAAACAAAACAAAACAAAAAAAAGTATAGGGACCCTTAAAATCAAGTTCTCTAAATGGATAGGACTGCCTTGTCAGACGCAAATCCATGTAAGCAAGCATGGTAAGCAGTAGCCAAGGAGCAGAAAAGTCCTCCATGATGGTGAGCAGGAGAGCTGGGCAAAGCTAGGCGTTGAAAAGTGTACAATCTATTCACTAGTTATGCGCTGTGCATTCACTTTGATTAAATGAATGAATGTTATTTACTGAACAGAATGAATATATATGTATTTGCGATGCGCCAATTAGGTTTTAATGCTGCCGAATGCGATACAAATCATCCATGAGTCAACATCTCTGCCACCAGCTGCTGTTTTTTGTCATCTTCTATATTAACTGGCAAGGTACTTGTTTTTTGGTTCTAGAAAGAGGATATTTAATTTGACATAATTTTTTACATTTTTGCAAACATGACAAATCTGGTCCTTTTGACCCTCTATTGGCGTAATTAAGGGCCTAGCGGTGTGCCGAGTACATGCTCACAATCTTGCTCACCATCATGGGTGCAAACCCGCGCAGGGCAAAACTACGGAAGTGGAACTTGAGCAGACAGCCTTTAGAAAACCTGTCCATTTAGAGTCCTTGCTTAAAATAATAAAATCAGGACTGTGTTTAAGGCAGCACTGCAACCACATGTAAATAACAAGTTCTCCTCCAATGGAATGGGCTGATGACAATACCAGAGGAACAACGCAGTGGAATAAATAATTAGAATACAAGAGTAGAAATGTACACAGTGTGGGTGGACACGAACATGGATGGGACCCAACAAGGAAGTATAAGAAGGTGCAGCTATCTGATTTGAAACATACGTTACAACAGCGTACAAACAACACTGACATATAGCATTGCAGTGTTAAATAACGTTGCACGTACTTACTCAATTCGTACGTCATGACAAACACAGTAGTAGCTTGCTATCCCGACAATAAGAGTAGCAGACAACCAGGAAGTACAGAGTACAACCATTCAGTTTGGGAGTTTTTGATTTTAGCTGAAACATGAAGACAAAAGGCACGGAGTCACTCGCACGCGACGAGGTAGTTTGAAGTTTAAGTTAAATGAAGGCGTGAGAAAGAAAGTTGGATGTTTAGACAGGACCTGTCAAGTCTGCGTCGGCAATCACGCTGCCAAGAGCCAGGAACTGTTTCAGCTTCCGGTGTATTTTGCAAAATAAAAGCCCAGGTTTCAAAATAAAACCACCAAACAAAATAAAAGAAAAATAAATAAAATAAATCTTGCTGTTTTGTGGTTGAATATGGCCTATTATAAGTAAAAAAAAAAAAAAAAAACCCAAAAAACAAAAGCACATTAAAGCAAATTGTACATATTTAGTGCCAAAATTAGGCATTTTAAAGCATAAAAGTGGCTAAATGAATTAAAATACAAATAGAACACACATTCAAATTACAAACGTTGTAATGATATGTAGTATTGTATACGGGTTCGCACAGCTCACATTTACAACAACACACGAGCACGAGTCTTTATTTTCTCCTATTATGTCTACTATATTGGGCAACAGGGGTGTAAAGGTGACTGTAGGGGTGTTATTTCATGTCTAGAAGGCTCTAATACTGTTCTAAAATGTATTTTAAACAGGTTTTGTATGCTCTAACTACAAAAATATTCCATTCATAAATAAGGAATCCTACTTTGAACAAATTCACTTATGAATGTCTGGTGTGGACCCGATTTAGGGGAATTCTTTTGTGGGGACAATATGAATTGTGGGGCGGTGAATGATGAATCGTGAATGTGCGGAGATCCATTGTGTACTCCACTGTTAGTCATTTTTCCTGCAGCAGGCCTCAATGTCTTGGCAAATCCAGGCTACTTTTTCAGAAATCTAATCAGATATTTGCTCTCCGGAAACAGATGGACTGACAGATTTGAATGTAATTCTGAGATCCTGCTGCAAAGGATGATTAAACAGAGAATTGTTTGCATTTCAGCAGTGGATCAGTAAACAAATAATGATGATGTGTTATTTCCTCATTCATTTTCTCGCTGGAAATCTTAGTTTGCTCCTCACATAGGAGACAGGTAAGTCCTAAACGACGTACTGCTTATCACTCACGTGTGGATAAAGTCAGTTAAAGATGTTTGTGCACGGACCAGATTGATATGTTCATGCATATGCATCGAGCCGCAGGCCGCTGTAATCGCGTCACATTTGTCACAATAACGAACACGGAGACGCGGACGCACTGTGAAATAAATGATGCCATTTTAATTACTCTCCTTGCTAAAGCTGCGCAACTATTTCTTAACAACAATCAATGCTAAATATGTCCTGTCATATATTTGTGACTACTCAACGATTGTTAAGTTTTTTCATGGAACACTCGGAACCGCAGGTTCCCCCCCACTGCTCTACTTGCTGACCCCAGTGCTGTACGCCCCGTGGAGAGGAGACGTTTTCACATTAACTTGTCTTGTTTAATGTCTCACTTTGGCCGGTGAAAAAGTGACCACGAATGCAAACTCAACATCAAGAACTTTGTGTCCCACCCGAGGAAAGAGCTGCTCCAGGTGAGTCTTACTCCTAAAAAACAACAAAAAACCCAACAGCAACAACAACAAAAAAAGAGTATTTGGGGTTTTAGACCTTAAGGTAAGGTTCTGGAGAGGAGGATCCTCCACATAGTTGTATCTTGGATTCATGAGGAGCAGTGTGGTTTTCATCGGTCGTGGAACTGTGGACCAACTCCACACCCTCAGCAGGTTCCTTGAGGGTGCATAGGAGTTTGTATTTTGTGTACTTGGAGAAAGCCTTCAACCGTGTTCCTCGATAAATTCTGTGGGGAGTACTCCAGGAATATGGGCTACCACACCACCTGATACAGGCTGTTCGTTCCCTGTATGACCGGTGTCAGAGTTTGGTTGACATTGCTGGCAATAAGTCGGACCCATTTCCAGTGAGGGTTGGACTCCTCCAGGGCTGCCCTTTGTCACCGATTCGGTTCATTACTTTTATGGATAAAATTTCTAGGTGCGTTGGTGGCTGCAGGATTGGGTCTCTGCTTTTTACAAATGATGTGGTCCTGCTGGCTTCATCAAGCCATGACCTTCAACTCTCACCAGATCGGTTCACAGCCCAGTGTGAAGCAGCTGGGATGAGAATCAGCACCTCCAAGTCAGAGTGGTTCTCGCTCGGAAAAGGGTGGAGTGCCATCTCCGGGTCGGGGATGAGATCCTGCCCAAAGTGGAGGAGTTTAAGTACCCCGAGGTCTTGTTCACGAGTGAGGGAAGAATGGAACGCGAGATCGACAGGCGGATTGGTGCGGCATCTGCAGTGATGCAGACTCTGCATCGGTCCGTTGTGGTGAAGAGGGAGCCGAGCCGAAAGACAAAGTTCTCAATTTACCAGTCCAGCCATGTTCCTACCCTCACCTATGGTCATGAGCTTTGGGTAGTGACCGATAGGACAAGATCGCAGGTAAAAGCGGCCAAAATGAATTTTCTCCGTGTCGTGGCTGGGCTCTCCCTTAGAGATAAGGTGAGAAGCACTGTCATCTGGGAGAGACTCCTCCGCATTGAGAGGAGCCACATGAGGTGGCTCAGGCATCTGGTCAAGATGCCTCCCGGACGCCTCCCTGGGGAGGTGTTCAGGGCACGTCCAACCGGTAGGAGGACTCAGGGAAGAATCAGGACACATTGGAGACACTACGTAGTTCAACTGGCCTGGGAACACGTCGGGATCTCCCGGGAGGAGCTGGATGAAGTGGCTGGGGCAAGGGAAGTGTGGCCTTCCCTGATCAGGCTGCTGCCTCCTGCGCCCCGATCTCGGATAAGAGGAAGAAGATGGATGGATGAATGGAAAATTGAGACTTTTTTTCCTCATTAGATTACGACTTTTTCATCTTTATACTTTTACTTTATTCTTGTCAAATTACAGCCATTTTATACATAACTCCTTCTATCAGGAGGTGATGGAAGAGGAGCGACCATGGGCGTTGGTGTCGGAGGTGGGGGGCGAGTTCGGCCTCCTGGAGGACATGGCTGACATCATCAGGCAACACTTCCACATTGTTTGCTACAAGGACTTCCTTCAAAACCCGCAGCTTCACGCTCCCAGGATCCAGGTCCTGCTAATGTGGAAGTACTACCCAGAGGCGGAGCTCAACCTGTTAAGGTCGCTGCCCTTCCTCAAGGCTGTCGTCAGCGGCGGGGTGGGTGTCGACCACATGGACGTGCGCTCCATCAACGACCTCGGGGTGAAGGTGGCCAACACGCCTGGTGTGGTGAGTGATGCCACTGCGGACTTAGCTGTGGGTCTGCTTCTGGCCTCCGCGAGAAACATTCTTGAGGGTGAGAACATTATTTTTTCCCTCTCATGAAATCCAAAACAAGAACATGAAACAATCCATGACCCCTCTAGCATTCATTAGCATTCATTCATCTTTATCCTTAATGATGGTCGCTAGAGGTTGACAGCATAAGAGCTGCCAAAGACGCATTCGGAGGCAAAAATGAGACATTCAGATAATGCGTCATGATGAAATGTTGTGTTCTACACTAGTCTGGAAGTACTGTACAGAACATAAAGTAAAAAAACAACAGGAAGGAACTCTGTGTGATTCTATATTATGTTATTTTCACTCATTGTGTTTACCATATTGGGTAATAGGAGTGTAAAGGTGATAATAGGGGTGTTATTTCATGTCTAGAGGGCGCTAATCATCTTAAAAGGTGTATTTAAAGGGTGGTAAACAGGTTTTCTATGCTCTGACTACAAAAATATTCTTTTTATAAATAAGGAATCCTTCATTGCAGAAATTCACTTATCATGGTCGGGTCCGCAACCAATTAACCGCCATAAACTACTGCATTTTGTTCTGGAGAAAGCACACAAGAGCTAATAAAAAAAGTCACAAAAACATGTGAGAGTTTGATAAAAACAGATTATTTACTCAAAGTAAATCTAAAATAATGTTATTTGGTAATAGCAGAAAGGACATTTAAGCGCAAATACAAATTGACAGCGTAGACATTGACCGGGGGAATGAAAATACATTTCTGGGGGGTCACAATGGATGATAATAGGAGCTGGAAATCTCACATTAGAAATGTACAACATATAGTAGCAAGACAGTGATCACAGTGATTACAGATTACTGTGATTTTAAACTATGACTCCTATTGTACCACATTGTTATACTGCCTTATCATTTTCGATGTATTTAAAATTGAGAGTACATTAGGAATACAGGAAGTGAACAAATGTATTGCAGTTGACGTGAAACAGGGGGGTGTACTATGTGATGTACAGTATTCCAATGTAACTTGTATGCATGTTCAAAACAAATGAAACCATTACCATCACCGTAAGCGAGGAATGATTGGAGTGGTGGTTTTCCCGGATCATAGGTCATCAAATTTCCGTCGACAAGGGCACGTTCCGCATGCCTCAAAGCTTCATGGGAGTGGAAGTGACAGGGTCGACTCTGGGAATCATCGGAATGGGGGAGATCGGCTACAAGATCGCTCAGCGATGCAAAGGCTTTGAAATGAAGATCCTCTACCACAACAGAACCAAAAGGTAAAAGGCCAAAAGGGCGCTTTGACTCCTGCTGGTGAACAAAACGGAGACGCTTTCATTGCAGGAGCGTGGAGGATGAGCGAGTCGTCGAAGCCAATTACTGCCAGAGCCTGAGCGACCTGCTGAGGAGGTCGGACTTTGTCTTGCTCGCCGTCAAGCTGACCTCCGACACCAGCGGCCTCATCAGCCACAAAGAGTTGTCGCTCATGAAGCCTTCTGCCACGCTGATCAACATCAGCCGAGGTGGGCGCCACACCGCTTGAAAGCCTCTTCTTCTTCCAGCTGACGGTGCTCTTTTCAGGTCAAGTTGTGGACCAGGAGGCTTTAGTCCAAGCCCTCCACACGGGAAGCATCCGCGCTGCCGCTTTAGATGTGACTCATCCAGAACCGTTACCGAGGTCAAGCTCACCTCACCTCATAAAAAGAAAGACCAGGGAGGAAGGCTTTGTTTATTCTTTCTTTTTCCATCTCCTGCAGGGACCATCCTCTGCTGGGGCTTCCTAACGTGCTCATCACCCCCCACATCGGAATCAGCACCGTGGCGACAGCTAAGAGGATTGTAGGCTGCATGGTGCAAAATGCTGTGGCTGCAGTAAAAGGCCTTCCTCTTCCCAATGAAGTCAAGATGAAGTGATTCAAGCTCGCTGCATTATCCTGTTGGGAAAAGAACCACAAATTGCTGTCTCTTCTGAAAATATGTGCAAATGCTAAAGAGAAACAAAAGTAAAAAAGCTTTTCAATCATGACAATCCGCTGATACAAAGCCAATATGAGCAATGACAGACAGCAGTGATTCATCCACACGTCCCACAGCAGCCTCAATTTTTCTTCCTAGACATCAAAGAACAGTGACAGCGGGGATGGGGGGGCTTTAACAGTCCCTCACTATATCACATTCAGGTATAAATTCATTATGGTTGTAAACAAACAAGTAAACAACAATTAATGGCAAATGCATTCACATTTAATTTGAATGAAGTTCAACCAACACTTCAGGTTGAATTAACCATGAATGAATTAACAGGTTGAATTAAATCAAGTCTGTGATTCATTCTATCTGACAAAACATCACTTGAACTGTAATTTCATGCCTTATTCACCTCCCTCCCCCAAGTATTAAAGAAGTTAGAGCAAATTTCATAGTGGGAAGTGGTGCCTTTGGTTCCCATTGCTTTAACATTGAGTCAAGACAAAATCTGTGATTGACCCACTACAAAATACATCATAAATTAGGCGGTGACATTTGTTTTACAAGTCAACAGAATAGCCATATACATTTTTGTGATCATCAAAAAGTCTGGGAAGTAAAGCAAGTGTCATTTCACTTGGGCCTCACTACACACACCACACTACTAACTGCATGTACACAATAATTCCGGGGCAAAATTAACATATTTAATCAGATTTTATTGAAATTTCATCTGTAGATAGATAGATAAAGTGAATGTATATCATACATATCTTTTATCTTGTCCTGAAGCGCCGATCCATGAGTTTCAAAGGCTTAAAGTGGGGTTCAACTTTCGATGTGACTCGATGTGGTCCAACACTATATGAATATAAAGTACATAAGTATAAATCCACTATATAAAGCGTGGCAATGACATCACAGAAAAACTGAATGGAGTAAGCGCCCGAGGTGCAGGGCGTCTAGAATGGCATAGAATGGCAACACGGCCGAGAAGGACATGCCATGGCTCAGATCGAACTGAAAAAAAGTTTCTCCTCTCATTCCGCGTGGGAGTGGTAAGTTTTCGGCTTCTTAGTCCTTCTTCTCCACTCCGTTTGAAACACTTTAAGTTTTGAAAAATGTAATTGGAGAGGCTAACTACCGGTAGTTAGCTCGCTAGCTTGCTATGCTAGCAGCAGCCGTCTGTTATGTCCCTACGGTGATCCTGTAGCCTTTGCAATGTGATGTAAACAAAGAATAATAGGAGTATAAAAGTGACTATATGTTATTTCATGTCTACAGGGCTCTGATAATCTTCGCCCTCTTGTCTCTCACCACCTCCAATAAAGTCACCTCAACACACACTACAACACTTCCAGCCTTCAAAATAATAGCACATCCTGTGGGGGTGCTACCAAATAAGGGTGTCACAAAAAATAGCTTACATGCCTCCCCCCCAACAAAATCAAACGTCCTCGTTTACTCAGTAATGTAAACTCAAATAGTGGCACATAGAACACAAACATCTGCAATTGACATATCCCACAGACATGTTTGATCTTTTTTTTTTTTACTTGCCATATACAGCATATAAACAGTAAAGGTGCATAACGGCCCTTGAGAAAAAGAAAAAAAAAACAAACAAAAACAATATTACACACAATCACAAAAGAACGGCAAAAGAACATAACCACCAGGCCTCAAAGGTAGGTAACAAAATCCCTGAACCGCGCTGGAGGTTTCACGGTCCTCCCTGCACGCGACACAGGCAAGGATGGCCAATACTCCTGCGATCCCACCATATACTCATCCTGCGCAACAGAAGCAGGCAACTCCTCCCACCGTGGAGGTGAACCAAGAGTAGGGCAAGGGCGGGTCTCTGAGGGGGGCTCTGGAATAAGACCACTGGCATATGGTTTCAACCTATCGTAGTGAACTACCTGCGCACATCCATTCTCAGCGAGGGGGTCACTGATGCAATATGTGAGGCCTGACACCCCCTCCGACTCCAGGACCCCTGTGATCTTAAAGGGGCCCCTCCAGTGGGGAGCCAGTTTCATCCAGTTTTCCTGGGGGTTATGCAGCCACACTAGGTCCCCTACGCTGTACGGTTTATGACGGGCCTTAGAGTCATGATACAATTTCTGTCTCTCGTGAGCAACTACTGCACTCTGCCTGGCGTTCACAAAAGCCACCTCGAGCCTCTCTACCATAGTAGAGACAAAGTCAGCATGAGAGACAGAAAAAACAGCATTATCTGGTTGCCTTGGCACTAACACATCCACGGGGACCCGAGCCTCCCGACCATGTACGAGGTAATAGGGAGTGTACCTCGTGCTCGCGTGAACTGACGTGTTGTAAGCAAAAGCCACCTGCTTCAAATAGTCATCCCATTCACCCCTGCAAGCCAGCAGCGATTTGGCTAGCTGATCGATAAGGGTACGATTCAAACGCTCAACCATACCGTCGGATTTGGGATTATATGGTGTAGTGCGAGTTTTCTTAATGCTTAGCAGTTCACACAGCATTTGTTCAATTTCTGCCTCAAACTGTCTGCCCTGATCGCTATGTACAGCCTCTGGGATGCCATGTGCTAGTGTAACAGATGCGGAAAAAAACATGTATTATCCTGTCTGTAATGTTTTTGTTTATGGGTTAATTTCTCCAAAATCCCAACTTTGTGATTTGTTTTGGTTTCTTCTTAAGTTATAATTTAAAATTTGTAACTTTATTTTCGTATTTCCTTTGCCATGGTATGAGCTTTTATTTTGAAGGCTCAGGGGATGTCATACTGTTGCTCACATCGTCAGTGAGTCCATGACAGGTACGTTGGTGTGGGAGCAACTAAGTTTTTTAATAACATTTCAGTGGTTAAAATATTGCTTTATATTAACCTAATGGGACCTATGTTGTTACTTATTTATGTTTCTTTAATAATATGTCGTGTAGTGTGGTTTTGGGGGTGTTTTTGACTGTGGGAGAGCAAGCTAACTAATTAGCTAACAGCCACGTTTTTCTCTCTTATTAGGGGTGGGGGTGTGCGTGAGCGTGCTATCGGGCATTGTCCTGAATGTGCCTTGTTCTTGCACGGCCCGTTGCTGTTGAGGAGCTCACGTGCATGTCCTCATTGTATATTCCACCACACTGCAGGAATAAACTCCTGTTCCAAAGCCATCTCTGTGTCCCTCCATCGTACACCAGAACACAACGCAGTATAGCCGGGACCTGTGGATACACTGGGAGCCCGGCTACATTGGTGCCGTGACCGGGATTTCTTCTCTTCAGATCATCGTCAGCGTGATCACCGGTGGTTGCTGGAACAAGTACAGTAGGGACACTGTAAAGATTTTGACGCTGGAGGAAAAAAAGTATATATAGATTACACACTGAAGCCACTGAGGACTGTTGATATATTTTTTTTTCATGAACCTGAATTTAGCAAATTTGTTTGTGTGTATGTAAAATAAGTTTCATTTGCCTTTCTATATTGTCACTGGATGAAAGTGAACACATTGGCTACAATGGCAGACAGTGAGGCTGGTAAGGGATTGCTTACCTATGATGACAGTGTTCATGCAAGTCTTGGGCGAGGTCGGGGTTTGGGAGGTTATGCAACTCCACTTAAGGGTGTTAGTGTGGTGGGTCACCCAGTTTTATCTTCCACTCACGCGAACCATGAAAGCCTCACACCAAGACAGCATGAACCTAAGTCTGTCACTAGTTTTACAGGCATGGGGAGGGGAACTGGAGTGGTTGGTCTCAGTACACCATGTTTAACCCACATGCACGCTGATGCATCTCCTCCCAGGCAGCAATGGTTTGATGGAAGCAGCCACTCCCCAGACATAGGAAGCCTTATAACACAGTTAGCCCACCAAATTGGTGAGAACATTGCTAATCAGATACAGAAGACTGCAGGTAGTCAGAATGACAAAAGTACTCCCACATCTAGTGTAAATATAGCAGAGGCCCATCTTGAGTTAAATATCTGGAATGAAGTTTGTGATGCAAGCTGATGTCAAAGAGCCACCACATTTCAGGGGTGATGGAACTGATAAGCACACAATACATGAATGGGAAGAAATTATGGATGTCTATTTGAGGAAAAGGGGCATTCCAACACATGAACACTCACAAGAGGTAACGTCGAAACTGATGGGAAAGGCTCGAGATGTTGTAAAGGTCACACTCCGCAGTATCCCTTCTTTAAAGCCTGCTGAAGACCCCAAGCTTGTTTTTGATATTCTTAAGCAGCATTTCAGTGAGGTAACATATTCGACAATGCCCCTTGCAGATTTTTACAACACATTACCTCTGGCAGGAGAAGGTCCAATGGCTTATTGGATCCGCCTGAACAAAGCAGTGGATGTGGCTGATGAGTGTCTAAGGAGACAGGGAATATTGAGGACCCTGCTCATGAAGTCACCATGATGTTTGTAAAACACTGTCCTGACACTGCACTCTCAAGTGTTCTCAAGTGTAGAACAGCAGAGAAGTGGACATCACATGAGATACAGGAACACCTCATAGAACAGGGGTCGGGAACCTTTTTGGCTAAGAGAGCCATGAAAGCCACATATTTTAAAATGTATTTCCGTGAGAGCCATATCATATTTTTTAACACCGAATACAACCAAATGTGTGTATACAGTATTTAAGGAATACTAGCAATTTTAGAATATCAGTCTCTGAATGTATTCTTTGTAATAATGTTGTTATATTGAAGCTAACCAATAATAAATAACTTTTTACCATTAATGCAACTTCTGGTGCTGCATGGTTTTGTGACCTACTCCGTATCTTTCTTTCTTTTCCTTTTTCATCAAAAGGGTTGTCTCTTCACAATTAGCTAGCTGACTATTTGATTAAAGAAGGTTTGATTAAAGGAGGGACAACCCCAATAATAATCAAGTTTTGGTGTCTGACACGGAAAACATGGGAAGGACAGCTGGCATTGCGCTAGAAAAAAAAATGGATGGGTTAAAATGCATTACAATGCATATTTTGAATTTTGTAATGTTTCTGTTTCTGTAATGTTTTACTTTAAAATGTCAGGAAAACAAATTAAAATAAACACATTTTATGGTGTTAAGAAATGTCTGAGAGCCAGATGCAGTCATCAAAAGAGCCACAACTGGCTCCCGAGCCATAGGTTCCCTACCCCTGTCATAGAACATCAGAGAGAGGCCAAAACAAAGACCCAAGGTAAAATGCGTCGCCCATCACCGCACAGGCAGGTAGGGGCCCATGCTCAGATTTCAACCCCGCAAGGTGTAACTGTCGAAAAGGTGAGGGAGTTCACTGTTGAACAGAATGCGACAGGGCTGTCGTCCACTTCTCCAGCAGAGAATACTTGCATTCAGTCGCTCATCGGCTTGCTGGACCGTGTGTTGGAGCAGAAAGTCCATGCAGTAGTGGCCACAGAACCTAGAAGGGAACAAGCACGTGTCTTTCAAAGGATTTGTAAAGTCTGCCAGGCCATTGATCATTCCACCACAATGCATTGCAGGCAGGAAAACCTTTGCATGGGCTGTTTCAGACCAGGTCACTGGAAGCGAGAATTCCGACAGCGTAGGTCAAGACAGAACGGCCGACCCAATCTGACTCAGTCTCAACCCAGAGATGTACAGGGTGTGTCATCTTTAAACCAGATGGCTCACATATAGAGAGGGGACGTGTGAGCGCCAAAGAAACAACCCTCAAATGTGTTGAAGATTTGAAGGAAGTGTATGCCAATGTATGTAAAGTGATACCAAATGATTGCAGTCATAGTTCAAAACATCCACAGAGTTGACCCGTATGGCGAGTTATTTCATGCTGCAGTGACAATCAATGGTTCTGTTCAGTTGCGAGGACTGCTTGATTCTGGATCAATGGCTTGCACAATAAGTGAAGTGGCAGAACAGAAACTTGTATCAGAGAACATCCTGACGCAACAGCAAGAAATGACACAGCGTGTTATCCTTGTCGGCTGTGGGGGAGTACAGGTGACTCAAAAGGGCATGTATGACTTGGAAGTGGAATTGTATGGAGTTAAGTGCATGGTTCCAGTCCTGGTAGTTGCCGGACAGGAAGATGAGATCATCATAGGCACTAACATGTTGAAGTATGTAGTCCATCAAATGAAGAACGATGACAGGAGTCTGCAGAGTGTGAGCAGTTTCTGAAGATGATGGGTAACCTGACAAGGTGGAGAGGGACTGATGTACCAGATAAAGTGGGCACAGTTAAGTTGACTCAGGCAGTAACACTACTGCCTAAACAGGAATACTTGTTGTGGGGCCGGTTGCCCAGTAATGTCCTGATGTCACCTGGTAGCACGGTGGTGGTGGAACACACAACTGGTAAGTGTGTCCCGCGAGGCATTGTTATTGGCAGAGTGGTCACACCTTTGTGGGGAGATGGTTGGACTCCCATGAAAGTGACCAATATCACTGAAAAACCCGTCACTTTGAAAAGAAACTGTAAGCTAGCAGATTTTTCTCCATGCATTGCCGCTGAAGACTTCACACAGTTTCAAGGCTCTTGTCAGGGAAAGAAGGACACAGATGAAGTAAAGCATGATCAAAACAACATAAGTACTGCTACTACTGACCCAAAACAGAAGTTGAAGAACCTTGGCTTGGGACATGTTGATATTGATAGTTGCCAGGTGAGCCACTCTACTAAAACTCAACTGCTGGAAATGCTGGAGCGATATGAGGATGTTTTCCCCTGGATTGTGGTGAAGCCAAGGGCTTTGTGCACAGAATTCGACTCACAGACGACCGTCCTTTCCGCCTCCCATACCGCAGAGTCCCTCCAGCTCATTATCAAAAACTGCGCCAAGTCCTCACTGAGATGGAAGAGCAGGGAATCATTCGAAAATCACTGAGTGAATTTGCCTCCCCTCTAGTGATGGTGTGGAAAAAGAATGGCGACCTCCGAATTTGCACAGATTTTCGATGGCTGAATGCAAGGACCATTAAATTAAGTAAATTTCCCCGCTGTGGGATAAATAAAGTACATACAATTAAGGATGCTCACCCTCTGCCACATCAGGCTGACTGTTTGGCTGCCCTTGGTGGGAACTCTGTCTTCAGCACTATGGATTTAACATCAGGGTTTTATAACCTGCCCATGCACAAGGAAGACAAGAAGTATACCGCCTTCACAACACCACTGGGCTTGCATGAATATAACAGGATGCCGCAAGGCCTTTGTAATAGTCCTGCATCCTTTATGAGAATGATGCTGAGCATTTTTGGGGACTTCAACTTCAGCAGTTTGCTATGTTATCTTGATGATCTGTTAGTCTTTGCCCCATCGGAACAAGAAGCACTCCTGAGGCTGGAGATCGTCTTCCAGAGATTAAGAGAGCACAACCTTAAGTTGAGCCCAAAAAAATGTCACCTGCTCCGAAGGTCTGTGAAATTCCTTGGCCACGTCATTGATGGAGATGGAGTCGCTGTTGACCCTGATAAAGTGGAAGTCATTGTCAAAATGGCAAAGAAAGAGTTGATGGAAGATGATGGCTGCACACCTTCAATTCGAAGAGTAAAGTCATTTCTAGGGATGGTATTTTACTACCAACACTTCATACCAAACTGCTCTTCAATTGCAAAGCCTCTGTTTGCTCTCACCGCAGGTCAAAAACGGAGGGGAAAGGTTGGTAAAATAAATGGAAAGTCAGGAGTCTTCAGAAAGCTTAAACCGACTGACTGGACTGATGATTGCAACTCTGCTTTTGTCAGTCTCAAAGAGAAGCTTTTGAACTGTGTAGTCCTCACTCACCCAGACTTCACTAAACCGCTGATCCTGTCCATCGATGCCTCGCTCGATGGTCTTGGGGCAGTTTTGTCTCAGATACCGGAGGGAGAGACCAAGGCTCGTCCAATAGCCTTTGCAAGCAAGACCCTCACTGGCTCACAAAAGAGGTACCCTGCCCACCGCTTAGAATTTTTAGCATTGAAGTGGAGTGTTTGTGAAAAATTCGGCCATTGGTTGAAGGGTCACTGTTTTACAGTATGGACTGATAATAACCCTGACATACATAATGCCGAAACCGAAACTCGATGCGTGCGAACAACGGTGGGTGGCCAAGTTGTCCCCATACACCTTTAGTATCAAGTATATCCCCGGAACAAAGAATATCGTGGCAGATGCTTTAAGTAGAGATCCATTTACCCGGTCAGTGAGTCAAAGGCTGATCAGTGAGCCATATGAGAACCTCTTGGCAGAGGCTAATGGGACAAAGAAAGGAGGAGTGCAGGATGTTTTTCGGTGCAAAGTTCAGTGTCTTCAGACAGATAATTCTGGTCTTGTCACCCTGGGTGTCACTTCGTCTGATGTAAAGTCCATGCTCGAGGCTCACATTGACTGGGAAAAGGCCGCAGAAACACGGGCCGTTCAGTTTATCAAGGCTCTTCCCCAGATGGTGCCCTCAGGACATGACACACTGTCAGCTCTGTCCTCAGAAGAGCTCAGGCGCAGTCAGGTGACAGATCCAGACATCCAGGAGGTCCTGCTATCTGTGGCGTGTGGAAAACAGCCATCTAGGAGGGAGAGAAGTAGGTTAGCTCCTAAGGCACGAGCACTATGTAAGCAGTGGCACCATCTGAAAATCCAAGATGGCGTCCTGTATAGACTCAGAGATCCATTGACCAGACACACAAGATACCAGTTTGTCCTACCTGCTATTTGGAAGACCAAGGCTCTCTCTGGTGTGCATGACCTTGCAGGTCATCAAGGGCAAGCCAGGACCCTACACCTCGCCAGACAACGTTTTTTCTGGCCGCAAATCGAAAGAGACATTAAAGAATATGTGAAATGCTGCCAGCGATGTATTCTCGCTAAAACCCCTGAACCAGCTGCACGGGTTCCTTTGGAGAGCATCCACACTTCCGCACCCATGGAGTTGGTGTGCATAGATTTTTGGAGCGCTGAGGACAGCAAACAGAGGTCAGTGGATGTTCTGGTAGTAACGGACCACTTTACTAAGAGGCCCATGCTTTCCCCTGTGTAAATCAGACGGCAAAACAAGTTGCAAAGAAGTTGTGGGATAATGTGTTTTGCATATATGGTTTTCCCGAGCGGATCCATTCTGATCAGGGAGCCAATTTTGAAAGCAATCTCATATCAGAACTTTTCAATCTCACAGGGGTGGCAAAGTCACATACAACAGAATATCACCCCATGGGAAACAGACAAACAGAGGTTCAATAGAACGCTTGGCAGCATGATACGTTGCTTGCCATTAGCAGCCAAACAGCATTGGGTACAGCAGATACAAACCTTGACTTTTGCTTACAATGCCACAGTGCATGAAACAACTGGATATGCTCCATTTTATTTGATGTTTGGTCGAGTTCCGAGACTCCCAGTCGACATGGTCTTCAAGCAGGTCTTGAAGGATGCCAATGTGGTTGACAGCAGATCTTATGCCAGCAAACTTATGACAAATCTTCATGAAGCTGCTGCTATTGCCCAGAGACATGCACGAAAAGAGCAGCTACATCAAGCTGATGGTTACAACAAAAGGGTCCGGGGCACTTGTCTGCATGTTGGAGATAGAGTCTTGCTTGCCAACAAAGCAGAAAGGGGGAAAAAGAAGTTGGCTGATAAGTGGGAACCAACAATTTATACAATCATTGATTGCAATCCCCAAACCCATATCTACAGAATCGAAGATGTGACTGGGAAGACCAAAGTTGTGCATCGGAAGTTGATACTGGACGTGAGCTTTTTACCATTCCCTAACCAGACCAGTGCAGAAGCTGAGTCAGTTGCCTCAGATGGGAACGGTGGGTCTCCGTATAGGCCACCCAGCACTTTGAATGGTCTGGCAGAAAAGAACTCTGTGGATAGGACTCGATCATGGCTGCGTTTGTCATTCAATGCTGACAGTGAGTCACTAGAACAGGAAATGGAGTCAGAACAAGAGAATGACATGTCATGTTTCCCAATCAGAGACGCTGGTCACATGATGTGCGAAGACTCCCAGACCGACTCTGTAGTTGACGGGAGCATGGGACAAAGTGAGAAGGTCTCATCGTTGAAAGACTCACCCAGTCCTAGTGGGTTTTCGGAGTCACAGGTAGTCATTGACTATAAGGGCCCCTTGACAGGAGTCCCTAACATGAGAGAGACAGGGTCTTGTGACATCTTGGCCGCAACAGTGAATGGTGGTCTTCCACCAGCCCAAGATTCAGGGCCTGAGGGTCGTGTTGTTAGGACACGTACGGGCAGGGTTGTTAAAGCAGTAAACAGATTGATAGAGAATATGGTGCAGAAGCCGCTTTCTAAGGGTTTAGTGGACGAGTTTATTAGGAAATCTCAATCCTTGTTGAATTTGTTCTGATATGGCTATAGACCCATGGCAATACTGTAGTTTTGTACTTTGTTTGGCAGTGACATGTTCACGACAGTGGTATTTAGTGCCAAGATCTTATGTGGAGTAAAAGGCTCTACATTTACTAGGAGAAACAGCAGCCTGATCAACTCCTGTTCTCTCTTAGCTTATTTAGTAAGTAGCTTTCTATGCTGTATTAAGGACTGTGATTGCAGAGGTCATCTTGGTTTGGGTATGTGTGAACATTGTATCCCGTGATATGGGTTGATTTATTGCATGCTGTTATCTTCAAATGTTTAGGATTTTGGCGAAATTAAGGAGGGGTGAATGTAACGGAAAAAAATGCGGAAAAAAAACATGTATTATCATGCCTGTAATGTTTTTGTTTATGGGTTAATTTCTCCAAAATCCCTACTTTGTGATTTGTTTTGGTTTCTTCTTAAGTTATAATTTAACATTTGTAACTTTATTTTCGTATTTCCTTTGCCATGGTATGAGCTTTTATTTTGAAGGCTCAGGGGATGTCATACTGTTGCTCACATCGTCAGTCAGTCCATGTTTGTGCTGGCTGACAGGTACGTTGGTGTGGGAGCAACTAAGTTTTGTAATAACATTTCAGTGGTTAAAATATTGCTTTATATTAACCTAATGGGACCTATGTTGTTACTTATTTATGTTTCTTTAATAATATGTCATGTAGTGTGGTTTTGGGGGTGTTTTTGACTGTGGGAGAGCAAGCTAACTAACTAGCTAACAGCCACGTTTTTCTCTCTTATTGTGCTGAATGTGCCTTGTTCTTGTACAGACCCGTTGCTGTTGAGCTCACGTGCATGTCCTCATTGTATATTGGTTTGGTTTGGTTTGGTTTGGTTTAGTTTATTTGAACATGAAGGTTACAATGGAATACATCTCGTGAATCATTCTTTGACAGTTCCACATGTCCAAAAGGAGTAGGAAGAAGCAAAGCTTATTTAATCCTACCCCCCATCCATTCTACATCTAGTACAGTACATGTAGTTCACTTCCTGGATTCCATGTCATGTTTTCAGTGATAGTCAGGATAACACATAATAGATAACGGTGAGATAGCCCTCCCCCCAAAAAAAGAAAGAACATTCATAATAATGATAATAATGATGACAATACTAAATAAATAAGAACAAAGCTTTTTCTTTTTTTTCCCTTTCCTTCTTTTTTTTTTTTTTTTTTAAACACAATAAAGAAAATTATTAAAAAAAAATAAAAATAAATAAATACTATTTTATTAAATAAAAAAAAAAATAAAATAAAATAACAAACCTGACAGAACAATCAGGACTCTTCTGCCTTGTATTTAGCAAACATCAACTGCTTGTATTGTTTTTTGAATTTGCTCATCTCTGTACATTGTTTGAGTTCTTTACTCAATCCGTTCCATAGTTTAATTCCACACACGGAAATGCTGTGGGTTTTCAGCGTTGTTCTCGCATATAAATGTTTTAGGTTTAATTTTCGTCTAAGATCATATTTCTCCTCTCTGATTGAGAAATACTTAATTAGATTTTTGGGTAACGAGTTATTATTAACTTTATATATTATTCTAGCGGTTTGAAAGTGTACTAAATCTGCGAATTTTAATATCTGTGATTTTAAAAATAAAGGGTTTGTATGTTCTCTATACTTTGCATTATGAATTATCCTCAGATCTTTTTTGCAGTACAGTGAGTGAGTGAAGATTGCTTTTGTAATTATTTCCCATATCTCCACACAATACGTTAGATATGGTAATACTAAGGAACAGTACAGAGTGTGGAGTGATTTTTGATCAAGAACATATTTTGCTTTATTCAATATAGAGATATTTCTCGGCACCTTTTGCTGTATATATTTAATATGAGATTTCCAACTCATTTTTTCATCTATTATAACCCCAAGGAATTTATATTCTTCCACTTTTTCAATATCCGTTCCATTAATTTGTATTTGGTCGTACGTGTCCTTTCTACTATTACCAAATAGCATTATTTTAGTTTTACTTAAATTCAGAGATAATCTATTCCTGTCAAACCATGACTTTAATATGACCATTTCATCCTTGACCTTTTTAAATGAGTTCTTGTGTGCTTTCACCAGAACAGAAAGCGGTGGTATCATCGGCGAATAAGACCAATTTTAAGTTGTTAGTTACTTTGCAAATGTCGTTAATGTACAAGTTAAACAGTTTCGGTCCCAGTATGGACCCCTGTGGTACTCCACACATAGTGTAGACTCCCAGATGTATATTCTCCTAGCTTTACAAATTGTTTCCTCTTTGCTAGGTAGCTTTTAACCCAATTTAAGACAAAACCTCTAATTCCGTACCTTTCTAATTTTGAAATTAAAATAGTGTGATTAATTGTATCGAAAGCTTTTGTCAGATCCATGAATACTGCAGCTGCGCATCTTCTGTTGTCTATGGCAGTAGTGATTTCCTCCGTGATTTCCATCAGTGCCATAGAAGTTGAAATGTTGGCTCTGTAACCATATTGACTACTTGCCAATAATTCATTCTTATTAATAAATTTGTCCAACCTATTATTAAATAGCTTCTCCACAATTTGAGAATTGTGGTAACAAGGAAACTGGTCGATAATTTGTAAATTGGTGTTTGTCTCCTTTTTTGAAAATTGGAACCACCTTGGCTGTTTTCATTTTGCTTGGAAATATTCCAGTCTGAAATGATAAGTTACTAATATATGTTAACGGGTCTGCGATCTCATTGATGACCCTTTTAATTGTTTCCATTTCAATTCCATGACAATCAGTTGATGTTTTTGCCTTAAAATGTTTAACAATGTCAGTGATCTCCTTTTTGGTTACAGCAGTGAGAAACATAGAATTAAGATTCCGATCAATAATATCAATCCCTTCATCAATTGTGTCTTGTTTTGGAATTTCTTCTTCCAGTTTTTGTCCAATATTTACAAAATATTCATTAAACATTTCAGCTACCGCATTCATGTCATTCCTGTAAGTGTTTCCAACCATGAAATAGGGAGGATAGTAACGTTGTTCTTTATAATACTATTTAAGATGCCCCAAGTTGCTCTCATGTTATTTTTGTTCTTATTTAGTACGTGACTATAATATTCCCTCTTACACTCTCAAGATAGTTGTCAACTTGTTTTTGTATGTCTTATACTTTTGTTCTGCTTCTTTAGTCTGTTGAATGATATTCCACCACACTGAAGGAATAAACTCCTGTTCCAAAGCCATCTCTGTGTCCCTCCATCGTACACCAGAACGCAACGCAGTATAGCCGGGACCTGCGGATACACTGGGAGCCCGGCTACACTAGCACATAATCCTCAAACAGACACAGAGCAACCGATTGAGCAGTTTGATTGGGGAGAGCATAAAGGTTGACAAATTTGAAAAATAATCCTCAATCACCAGCACATATCTACTTCCCCTAGATGTCATGGGAAGTTCCAAAATGTCCATTGCCACGCTTTGGAATGGCCTCACAGCCTGTAACCCCATCGGAGCACGGTGTTTTGCGAGTCTGACATGGCACACACTGTTCACACCACTGCCGAATATCCTGGAGCATGGAAGGCCAGTAGCACCGTTCTCTAGCCTGCTCCCACACTCTTTCGGCTGCGAAATGTGCGGAAAGCGAGCCCCCATGTAGATGAAGAGAATTTCAGGGACCAGGAGTTCACCGTTCGGCATAAAAGGCCATTGACCAGCGACAGCCTTGGGAACTCCGTCCAGAGCTTCCGTAGCCACCGGGAGCGGCCTCTCAGCTTCGCCCTAGGCGGACGGGAGGCCCCGGCCTGGATCCAGTTCACAACACGAATGTCGGGATCATTCTGCTGTTGTGTTTTCAGGGCTTCAGTGTCAGCCAAAAGGACATGCAGGGGCTGCCCCCTGGTGCCAGGCTCAGCAGGCTGCACCACTGCACCCAAGGGGGACATTTCACCTGTTGTGGGGTGAGTGTCAACAATGTTCACCTGGACAGGCGTACCTTGTGTGTCCCTGTCGGGGTGCCTTGAGAGGGCATCAGCGTTTATGTGACAAGGCCCCCGCATGTATTGCATGACCCAGTTAAAGGGGTCCAGCTCCAAGATCCATCTGGCCCTCTTCCGGATGGATCTTTGTCAATGGCCATGCCCCGGAGCCCTAGAAGAGGTTTGTGGTCAGTTATTATAGTGAAGTCAGACGCCCCAATATAATGCCTAAATTGACGGACGGCCCACACTACAGCCCATAGTTCTTTATCAAATGTAGACCAACGTCGCTGGGTGTTAGTAAGTGACTGGCTGGCATAAACCACTACTCTTTCCAGCCCCTCCTTATCCTGAGCTAACACCGCCCCTACAGCTTCATTTGAGGCATCAGTGTACACTTGAAAAGGAGCAGCATAATCCGGCATGGCAACTGCTGGGGCGGACGAGAGCACAGATTTCAAATACTCAAAAGCTGCATTACATGACATGACGTTTCGCTCCTCATCCGAAGCTCTTCGGATGAGGAGCGAAACGTCCGACACCTTCTTCACAGAAGTACAGATGACGTCTCAAGAAGCCTTTCCCTCGTTGGACAACTCCTGTACGACCTAGAGCCTACACAGACGTAAATGCAACATAACATGAGAAAAGTAGTGAAAGAAAGAAAGGAGTGCTGCCGTTTCCTGCTTATTCAGTGGGTGCGCTTTGTCTTGACAGTGGGTGTCTCAGCCTGTAAAACATTGCAATTGTAATTATTACAAGGTTCAAATCATATCTACCTTTAGTTTATTCCATATGCGCCCGTGCTACTTGCCTGTTACTCTTCTGGTCATCATAGTTGCTGTTGCAGCTGCAGCATGGCTTCCTCCAAATCCTAACGTGAGTAACACAAAGAAACATTAACATAATTCAGTGGACATTTTAGTCATCCGAGGGAATAAATGTCATGTCACACCATCATTCCGTATGGACATGCGGGTAAAAACTGACGTAGGAAATATCAGCACACCATCCGTAGTCTCATTAGGAGCATGCCCCGACGTTGTCAGGCATGCGTACAAGCACGTGGGGGCCACACAAACTACTGAGAATCATTTGGAGTTGCTTCAATGACATTTTAGCAAAATGGACCAGTGTGCTGCATCATTTTCTCACTTTCATTTTTGGGGTGTCTTTGATTTCCCCCTCTATAGGGTGATCATTTTCATTTCTATCAAATGATGTGGCATCATTTTGTTACTAATACATCACCCACTTATTATCAGGAAACATATTCAAGATCATTTCCCCCCCAGTTTAGATCTGATATGTTTTCGAAGTGTTCCTCTAATTTTTTTTAGCAGTATATATTTAATGTGCAAACAGAGGAGACAAAAACAGGAACTCAGGGCGACGGTGCAAAAACTAAGGAGGGCACCGTGGGCAAAAACACGGACAGCAATGAACAAAAAGGTACTGGAACTACCACATGAGCTGGACGGAGGTCTGGTGCAGCAGGACGGCAGAGCTGGTTGGGAGTAGCCAGATGAAATTGCAACAGGAGGATAAGGTAAGTGGTAGCAGGAGAAAAGCACATGGTCTGGAAGCACAACCATTGAGAATAATCCAGCACTGGCTGGCTGCAGGTGAGGAGACTAAAAAGGGTTGCTGATTGAACACAGCTGCAAGAATTGGGTAGCTCCGCCCAGCTCAGGAGGTGTCACAGTCTGAGCAAGTGAACAGAGAAGTCAGCAATCTCATACTGTACACATAATGAAAAACAGCACAAAACTAAAACAGGCGACAAGTGTCACCGTAGCGCGTGACAATGCAAACTAATTGTGTGAAAATAACGCCGCATATTGAGGCACGTGAGACAGATGTTCGAGTCCTGCTGCGGTATTTTATTGAATAATGTTACTTTTGCTAGTCAAAACAAATACATCACTTAAATTGGGCGAAATTTCAATTTCAAGGCAGCAGGTGAACTACTTCAATGGACTAAATATGACAGCGGTCATCGAGACGCCCGTCACTATTTTGTGGCTTTACAGGATCGATGCGGGTGACGGGTGTATCTATCAAGGCTTTACGTGACTTTAAGTGTATAGGAGTGATGCAGGTGACTGACTGGTGTTTTAATCGTGACGATAAATGACGTTTATGTCACGTCTGAATGAAAAGAAGGTCTTCTTGCAGGCTGCGATAAGAGTGGAAGGCAGGTGGACGCCGGAGGAAGCAGCGGAGGAGCAACGAAGACCTGAGGACCGACCGGTAAGACCTGATGAATATTGCCTACAAGGTATACCGTTGAAAAAGCAAAAAGGCAATTTTTTACTAAGTATTTGTTGAAATGGCTGGACAATATATTTTTATAGGGAAGGAATGGTATGGGTGACATTGACGTTTGATCATTTTAACGAAGTGGATCTTATAGTTCATCGTATCGACGACCACAGCAGTATTCATTCCTCTTTTTACACTTCTATGACACTTCTAAATCAGATATGAACGCTTTTAGCTCCATAAGAACTCCCGAGTCCTTAAAAAGTTTTTCAGTTTTCCTGTTCATCAAGCTTTAAGGTTATTGCATTGAAAAGGACAAGCATGACATTTAAAAAGTCATCACAGCAATAAGTAGGTGCATTCAGCTATATGGAGGACCAAATGGCACAAAATGAATAAAATAAATGTGTCATTAATCAATTAAATCAATAAATAAATCATTCAATAATTAATTTAATGTAAAACAATATATTTATTTGGCTATTTATTTATGTAATGATTGAATTATTTCACTATTTAATGATTACACGTACTTGATGAATTATTCTGTGGCAACCACCCATCAAATTCTGTGGGCGGGGCTAACTCCAATCAAGCCCAATGATTGGCGTTAGGGTGACGTCATCTATGCCTGAGTCCGCTTGTTTCGGTCTATTAAATAAATGACACAAATAGTGAATTAATGACACATTGAATGAATTATTGAAAGCTCAATTTATTGATTTGATTAACGACACTTTTAATGATGTCATTCGGCCCCATGTGGTCCTCCATATATGGAGGATTGAAAGTGCCAAAATTAAATAAATAAATACATCATTAGATAATTAATGAAATATGTCATTAATTAATGAAATATGTCATTAATTAATTAAAATTGGAATTAAATACATTTTAATTAATTAATGACATAGAAATATGAGACAGAGAAATATGTCATTAATTAATTAAAATTGGAATTAAATACATTTTAATTAATTAATGACATATTTAATTAATTATTTAATGATGTATTTATTTATTTAATTTTGGCACTTTTAATCCGGTACAGTGGCTCATGAATTTATTTTATCTGTCAACCTCGCCCATCAAAGTCGGTGGGCAGATCCTAACACCTGATTGGTTAGCCTGCACATTAAGTCAAGGCAAATCGATTCCAGATAATGGATTGATGCAGCGCTTGTGAACACATTCTGATACAATGGGTGGCGCTATTCACCTCTACGTTGGTTTGGATACTCTATCAAACAAAACTTTATTGACAACTCGGTCCTCTAGCCCCAATGATGATACATCGCGTGAGGCGCAGGACAAAATGTCAAAAACCTGCCCAGAGCTGCTGAGAGAAGCAGCGAATTTGATTGAAGAAGCTCTGAGCAGAACTCCTCCGGCTCCGGCGGCTCAGTCACAGCAAATACCTGCTGCTCCATCACGTCACGTTACACCTGTCCAAGGTAAGCTAAATAATTGAATGTTAGCCAGGTGTGCTACTAATCAATGACTCAGGACACAGGTAGAGGTTAATTTAGAACAATTTGGAGTTGGATCGAAAGTGTATTTGCGGTAGGCTCATTACTGTGTACATGTTCAATGTAGCTAAATGGCGGGAGCATAAAACTAGTTCGCTAATCGGTAAATAGTGTTAGCTGGCAGTAACATGCCAAGATAGACGTTGAGGCTGATTGGTGACCAGTGAGCTGTGACATTTTTCTGTGTTGCAGCCGAGGTAGCAAGGCTCTTCGCGCCGTATAACGGTGGAGCCAGAAGGAATATGATGAGACGACCAGCACAAGTCCAAGTGCGTCGAAGAAGCTACACACACACACACACACTTTTTGTTGTTTGGCTGACCACAAGGCGGATAAAGTTCCAAGCGTACTGCTTAAAGCAGACCTCCTCACTTCTGGACTCTGAGAGCAAAAAGTGACATTTTCAGGTCAGTATGAAATTAGGAATTTGCCAAAACCAAAAGCAAAAAAAATAGTTTGTACTGTCTGTGGCTCGTTAAAATTATTTTCATAGTGTGAATAATAGTTGTCACGGGCTTGAGGTGAGTCAATATGAGTTATGTCTTTTTTTTTTTTCTTCTTCTTCTTTTTTCTTTTTTTTTACAGGGAGTGACAACGATCCCATGGTTATAACAAATAAACTGATGGAAGTGTTTCCGAAGCTCAAAGAAGGGGGAGGCTTAGAATTTCTAAAAATTGCAGGATCTACTCGTAGTCGAAATCTTGTGTTGCTTCCGTGTCCCAGCACTGGATACACCATTGCCTATCTGAAAGATCCATCGACGATGATTGGACAGGCTACAATCTACATACGTCCACTTCAACAGGATCTACCCACAGATTGTGTACATCGATTTACAGAGACAGTTTTATACATAATCAAAACAAAGCTCACTGGTGACTTTTAATCATTAGTTAAACACAATTTGTTGTTGTTAGGAGAGCTCACAAACTGCATCTGGTCCAGTCATCCCCTGCATCACCTGTCAAGAGGAAGTTCTCTTTTCAGAGATGAAGCTGCACAGATTGAGTTGCAATGGGTATGTAATTCTTAAAGAAATGCAAGGGTAGCATTTGAATTTTTATTTTGGAAAATGTCTCTCTTCGAGTGTTTTGCACACAAATAATAAAATATGATCTTAATTTAAATTTTGTTAACTTCAAGGACACCGATGTAGGAATCAGAGAGAGAACAAGAGGGAGGCCGAAGTGAAGAAAATGATAGACAGCCCCAGTCAGTGACAGTGTTCCAGTGAGGCCTGGAACATCAGCTGAGAGTGCAGTTGTACCAACAGTGATTGACGAGGACTTGGATCACAAAGAAACAGACAATGGTTTGTGGCATCACAATAGGGTTGCTGTAAGATGGTGTGTAACTTAAACTCAGTCAATAGAAAAATGACACCTGCAAGATATAATTAGATAAGAGAATACAATTACACACTAACACTCAACTGGGTTATATATTTTGTTAAAATGTTTAGTTTTTCTTCAGAATGTTGTTTTGCTGTTTTTATGTCAGCTCAGCTTTGTAACAGATTCTGAAGATGTTCGGTCTGATGTTTGTCAGAACTTTCCTCCTTTTCTGTAGACTGAGAGGATATCTGTATCTGCAGGTGACATGCCAACTCACATGTCTCTCTGGAATAGATAACTTTATTATTGTTGTCTAGAATGGAAACTTATTAAAGAACCAGCTCAAGCTGCCAAAGTTTTCAAAGAGAATCTGCTGTAGAAACATGCATCTGGAAAACCATTGAGAATGAAAATGGATGTAAGGGACTCTGAAGAGGACAGGGAACGGGAACTTCTCTCATTCTATAAACAGCCGCAAGAATGGGCATGTCCACTTCACTGTACTCTTCTTGGTAGGTAATATAAATCTATCAGTAAAGTTTATACAACTCAAGTATCTTATATGGAATTGTTACATGGGAGAATGGGATCCAAAAAAATATATAATTTGATGACCACTTATGAAAAGCACAATATTCTGTTATCTGGAATAGTAAATATTAAGGATGCTATTCTAGAATTACACCCAAAGTTATGTTACCCTATCCAGTTAACTGCATTAGTCAGCCACTGTGTTTCCACTGTGTTAGTTTTTTGTTTCAGGTGATGTTGCTGTCGGAGAGGGAGTGATGCGGTACTTTATGACAACAATAATATCCAAACTGCAGTTTGGATTCAGTCTAGATCTTGGTAAGTCTCTTACTATTTTGAATGTTAAGCTGATGCAATTTTGAAATGTATATCAGTTGTTAATTGTTGTGACTTTATCCCCTGCTCTCTTGGTACTTTACAGGAGGAATGGGCCGAACACTGCTTTTTGAGGGTGAACCTGACCATCTTGTTCCAGCAGCATCAGAGGTGCTTATTGAAAGCGACCTCTTCCGGGTTACCGGAAGGATATTGGCCCACAGTTTCCTGCCCCCGTGTCACAGGATTAAGTCCTGCTGTAGTTCATGTACTGTTCAATGGGGACCCTGAAACAGCGACTGTTGTTACAGAAGACTGTCCTGATCTGCACATCAGGAGTATCATAAAACTGGTATGTATCATAAACTTTGCCTTGCAAAATTGTTTGGGCAAATGTAATAACTTGTATGGTCTTTTATTTTAGCTTGAACATGAAGAACTTACGCCAGAACAGAAGCACACAGTTTCAGATCTTTCCCTGTCTTGGGATCTCCCGGCAGTCAACAAAACAAATCGATGATGGCTACATAACAAACTTCTACTGCATGCAGTGAGTTCCTGCTGGTTAAGTGACAAAATTCATTGCTGTAGTTGTTGAAATTATGGAAAGTGTTGTGAACCCTGGCTTGTTATGTTATGTCAACACTGGCAGAGATGGAAAACATTTAAAATAATCTTTAGTTTTTGCCCATTGTCATGTTAAAGTTCTTGAAAACCAGCATTTAATTCATATACATTTTAACTACCTCAATATTTCTCACTCCTGCAAGTGCTGATAGAACAGTGTCATATTAAAAAAAAAAAAAAAAAAAAAAAATTCGTAAATGTTGACACAGTAGGAAAATGATTATACAAAACAAAATGTAACACATCTGGTTTTATGAATTTACCTTTTAATAATATACTTTAAAAAGGCGATACAGTCAAGTGTTCACCACGGCATTTGAGCACTAAAGACATCAGTTGCACAAATGTATAAAATGGAATACATTATTCGAAAATGTGTTAATACCTTTATTAAGGATTGACATATTCTGTACTAGTTTGAATGGATTTTATAAAACACTTCATTATGCTTTTATGAACCTACTGTGCCAACTTTTGTAAAAGTTGGGTTGAGGATTTTGTCTGTAATATGGGCCGGGCCTGTCTCCTAGGTCATTGGGAGGACCATGCGCCAAATTAAACAGCTGAGAAAGGGACTGAAAGATGTGATGGTATGGCCCCTGCTGACATCTAGGCCAGATGTTGTCTCACTTCTTTTCCCTAAAATGGCTGAAATGCAGTTCACACCCCAGGTATGTCAATTTAGTTACATTTGTAACTTTACTTAATGAATTTACATGTGTTTTCAATGACTAAGCTGGTTATTTTTCCATTTACCAAGAATGTGATCTGCATATTCCTTCACCAAAAAAGTTCTCACTTTAAAATAATTACAATGTGTTTTTAAAGATGCTCCTAGAAAAAAATCACATGGCCAGCTGAGGACAGTGATGATGAAAACTTTGACATTGAGTCCACGTGCCGCTTCACTGGCTTTCTAAGGATGTTCATTGAAACGGGTATTAACACCTTATTTGAAAAATGTATTGCTCTCTTTACAAATGCTTCCATGTCTCATGGATAGATATGATCAATTAAAGTTTAACTAAATGTTGTCTTGAATCCATTTTATGACTTTTAGCTTCATCAGGTACATTGGCCCAGCTGCTGACATTCTGGGTTGGCTGGGAGAAGATTCCTCCTGAACTGAAAGTGATCTCTGGGGGAACCCTTCCTACGTCCGCCACATGCTTTGAAACACTAAAGCTGCCAGCTCATTTCAAAGCCTACATGGACTTCAAGGAAGCACTTGTCTCTGCCATAAGTAGTGCACAGACTGGATTAGGACTTGTTGAAGTTTTCAGACAGATGTCATTGAATGCACTGTTCAGTAGGTCAGGTCAATTGAAAACATGAAACATACTGTGCAGTAGTTGATAAATTCATAATATTTTTTCCACTTACTAAAACCAAACAGTTCTGCACGTTCAGCTTTCAGTGTTAACAGAACAGCATTCATGTTATTCATTCTGTGGCCAATAATGAGACAGGAAGAAAAGGAGTGGAGCTATGCATAAAGTGCATTTACAAGATCTTAACAATGATTATGGTAGAGCTTCAAAGTAAAACAGCTTTTTATACCCCTTTTTTTAAGGAAAGCAAACTTTTTCAGTTTATGCTTGCTTGTTGTAAGATGCTAAATAAAAGCATAGGTTGGACATCAGTCTGCTATGATTCTTGATAAAACTTGCACAGTCTCTACATATGATCTAAGTGCATCAGTTACAGAAGCTCCTGGAGCTGGCAAAATGGCCACCTCTTCCAGCGAGAGCTCACGGGCCAGCTGAACCTCGGGGACTGACACTGCCTCCATGAAGACTGAGGTCCGTTCCAGTCGATCCCATAGTCTTCATAAACCTGAATGGAGGACAAGCATGATCAATCTTGTACTTGAAACTAGTCTTACACATCATTACACAATTTTTTCATAAAACTGAATAGGCAACATTTAATTTCTCATCAACTTGGTGACCAAAAAGTCTTAAATTAGTAGTTATGCAGAATATACACAATAGAAACTACAGCTCAGAGGTTGATCTTTGAAAGCTTTAACCTCTGAAGTAAAATATTTTCTCCAATAATTCCTTTGGAGGAACAGACATTTAAAAAGTGTTAAAAGCTGATCTTTAACCTCAGTAGGATCCTCCACAGGGCCTTGCTCTCTGTATCTTCTCCAGAGTTGCTGTGGTGACTGATTCCTTTCAGGTCTAAGACCATGAAAGTTCCAAGCATCCCTGAAAGAGTCGAGGCTTTGCTGGATTAGTGGAAGGAAGCTCCAGTGCAGTGCAAAAAGATGGACTTCATTGTCTGGATTCAGTGTTCCCTGATCTTCCAATGAAGTGAAGATCTGATAGAAGAGGTCCAGGGCATGTTCATACACATCTCTCCACATCCTTTCTATTCTGTGTTTAGGAAAAAAAATGACAAGGTGATCATTTGTGTGACATATGCCAAAGAAGTACATTCAACTGGTATGCTGCTTGTGTGAGCCTAGTTGCCAAACATATTTATTTACCGTTGATTGTGGACACTTCTGCCTGTGATGTGCGAATTCCTGTCTGTACCTCTGCTCCCGATCATGAATTCTGCTACATCTGCATTCTCGCCCCCTTTATCAGACCGTACCCTTGATGGCAGCCCGTACTGCTCAACAGCAGCGATAAAGCTCTGTAAGACCGTACTAGCTCTGTTATTGCCAGCCACAGTCAGGTAGACGACTAAACGACTGAATCCATCCACCCCACCATGGACAACAAATCTCCATCTGTCAGGCAATTGTGAAGACAAAAAGGTACAACTTTATTGTAAAACAATTCTAATGACATCTATAGAAAGAGGAATTATTTATCTGCTAGTATCACTGACCTGATGAGCTTATGATTGCCATCTATATGCCATAAACAGTTTGGGCCAGGAACAGAATACTGCCGTCATCTTAATACACGCAGTCTTAGACGCCTCATGTAGACTCCCTCTGCATCAACTCTGCGTAAAGACTCTTGCAGTCTTGAGACTGAGGGGAGGAAAATAAAATAAATAACCATAAACTCAATGCCAACTTCATTAGAAACACTTGTTCAATATACTTGACCAGTACTGGAACAACAAAGTACCACTGTGATTGCCTAGGGTGTGTGCTGCGTTGCCTGGCAACAGACTAAGGGAACCGTTTTTTTTTCCGCGGAGCTATATAGCTTAACATAATTTATTTCATCACCCTCTATTAACATTTCCTTACTCAGCACTGCTAAAAGCTGTGGTTGAACTTTAGTATAAAAGCAATATCACACGAGAGGTAGTGATGTTGTACTGTATATCGTTAAATATTGCCCATATTGTACTCACTTGGAACACGCATGTAGCTTGTAGCCGGTGTTTGGATGTCTTCTGTGGACTTCACTGACAATACGGTCCAACTCCTCATCATTCACAGCTGAATACAGGTCTGTCTTTCTGTACAAACAAAAAACATTAACATCGAGTGATTCACTAAATGTAATATCGTTTCGGAGTGGATGAGACTGGCAATTCATAAACTGAAAACTCATGAATTTAATGTAAAAACCTTAAACCGTATTGTTGCATGCGCCTCCTGATGGTTCTCTTTGACACTCCGAGCATCGCTGCAATTTGACAGGCTGGTAATCCACAATGAACGTGATGTTCCAGAGCGGCCCTCGGTATGTCAAATGCCAAACGCCCTGGTCCCTGTGTGTGCTCCTGTTGCACCCTGGTACCAGAAAAGCGGCGAAGTACTTCTTCTAAATTTGCAGTCACTCTACGGTCAACATCTTGGTCAGAAAGTGCGGAAATAACTCCAACAACTTCAATAAGTTCCTCTGCTTTACACGCTACATGCTCGGGGTCAGCAGGTCCTGCTTCCACGTACTCTGCAAGGTCTAAGACATCTCTCACCAACTCTGTAGAAAGTTCACGGAGATCCTCCATCAACACAGCCGCCATGTTTCTACTTTCGGTTTCACGGCAGACCAAAGCAGGGGATAAGACAAGATTCGCGTTAGCCCCGCCCACCGAATTTGATGGGCGAGGTTGACAGATAAAATAAATTCATGAGCCACTACACCGGATTAAAAGTGCCAAAATTAAATAAATACATACATCATTAGATAATTAATTAAATATGTCATTAATTAATGAAATATGTCATTAATTAATGAAATATGTCATTAATTAATTAAAATTGGAATTAAATACATTTTAATTAATTAATGACATATTTAATTAATTATTTAATGATATATTTATTTATTTAATTTTGGCACTTTCAATCCTCCATATCCATACAGCTTTTCACGTCACATTTCTTCACTGAGCTGTCAGTGTGTGACGCCATTATGGTTTGGTCACTTTCAATGTGAAGGACATGGTTGGCGATGAGAATGATTGGATGTAATAACGTGTGACATTTAAGCTGCAGGCGTCGAGTGGATTCATCCCTCCTGGGTCGGAGTAAGCTTGACAGAATGCCTCTAAAGCAGGGGGGTCCGAAGCTTTTCCACCGGGGGCCACATCCTGAAGAATGAAAGGATAGTTAGAGTGGTCGTGTGATGATGTTTGGGATGAGGTCAAAAAGCCTAATAGAACTTTTTCCTCAACCTATTTTGACAAAAATGGCAATTCTATTTGTTCTCATAATAATACACTTTTTAAAAATAACACGTTTTCTTTCATATTTCAGTTACTAAAATTACATGATTTGACTTTATTCTTGTAAAAAAAAAAGTTCTTGTTGGAATACAACTTTTTTCCAACATTACAAAATTGTAAAAGCCTTTTTCCCGTGACTTAATTTTTTTACTTTCCTATAAAATACTGCTGATTTTTCCATTTTCATTTTATATTTTTAGTTGAGCTGCGAGCCAATAAAACAGCTACGGGCCGCACTTTGGACACCCCCACTCTAAAGAGTATTTGTGTTGCAGCGTTCTTTTATTGACGGAGCATTGAAGTGTTTGATAAGTTATTGTGTGCTATGATCAAGCCTCAGCCTATCAACACTCCCTCTTGACGACAAACATTCTCACCAACTCCTGGACTCCTTCCTGGTCGAGGTAACGTCAAACTTTACTGCAAATCTTTCAAAATGCGTGTCTGATGACGTCGTGTCTTTCAGTAGAACGCTGCATGTGCGCCACGATGGGGACGCCTGGAGGGGCGTTCTTTCTCCTCCTCGTGCTGATCGCCGCAAGGATTTCAGGTGTCATGATCAATACGTCCTTTCATGCTGGATGCGTACACCAGCAGTTATTGAAATGGAACACTATCCACACTGTTATATACCAACTGGCAACACTCTTATTTACACCCGCTGACTACCTTTTCAAGGTGGCGCCAATGTTGCTACTCACACTGGCCAAATAATTGTAACTAGAAATACTTGTGGCGTAGCTGTTAGTTAGCAAAGAACTACAGAGACAACCGCCGATGACATCACAGGTGGGCGCTGACTGGAAAATGTACGCCCACCGAGGCAACATTTTGATGTAAACCGCAAAACAGGCTAACGCAAGCGGTGTTGGCTAAACGTGTAGTAATCTGCAAAACCATCAAAGTCTTGAATTTGATGAATAAAAAAGAAATGCAAACTACAAGCTGCATGCAGTTACATATCATGTCTGTTCTTCACCAGCCGTCCAGTTCCCGTGTGGAGGCACCACATGTCCAGCAGGCATGGACTGCATCGAACGTGGTGGGAAGACGACCTGTGCCGACCCTTATGACAGCTACACTGACCTGAGGGACAACTGGCGTTCCACACAATTTAGTGCCCACTCAAGCAAGGAGAGATGTGACAAGAGAGTTGAGTGGAAGGGCTGGTATCGTCTGTTCCTGGAGGACAAGAGTGCACATATTCCTGAGACATGTGGAGTAGAACTCTATAAGTGTGGAACCAGTGGACCAGTGACGATGGTAGAACCTCATCCCACACAGCTGGGTGAAATTGTGATTCGGGACGTGTGTTATTGCTCTCGTGGAAAGTGCAACCCTAGCGACAGACACAGCATCCATGTCAAGCTGTGCTCCACAACAGTTTCCACCTACTACGTGTACAAACTGGTCAAGCCACGCATTTGCTATCTGGCCTACTGTGCAGGTATGTTCCATTTTTTACAACCAACTGTACAGCAGAATGATAGAGAATATTGAATGTGGACCCATGTGGTGTCAGAATGTTAGTCACCTGATAAGAACAGCCATGCTAGCAGATGTAAAGGTTACAGTATGATCAATGTCATGATGCAGCAATGTCATATTAGTGAAGGTGACTGTCATGTATTTCCATATGTTGGCATATTACACACAGAACAGTTAGAATTGGATCCTCCACTCATCAGTCTCCTCGATTGTGGCGCTGACAAAATCCAAGTGGGCGTGGATTCAGCTAAGATGAGACTAATTGGTCGTGACCCACTCAATGGCAACCTGATTGACAGCACGTGTTCCCAGGCCAGGGAGAAAGATGGTGTGGTGTGGTACGAAGTTGGCACTCAGGAAGGTGCCTGTAGAAACACACTGAAGGTAACATTAATATTGCAGCTCTCACTTTATTCCCATAATATTTTGACCTTATCGCAACCTAATTTTCCAAAAATTATCAATTTATTCATTGTCTTGTTTCAAAGTATTTTTGTAGGGCAATGCTACACAAATGTCATTTGATTTGTTAGCAATATTATGAGATTATTCTTGTAAAATGCTCGGAATTATGACTTTATGATATTTTGACTTTATTTTTGTACACTTTTTCCATAACCTAATTTTCCAATTAATACATGTTTCTTGTCTTGTCATTCATATTTTTTTAAAGTTTATTTTGTAAACTCTTGCAAAAATATTTTGATTTTGTAAACTGTTTTTCCATTTCTGCTGCTGTTTTTTTATTTCCTAAATATTTATGTTCTTCTCGTACTCATGACTACTCCCATAATGTTTTGATTATGCAACATAACTTTTTCCACAACCTAATTTTCCAGAAATTCTGTTTCTCACTAAAAAAGTAGAAAATTGCAACTTTTTTCTCATTTTTTGGACTTTGTAAAAATGCTATTTTTCATGTTTGTTGTTTTCTTGTTAAGTTTAAAATGTGCAGAGGGCTGCAAAGACAAGCGTATATTTGAATGAAATGTTTTCATTTGTTTTTCAGACCAACGGCACACATGTCACCTACTCCAACACTTTATTCATCTACCCAGCAAACAGTTCTTCCGTTCTGCCAGCGAGTCTTCCTTTCTCATGCGAGTATCCCCTGAAGACAGACGCCAGACTGAATGTGGTCATCAGACCGACCGTGGTGTGAGTTGTCATGAATGAATGGAGATGAAATGATACAGGTTTCAGCCATGTTATGTCAGTATGGTGTAATTAGGGATGGAACGGTACAGTCAAACCACCTTACGGATCGACAGTTTTACCATATTTTTCTGTGTGGGCGCATGCGTGGGGGCGTGTGCGGGCCGGAGAAAAGCCCTGGTAATGTCCCAACACTTGACCTCAATGTGAATTATGTAAAGCAGGGATGCAGGGCCCACTTTGATATTTGTGTATATTTTTTACATTTTGTTTTGAAATGTTATTTCTACAATGAAAGCAGCGTGCTGCCATTGTTCAGCAGAGATGAGAAGGCTGCACATTAGTAACAGAGCAGCTTTACTAAAAATAAAATAATCATCACCCTGTTCACTCTTACTGTGCACCGTGTCCAAAGTGTGGCCCAGGGGCAGCCCGTTCCTAACACGAAGCTTGTATATAGCGTACAGTCCAATAAATGTACACAGCAAAGTGGCCCCCACATCCATTTTTGCATTTCTGTGTGAAGGACCAAAGAAGAGGTTGTCCAGCCCCAGGTCCCCGATGAGCCACCAAGCCAATCCGGAGCTGCAGAGGGGGTGCCACCACGCAGGCCAGTAACAGCGTTACATTTCCTCAGAACGTTAGAGCATTGCTCCACAAGCAGGCCCATAATAATTAGTATGAGCCGTAATAAAATGAACTTGCTTTATGAGTATGTGTGTCTTTTACTGACAGGGTGGACAATGTCTTTGTTGGCTCGGGTGCCAAACTGGGAACCTCCATGGTCCTGTTCAAGAACTCCTTCAAGAACTCCTTCGATGCAAAGACTTACGCAGCAGGTACGGTGGTCCTTCCGGTGGGCTCAGCGTTATATGTGGGGGTCTCTGTGAGAGATCCCCGCTTGGCGGTTGTTTTGGAGGACTGCTTCGCTTCTCACTCATCAGACACAAAGAGTCCTGGCCAACATCACCTCATCCAAAACAAGTACGTCTTTGCTTAGTTGGGGTGAATATGGAGACCAGATGCAGAATACTGATGATCAACTTTTTTATTAGAAGCCCCACTAACCGCCAGCAAGTGTTAGTGGTTGAGAGCGGCGTATCCCACCAGGCTCGTTTCTCCGCCCTGCTCTTCCTTCTTCAGGGAAAACACCAAGATGTTTACCTCCACTGCAGCCTGAGCCTGTGTGACAGAAAGACCACCTCTTGCAGTCCCAAGTTGGATCCGTCACTCAGTAACCTTAATTGTGGCTCTGACAAAATCCAAGTGGGTGTGGATTTAACTAGCATAAGACCCACTGGTTATAGTGCTCTGACTGGCAACCTGGCAGACGGCAAGTGTTCCTGGACCAGGGACAAACATGGTGTCGTGTGGTACGACGCTGACGCTCAGACGGGTGCCTGTGGAAACACACTGACGGTAAAAAGCAGCACACGCACGTAGACATTTATTTTGAAGACCTACACCTTGGAATCATGTGGATGAAATCTGTTTTTCAGATCAACAGCACACATGTCATCTACTCCAACGCCTTATTCATCTATCCAGACAGCTGTACTTCCTTCTTTCTGCCCCTGGTTCTTCCTTTCTCATGCGCGTATCCCCTGGACACACCCACAAGACTGAAGGCACCCATCAGACTGAACCTGCCGTGAGTTGTCATGAATAAATAGGACATTGACACAATTAGCTATGGTTTGGAATGATTCTAGTAAACTAGAAACTTTATGAATGGCCTGGGGTTGTATCTGACAGGTTGCTGTATTGTGTATTTACTACTAAAGTGTTTATTTAACATGGCATTTGTATATGTTGACTATTTTGATACTGAAAGGAGTTCTGTGGAATTTTTGTGTGAAGGCCCAGCAAAGAGGTTGATCGCAACCAGGTCCCTGATGATCCATCAAGCCAATCCGGAGCTGTGAATGAGGACCCACCAAGCAGGCAAGTATAAGGCTTACATTTACACAGAATGTTAGCGCATTGGTCCATAATAACACGTATGAGGCAGAATAAGATGCGCTTCGCATGCAGCCACATAATAATGAGAGGAGAACTCGTGTCTTTTACTGACAGGATGGAAGGTGTCTTTGTTGGCTCGGGTGCCAAACTGAAAATCTCCATGGTCCTGTTCAAGAAATCAGACTATGCAGAGCCTTATGCGGCAGGCGCGGTGGTCCTTCCAGTGGGTTCACCATTATACGTGGAGGTCTCTGTGGACAAGAAAGATCCCAGCTTGGCGGTTGTTTTGGAGGAATGCTTCGCTTCTCACTCATCAGACCCTGACCATCTTGAACGAAACCTTCTCATCCAAAACAAGTATGTCTTTGCTTAGCATGGGTGAATACGGAAACAAAATGCAAAACACTGATAAATGCTGTTTTTCTTAGATGTCCCACCGACCGCCAGCGAGTGTCTGTGGTTATGAGCGGCTCATCCCTCAAGGCTCGTTTCATTACCTCGTTCATCCTTGTTGGAGAATCTGGAGATGTTTACCTCCACTGCAGCCTCAGCCTGTGTGACAGCATGACTTCTTCTTGCATTCCGGTGAGTCGCATACAGTTAGTTACAGTTGTGTTGTTGTTGAAGAACCTAGTTGGAATGTTATGTTGTTCCACATGTAGTCCTGCTCCGGCAGAGCCCGACGTCATGTCTTCAAGTCTTCTCCACTAAAGCCACTAACCATTGGACCAATCACTTGTAAGTGTTTTTTCATGAAGTTATCATGCTGCATTTTAACGTAATGTGGAAATAATGACCATGTTTTCCCTTCCTCTTTATTTCCAGGGGAGAAATCATCTGAGTGACATCCATGGCATTGGACTTTGAGTTTGATAGTCTACATGTAAATGTCAGAAAAGTGTGATTGAAAAATCAGCATTTTAGGTCCCAAGTGTTCAATGATGCTTGTATTTAATGACAAAGAACCCAAAATAGCAGAAATACTTTGAGCACTGTAAATAACGTACAATTGAAATGTTTCACCGCTGAAGTACACGATTGACTTTTGGAATTTGTTAATGTTCTGGCTTTTTGGGTTGTTTTTGTTCTTTGTTTGGGTTGAAATAAGCTATGGAGTATATGGATGGATTTTTTGAGTGTATTCTATTGATTTTGTTGCATATTGATTGTATGACCTGCCCAGGGACTTGAGAAGGAAAGAAGCTGCATGCAGTTGGATCTGGTGTAATGCATGTCTTTAAGAATGTGCTCATGTCCCTGTTCAATGAACAATAAAGTGAATTGTTGCAGAGTCTCCAGGTGAGCGGCTCCTAAAATTCTGTTTACACTTACAGCTCCCTGCATAATCATTGGCACCCCTGGTTAATTTGTTTAGCTTCAAAAGTATTTTTAGAAAATAAAAAAAACCCAGACTAAATAAATTTTCTACAGAGCAGAGCCTCTGTTTCTTTGAGACAGACCAAACAACCATCAGGTGTTTGGGAGGCATGCATGGAAAAACCTTTTCCGTTCGGTCCAGAGACCAAGATAGCTTTTTGGCAGCAAACACAAGCGAACGCAAAAGAGTGCAGAAAAGCACCTCATGCCCCCTGAAGTATGGGGAAGGATCGGTGATGCTGTGGGCCTGTTTCTCTTCCAAAGGCCTGAAAGAAAATCTGGTGGCCTCTGCCCAGAGCTGAAGATGGTCGTCACTGGGTCTTTCAGCAAGATAATGACCCTAAACATGTGGCCAAATCCACACAAATGGTTCACCAGACACAGAATCAGCCATCATACTGCCATGTGTTGGCATCATGACGTCACAATCCTGCCAGCAGGAGACTAAAAACCCAACCAGTGGGTACAAAAGGAAAATGATAGAGCACCCCTCAGACCCACTGTCAGCAGCATTAACTCTAACTTACAATATTGCTAAGTATTGGGCCAACAAACAGCCCTGGTGGGCAAAACACATCACGTCCAAAACTCAATGGACTTGTCAAGAAAATCAGACACTAAACTATTCCAACCCAGCATGCAGTGGAAACTGTGAGGCAACGTTTACACTTGAACACACCCTCCAAGATAGATCCGCTCAAGACTCTGCAGTCTACCTGCATCTTAAAGAGACAGAGCACTCTTGTGAGGACAAAAATGTACACATTCTGGGAAGAGGCCCCTCTCCATCGTATCCTAACTTTCATCTTTTGACACCACGAAAGGGCCAAGCAACCATTCTGGACCCGCCTCCTCCTTTAGAGGAGAAATAGATTGGATCTTGTACCATGCTCTCAGACTACAGCTGTCTGACTGGTGTGTGTCCCACCTAGTCGTTGAGCATGAACTAGACTAGAGCTGTCCTATCTAGTCTGAGCGGTGTGTGTCCCACCTAGTCGTTGAGCATGAACTAGACTAGAGCTGTCCTATCTAGTCTGAGTAGTGTGTGTCCCACCTAGTCGTTGAGCATGAACTAGACTAGAGCTGTCCTATCTAGTCTGAGTGGTGTGTGTCCCACCTAGTCTTTGAGCATGAACTAGACTAGAGCTGTCCTATCTAGTCTGACTGGTGTGTGTCCCACCTAGTCGTTGAGCATGAACTAGACTAGAGCTGTCCTATCTAGTCTGAGCGGTGTGTGTCCCACCTAGTCGTTGAGCATGAACTAGACTAGAGCTGTCCTATCTAGTCTGAGCGGTGTGTGTCCCACCTACAGGTACACTGCAAAAACAAAACTTTATAAAATGAAGAACGGACACACACACAGCAACAACTGCAATCAAGTGTTTGTGATAACTTGCAATGAGTCTCTTACAGCGCTGGGGAGGAATTTTGCAGAATTGTTGTCATTCAGCCACATTGGAGGCCTTTCCAGCATGAAGCGCCTTTTTAAGGTCATGCCACAGCATCTCAATAGGATTCAGGTCAGGACTTGGACTAGGCCGCTCCAAAGTGTTCATCCATTCAGAGGTGGACTTGCTGGTGTGTTTTGGATCATTGTCCTGCTGCAGAACCCAAGTTGCTTTCAGCCTGAGGTCACCAACAGATGGTCAGACATTCTCCTTCAGCAGAATTCATGCTTCCATTTATCACAGCAAGTCTTCCAGGTCCTGAAGACCCTCACACTACCGCCACCATATTTAACTGCTGCTATGATGTTTTTCTGAAATGCGGCTTTACTTTCACGCCAGATGTAATGGGACACACACCTTCCAAAAAGTTCAACTTTTGTCTGGTCAGACCACAGAGTATTTCCCCAAAGGTCTTGGGGATCATCAAGATGTTTTCTGGCAAAATTACGACAAGCCTTAATGTTGTTTTAGTTCAGAAATGGTGTTGGTCTTGGAACTCTGCCATGCAGGCCATTTTTGCCCAGTGTCTTTCTTATGGTGGAGTCATGAACACTGACCTTAACTGAGGCAAGTGAGGCCTGCAGTTCTTTGGATGTTGTTGTGTGTTTTGTGACCTCTCAGATGAGTCGTCGCTGCACTCTCGGTGTTGGCCGGCGACTCCTGGATATGTTCACCATTGTTTTTTGTTTTCACTGTGTGTGAATAATGGCTCTCACTGTGGTTGGCTGGAGTCCCAAAGCTTCAGAGATGGCTTTATAACATTTTCCATACTGATAGATCTCAATTAATCTGAGTTATGTTTTAACAGGGGAGGCACATCACTCTTTCACACAGGGCCCATGTAGGTTTGGATTTTTTTTCTCCCTGAATAAGTTTCATTTAAAAACTGCAGTTTGTGTTCAGTTGTGATGCCATTGACTAACACTTCAATTAGTTTGATATTCTGAAATGTGCAAATAAATAAATCAGGAAGGGGGAAAACACCATGTATGTACAAAGTAATGGCGGTGTGCGTGACCGATTTGCTGATTTCATACTCATACAGAGCACGTCACGGAGGACCAATCAAATAAAACCACACCACTATCTTCCAGGAAGTTGTTCACACTTGTGCTATCGAGGCAGCATGGACGAGAAGAGGCAATGTGACGCTGACGCCTCCATCCGTCTCGCTGCATTTCGTGGTGAAAGTGCAGTGATCCCTTGGGAGGCGGGGCTTGAATAAATTTGCTCCATAAAGCCCAGAAGCACGTCCCGCCCTCGCCCTGGCACTGACTCTGCAACCAAAAGCCAACATGAACCCAACTCTGCTCGCCGCCTTCACCTTCCTGCTGCCGTTCAGCGCTGAGGCCCAGGAGCCCACCTGTCAAGTTGTCTGGTAGCACACTTATGTTGACTGTTGCTTTTTTGTTTGGTTCTTGTGTCTAACGCCTTTTTTTGCCCAGCAGGATGTTCAGGGTGAACTGTGTGCAACCTTTCAACGCGCTCATCGGCCAGGCGGCGGCCTGGAGCAGCCAGACCTGCAGGGACAGCCTGCAGGAGACGTGCATGTACCGGGTAAAAACGGCATATTCAATCCTCGCCACAACACACCCGGATTATGTCCAACCGATGCATGCATCCTAGGGCTGCTTTAAGTGGCGGTCGTATCGCTTCATCATTCAATGGGCCCGCCTTTCACTCTTAGGTACACCATCTAGGGAGCACATTCTGTAAGTCTAGTCAAATAAGTCAATTCAATGACCACAATATGATTTCATTCAATAATGTCATCATGGACAACTTCATAAATGATTCCATTTTGTAATTCATGTGGACCAAAAAAAATATGTCAAAGATGCCAATTTGTGCAAAATATGAAAAATATGTTGAAAAAAATAATGCATGGGGAATATGGATATTTAATACGTACTTGTTAAATTCAGTATATATTGTCAAAGCCCAGTTGACACTATTTGGTCCTTTATTCCTACCTTTTTTTGAAACAAAAAAACCCACTTCTACTTACTTAAGCCCTGCAATGGAATTATTTAGAATATTGCAACTAAAGGTCACAATCTTAAGGTGTAACATGTGTTTCAGCAACTAAATTTACCCTGTGTAGAAAATTATATCATTCTGTGCACTCTGTAAATAATTATAATACCAAAAATGTAACTATACAGAAATAGTAATAAATATAAACAGTTCATCAACATTCAAAGTATAACAATACTTAAAAAATACAAAGTTGATCACAGTATGCAAATGTATTTCTGTCTGCAAGATTAAAAATACAAAATAATAAACACATTTAGTTACAGTTAGTGATACGTGACAATGTGCTCCAAGGGAGTGCAAGAAAGTTGTTGTGTGACAAGTTGTGTTGTTGTGTTGTTTAGTTTGTGAAGTACTCGCCCTCCGTCCTCCAGATGACGCACACGTCGCCCAACACCAACAAAACCAACCAAATCACCTTCCAGTTCAGCCCACCGTCCTCCCCAAAGTTCTGCAATGTAAAGGTGTGTGTGTCTTTTAGTCTAACATTCAAATGATTAGGTACACTAGCACAATGTCATCTCTGATGAGGGCTGTAGATGCTGTTCCTAATGTTTTGGCTACCTTGTGGACGTACATGAAAACCCTCCATCCTTGTGTCCTTCCCTGGCAGGCGTCTAGCAGCTCCTCAGTCAACACCACCGCCAGCAGCCCCAACGACTACTGCCTCCTCTACAACCTGATGAACGGTGAGTGATGCGTTCAAGGACCCGCAGCAATTCACTTGAGTTTCTGATGCTCTTTCCTCACCATACAGCCAGCGGGATGACCAAGGCGACCGGCTTCAAGGAGATCTGCTTCGGCCAAATGTGCCCCTCCAAGGAAACGGCCACGTGCCTCTAAGACGGATGGGCTTGCTGAGATGCCAACCACGTCGTCTGCTTCTTCCTGTTTATGCGCTATTGTCATTAAAGCTGTCAGCAATACTCACTGCTGCATTTTTTGTAGCGTTTGTCACCGTTAAGAACACCGCATCGGCGCTGGGGGCATGTTACACTTTCTGGATGACAAACATAGCGTAATGTTGTCATTCATGAATCACATCATTCCAGGTACGTCTTCAGAATTTTTACTTTTAAAAACTATACTGGCTATTTGTGGAGAAAATGATTGGGCCACTTGCATGCACTTCACCAAAAAAACGTTTATTTCACAAAATACAACTCCAAAAGCATGAACGTACAAATGCAATATACAAACAAGTCTTCTCCCGGTGCAAAGCGTATTGCTGGGGTGTCCAAGGTGCGCCCCGGGGTCCATTTCGGGCCCATGGCACATTCTAAAAAATTGACTATAACAAGAATACTACAAAACAGCAAAAATGAAAAAATCTGCAGTCATTCTACAAGAATAAAGCCAAAATATTCTAATAAGAAGTTGCGAACTAACACGAAAAAGCCAATATTTTATGACAATAACATCCTAATATTAAAAGGAAAAATAACATACTTTTGGTCGCTTTAATTTGAATATTAAAAACATTTTTTTTAAGTCGTGATATTATGAGAACAAACAAAATGGAAAAATCGTCTGTAATTTTCCAAGAATGAGGTCATAATATTCATAGAAAAAAGTTCTAATCCAACAGTAAAAGTTGTACGGGAATAACGTTATTACATTATGAAGAAAAATAACATCATTTTAAGTTGTAATATTATGAAAAATAAACAAAACAAAGTTGTCATTTTTGGAAAACTTTACATGAAAAAAAGTTGAAATTGTTGGAAAATGAAAAACAAAAAAAACAAAAACAATTTTCCGAGAATAAAGTCATAATTTTAAGAGAAAAAAGTAATAATCCAACCAGAAAACGTCTTACGAGAATAACGCTACATTATGAAGAAAAATAACTAGCTTTTTTTTTGCCAACATCCGATATGCCAATATTGTCCAACCTTCAATTTCCGATTACGATATCAAACGATACCGATATGTGTAACGTCACATATCTCCTGTGGTGGAATTAACACATATCTGTTGTGAAGCTAATGGTTACACCATCAGCAATTAGCTTCTCGACGTGGCTGTAAACAACACTGTACAACAGTAAGCAAACATCTGAGAAATACTCGCAACTGGGCATGGCAAAGCGTGGCTCGAGGAACTCCACGTTTGGTGAATCCAGCGGCTGTGCATTTTCTGCCAACGACAAACTCCTAGACCAGTGGTCTCAAACTCGCGGCCCGCGGGCCATTTGCGGCCCGCCAAGTCAGATTTTGCGGCCCGTGACTTGACAGGAAAGACTACTGTAAATGCGGCCCGCAAGCTCTAAGTTAAGCCAATGATGCTCACAGGGTGAAAGCATAACCTACCACGGAACTAAGAGTCACATGGCGAAATGGGGGTCACGAAACAGAACACTGCCTACAATCGTGGTGCTAACGCACACACACGAAATGACAGCACATCATGTAACAGGTAAGTAAATACTAGGGGTGGAACGGTACACTAATATGTCATTTTGGTTCGGTTCAGTTTCTTGAAGTGGGTCATTTTCGGCACAAAAAAAGGCAGAAAAAATGTCTTAAAGTGCTTTTATTTAAAAAAATGCAAACACATTTTTTTAAATAAATAAAAGCGACCCATTAGACTTAGTGAAATGTAATGGACAGTTAGTTAAATCTGTCTGTTGCACGTGAAGTCCAACCATCTGTCCATCCATCCATTTTCTATACCGCTTATCCTCAATAGGGTAGCTGGGGCATGCTGGAGCCCATCCCAGCTGACTTGGGGCGACAGGCGGGGTACACCCTGGACTGGTCGCCAGCCAATGGCAGGGCACATTTAGACAAACAACCATTCACACTCTCATTCATACCTATGGACAATTAATTAGCTTTTTCATAAAGTGCTGGTATAACTTTCTGGCTAAAGTGAGGACGTGATGGTATTTTGTAGCGAGCTACAAGAACTGTAATCATGTACAGTCATGGAAAAAATGATTAGACCAGCCTTGTTTCCTCAGTTTATTGATCCATTGTAATGTCTGGTACAACTAAAGGTACATTTGTTTGGACAAATATGATGATAACAAATATAACTCATAAGAGTTTAATTTAAGAGCTGATATCTAGCAACTTCCATGCTTTTCTTGATAATAACCAAATTGCTAACATGAATAGCTACAGCATTGTACTGCCAAAAAATTGAACGGTTATGAGCTATTTTTTGTTGTTATTGTTATATTTGTCCAAACAAAGGTACCTGTAGTTGTATCAGGCATTAAAATGAAAATGAAACTGGAGAAACGAGGGTGGTCTAATCATTTGTTCCATGACTGTCCTTAAAGCCAGCGCTCTCAACAACTGAACGTGGTCGTAATCTCGTGGCTATACAAACTCCAATACCACGTGTTACTGCTTTGGCCCGGTCAGATTTGTTTGCTAGAGGTTGTTTATATGCCGACGTTATCGGTGTTAGCACTAAGCTAACTAAGGTATTCTTTCTTGTAGCTGTAACGTTCACTGCCGAATGATGCCGCTTTAAGTGAGCTAACATGTTGGACGTGTTTCCTGCAGCATACGCGATATCGTTATAGATATTATCGTTATCGTGAGCCTTACTCCCAATACTTGCTGAGGCCCAGCCTCACCCAGACTACCTCCAGTGGCCCCCGGGTAAACTGAGTTTGAGACCCCTGCTTTTGAAGATGATCAGTAAAGTCAAATATTGTTGGAACTGCATTTTGTCCTAATCTAACAGTCTGGCCGGTCCTGTCGAAGTTCTCCTCGGTGAAATGACTTGAACAGAGTTGCGATCTGGCTGCAGGAATCCACCTGTCTCTCCGCATATTTACTAGCCATTGCTTTAGAAGTTGAGCATTGCAGTGTGGAAATCTAAAGGAGAATAAGGGTTCATTTACAAGTACTTCGATGAAAAGATGCTTACAGATTTAAAGTATCTATTTTTAAACTATTTGTATTATTCATAAGCATTTACCTACCTGTGAAATGTAAGTCCCTTCTCGCGATTTTCACGAGTATCACGATTTGTGCAATTAATAGCAGCACAAGACGGCATCTCGAACTCCTCTTAGTTGTGCGGCTTTCTTGTTTTGGGTGAAACAACATGGCGACTTCTATACTTCCGGTGGCTTCAAGCCTCCAATGCGCAGCAAGCGATCGGGGCCATTCCAGTTATAGAGTTCAGTGGTTCAACGCCTTCCCGCCTTCACTCGCTCGCTCATTCATTCATTCATTCCTCGACTCAGCTCGGCGGAGGAGAAGCCGTGAAGCCGCTGACTCCGCTCGGCGCCGCCGCTTCTCCGCCGATCTTTGTTAAGAAATGAAGGAGGTGCTGTGATCTGTGGTCCAGCCTATGTCTGTCTGTAGTGATCTCGATCATCAACACACCTTTACAGTACATTGCTTAATGGATGTCTATGGAGCTTCCTGTCCCCCTCCTCCTATCCCCCTCCAGTGTTTCCGGTTTTCTTCATTCATATTTCATATTCATATTCCTTCTTCCCTGTTTCTGTAATCCCTGGAGAAGTTACGCTTTCTCCATATTCCACTTTTCAGAAAGAACTGTTAACACAGACATTGGAATGTGAATACAAATAATTAGTTTTCTCTAGTCAGCAACTACACGTGCTTTCTTTTCTTTCTTGTGGTTTATTTATTGATTATCGGTTGATTTATTTTCTTATTCTTAAAAAAAAATAAATTTGAAAAATGAATTGAGAATAAGAAAATAAATCAACCAATCAGTAATAGATTAATTTGATTTATTACTGATTGGTTGATTTAATTTCTTATTCTTAATTTAAAAAAAATTTCAGGCGTCTATATCTGCCGTATGACTATTATTATTATTTTAACAGTAAGAAATACATTTTATTTCATTATTTTATTACAGCCTCACCCAGACTCTGCCTCCAGCGGCCCCCAGGTAAATTGAGTTTGAGACCCCTGGTGTAGATAAAGAAGAAGAAACAGGAACTGCTAAACAACAGAGATGCTTGGAATGTTCTGGTGTAACTGTTGGATTTATGATGTACTTTCATCTTAAACACACAGACACACCGTTGCTGTATCATCCGGTCCACCTGAACTTGAACTTGAACCTCCTGTTTCTGATCCCGCTGCATGTTAACAGATACACAATCTTGATTGTTTGTTGATGTGAACACACACACACACACACACACACACACACACACACACACACTCTTACACACCCACTCAGTTACTTTAAAGATTGTATTGACACACGCAGCTTGAGTGCTCCCCCTCCCCTGAGAGCTGCAACGTGCTCTGTGTAACTAGGAACTCCCCAACAGAATAAAAAGGCAGGAGGCAGGAGATGCGCTCAGAACGGGTCGAGGTTGTAAACTGAGTACATCTCTGTCTGTTCTCCTCGCAAGTAAAAGCAATCTTGTTGTCTTCTTTTTTCTTTCTCATTGTGTTGTGAATGTTTTAGGTTGCTTGAACCTGACAGGTTGTCTGACTGGGGGGGTCCACATTCTAACCACTTGGCCACCACGCAGCTAACATCTTTCCCTGTCGGCATGTTAGTTATGTTGCTTACTCATTTTCAACAGGCGTGAAGCAAATGATATGGATGAACTTTTATTGAAAAAGAGTGTGATTGTATCTAAGATTCACTTCATTTAGGAAAACCTATATTGTCATGAACGCTATCAGAATTCTTCGATTTGCATGTACATTCACTAGCGTTTACATTTAGAAACCAGATAAAAAGAGTCATATTTTCTTGAATCAAGTGGAACAATTTGACACATTTACACAGATTTTATGACTAGATTTAACTGAATAAATCTCGGTATGCTCTATGAAATTTGCTGTGCAGCCTTCACATTGGTCCCAAATCAGCAAATCTTTAAGAAATGCTCTATTGTTTGCAGTGTAGATGTACTTTCCGTGTGTGAGTCCATTCTTACATTTAGAAAGTTTAGAAACCAGATGTATTCTTAATTTAACACAAATACATATTCATCTGTTGTTGAAGAATAATTCAAATAAGCTTATTTTTAGCTTATTAGAAAAAAGAAGAACACTATATTTTCTGTGTGTGTGTCCGTTCTTCATTTTATAAAGTTTTGTTTTTGCAGTGTACCTGTAGGTGGGACACACACCACTCAGACTAGATAGGACAGCTCTAGTCTAGTTCATGCTCAAAGACTAGGTGGGACACACACCGCTCAGACTAGATAGGACAGCTCTAGTCTAGTTCATGCTCAACGACTAGGTGGGACACACACCGCTCAGACTAGATAGGACAGCTCTAGTCTAGTTCATGCTCAACGACTAGGTGGGACACACACCACTCAGACTAGATAGGACAGCTCTAGTCTAGTTCATGCTCAATGACTAGGTGGGACACACACCACTTAGACTAGATAGGACAGCTCTAGTCTAGTTCATGCTCAACAACTAGGTGGGACACACACCGGTCAGACTAGATAGGACAGCTCTAGTCTAGTTCATGCTCAACGACTAGGTGGGACACACACCACTCAGACTAGATAGGACAGCTCTAGTCTAGTTCATGCTCAACGACTAGGTGGGACACACACCGGTCAGACTAGATAGGACAGCTCTAGTCTAGTTCATGCTCAACAACTAGGTGGGACACACACCGCTCAGACTAGATAGGACAGCTCTAGTCTAGTTCATGCTCAACGACTAGGTGGGACACACACCGCTCAGACTAGATAGGACAGCTCTAGTCTAGTTCATGCTCAACGACTAGGTGGGACACACACCGCTCAGACTAGATAGGACAGCTCTAGTCTAGTTCATGCTCAACGACTAGGTGGGACACACACCGGTCAGACTAGATAGGACAGCTCTAGTCTAGTTCATGCTCAACGACTAGGTGGGACACACACCACTCAGACTAGATAGGACAGCTCTAGTCTAGTTCATGCTCAACAACTAGGTGGGACACACACCGGTCAGACTAGATAGGACAGCTCTAGTCTAGTTCATGCTCAACAACTAGGTGGGACACACACCGGTCAGACTAGATAGGACAGCTCTAGTCTAGTTCATGCTCAACAACTAGGTGGGACACACACCGGTCAGACTAGATAGGACAGCTCTAGTCTAGTTCATGCTCAACGACTAGGTGGGACACACACCAGTCAGACAGCTGTAGTCTGAGAGCATGGTACAAGATCCAATCTATTTCTCCTCTAAAGGAGGAGGCGGGTCCAGAATGGTTGCTTGGCCCTTTCGTGGTGTCAAAAGATGAAAGTTAGGATACGATGGAGAGGGGCCTCTTCCCAGAATGTGTACATTTTTGTCCTCACAAGAGTGCTCTGTCTCTTTAAGATGCAGGTAGACTGCAGAGTCTTGACCTGAAGAGTTAGCCTGTCTGTGTTCTGCCATGCGTCTGCTCAGTGACTGCTTGGTTTCCCCAGTGTAGAAATCAATGCATTCCTCACTGCAATGGACAGCAGACACCAGATTGTTCTTGTGGGTATGGGGTGTCCTGTCTTTGGGGTGGACCAACCTCTGATGTCTCAAAGTGTCAGCAGGTTTGAAGTGTACTGGTATGTTGTTTGTCAGAAATCTCAGTTTCCCAGGATGACAATGTTAGTGCGTCTGCTACTCTTTTCTTCCTCATCCACCTTGCTTTTGTTCTTTCTGGAACGCAAACGACCAGCTGGGGTAACCACAGGTTTTGAGCGCATCCCTCAGGTGCTTATGCTCTTTCTCTTTGGCCTGTGGGCTGGTGGGAACATTAGCAACTCTGTGTTGGAGGGTTCTGATAACTCCCAGTTTGTGTTCCAGTGGGTGGTGTGAATCAAAAAGTAGGTATTGGTCAGCGTGTGTGGGGTTTCTGTAAACACCGACACGGTGTTCTTCACAGTCCAGAATGTGTTTGTCCAAAGAGTTAATATGCTCGGTGAAGGCTGGCACCTCTTCGCTTCTAATTTTGGCCCATGTGTCATCCACATACTGTATCTGTACCAGTGACTTGGTGCTTTGTCAATGAATTGAAAAAAGTTCCAGCAAATGACATATTTGTTCTGGGTGGAGAGCGGATCTATCTTGGAGGGTGTGTTCAAGTGTAAACGTTGCCTCACAGTTTCCACTGCATGCTGGGTTGGAATAGTTTAGTGTCTGATTTTCTTGACAAGTCCATTGAGTTTTGGACGTGATGTGTTTTGCCCACCAGGGCTGTTTGTTGGCCCAATACTTAGCAATATTGTAAGTTAGAGTTAATGCTGCTGACAGTGGGTCTGAGGGGTGCTCTATCATTTTCCTTTTGTACCCACTGGTTGGGTTTTTAGTCTCCTGCTGGCAGGATTGTGACGTCATGATGCCAACACATGGCAGTATGATGGCTGATTCTGTGTCTGGTGAACCATTTGTGTGGATTTGGCCACATGTTTAGGGTCATTATCTTGCTGAAAGACCCAGTGACGACCATCTTCAGCTCTGGGCAGAGGCCACCAGATTTTCTTTCAGGCCTTTGGAAGAGAAACAGGCCCACAGCATCACCGATCCTTCCCCATACTTCAGGGGGCACCTGATGGTTGTTTGGTCTGTCTCAAAGAAACAGAGGCTCTGCTCTGTAGAAAATTTATTTAGTCTGGGTTTTTTTTATTTTCTAAAAATACTTAAATACAATTTTCTGTTTGGTCCTATTTTTTAGAAAATATGATTTGAAGCTAAACAAATTAACAAGGGGTGCCAATGATTATGCAGGGAGCTGTAAGTGTAAACAGAATTTTAGGAGCCGCTCACCTGGAGACTCTGCAACAATTCACTTTATTGTTCATTGAACAGGGACATGAGCACATTCTTAAAGACATGCATTACACCAGATCCAACTGCATGCAGCTTCTTTCCTTCTCAAGTCCCTGGGCAGGTCATCCAATCAATATGCAACAAAATCAATAGAATACACTCAAAAAATCCATCCATATACTCCATAGCTTATTTCAACCCAAACAAAGAACAAAAACAACCCAAAAAGCCAGAACATTAACAAATTCCAAAAGTCAATCGTGTACTTCAGCGGGGAAACATTTCAATTGTACGTTATTTACAGTGCTCAAAGTATTTCTGCTATTTTGGGTTCTTTGTCATTAAATACAAGCATCATTGAACACTTGGGACCTAAAATGCTGATTTTTCAATCACACTTTTCTGACATTTACATGTAGACTATCAAACTCAAAGTCCAATGCCATGGATGTCACTCAGATGATTTCTCCCCTGGAAATAAAGAGGAAGGGAAAACATGGTCATTATTTCCACATTACGTTAAAATGCAGCATGATAACTTCATGAAAAAACACTTACAAGTGATTGGTCCAATGGTTAGTGGCTTTAGTGGAGAAGACTTGAAGACATGACGTCGGGCTCTGCCGGAGCAGGACTACGTGTGGAACAACATAACATTCCAACTAGGTTCTTCAACAACAACACAACTGTAACTAACTGTATGCGACTCACCGGAATGCAAGAAGAAGTCATGCTGTCACACAGGCTGAGGCTGCAGTGGAGGTAAACATCTCCAGATTCTCCAACAAGGATGAACGAGGTAATGAAACGAGCCTTGAGGGATGAGCCGCTCATAACCACAGACACTCGCTGGCGGTCGGTGGGACATCTAAGAAAAACAGCATTTATCAGTGTTTTGCATTTTGTTTCCGTATTCACCCATGCTAAGCAAAGACATACTTGTTTTGGATGAGAAGGTTTCGTTCAAGATGGTCAGGGTCTGATGAGTGAGAAGCGAAGCATTCCTCCAAAACAACCGCCAAGCTGGGATCTTTCTTGTCCACAGAGACCTCCACGTATAATGGTGAACCCACTGGAAGGACCACCGCGCCTGCCGCATAAGGCTCTGCATAGTCTGATTTCTTGAACAGGACCATGGAGGCTTTCAGTTTGGCACCCGAGCCAACAAAGACACCTTCCATCCTGCCAGTAAAAGACACGAGTTCTCCTCTCATTATTATGTGGCTGCATGCGAAGCGCATCTTATTCTGCCTCATACGTGTTATTATGGACCAATGCGCTAACATTCTGTGTAAATGTAAGCCTTATACTTGCCTGCCTGGTGGGTCCTCATTCACAGCTCCGGATTGGCTTGATGGATCATCAGGGACCTGGTTGTGACCAACCTCTTTGCTGGGCCTTCACACAAAAATTCCACAGAACTCCTTTCAGTATCAAAACAGTCAACATATACAAATGCCGTGTTAAATAAACACTTTAGTAGTAAATACACAATACAGCAACCTGTCAGATACAACCCCAGGCCATTCATCAAGTTTCTAGTTTACTAGAATCATTCCAAACCATAGCTAATTGTGTCAATGTCCTATTTATTCATGACAACTCACGGCAGGTTCAGTCTGATGGGTGCCTTCAGTCTTGTGGGTGTGTCCAGGGTATACGCGCATGAGAAAGGAAGAACCAGGGGCAGAAAGAAGGAAGTACAGCTGTCTGGATAGATGAATAAGGCGTTGGAGTAGATGACATGTGTGCTGTTGATCTGAAAAACAGATTTCATCCACATGATTCCAAGGTGTAGGTCTTCAAAATAAATGTCTACGTGCGTGTGCTGCTTTTTACCGTCAGTGTGTTTCCACAGGCACCCGTCTGAGCGTCAGCGTCGTACCACACGACACCATGTTTGTCCCTGGTCCAGGAACACTTGCCGTCTGCCAGGTTGCCAGTCAGAGCACTATAACCAGTGGGTCTTATGCTAGCTAAATCCACACCCACTTGGATTTTGTCAGAGCCACAATTAAGGTTACTGAGTGACGGATCCAACTTGGGACTGCAAGAGGTGGTCTTTCTGTCACACAGGCTGAGGCTGCAGTGGAGGTAAACATCTTGGTGTTTTCCCTGAAGAAGGAAGAGCAGGGCGGAGAAACGAGCCTGGTGGGATACGCCGCTCTCAACCACTAACACTTGCTGGCGGTTAGTGGGGCTTCTAATAAAAAAGTTGATCATCAGTATTCTGCATCTGGTCTCCATATTCACCCCAACTAAGCAAAGACGTACTTGTTTTGGATGAGGTGATGTTGGCCAGGACTCTTTGTGTCTGATGAGTGAGAAGCGAAGCAGTCCTCCAAAACAACCGCCAAGCGGGGATCTCTCACAGAGACCCCCACATATAACGCTGAGCCCACCGGAAGGACCACCGTACCTGCTGCGTAAGTCTTTGCATCGAAGGAGTTCTTGAAGGAGTTCTTGAACAGGACCATGGAGGTTCCCAGTTTGGCACCCGAGCCAACAAAGACATTGTCCACCCTGTCAGTAAAAGACACACATACTCATAAAGCAAGTTCATTTTATTACGGCTCATACTAATTATTATGGGCCTGCTTGTGGAGCAATGCTCTAACGTTCTGAGGAAATGTAACGCTGTTACTGGCCTGCGTGGTGGCACCCCCTCTGCAGCTCCGGATTGGCTTGGTGGCTCATCGGGGACCTGGGGCTGGACAACCTCTTCTTTGGTCCTTCACACAGAAATGCAAAAATGGATGTGGGGGCCACTTTGCTGTGTACATTTATTGGACTGTACGCTATATACAAGCTTCGTGTTAGGAACGGGCTGCCCCTGGGCCACACTTTGGACACGGTGCACAGTAAGAGTGAACAGGGTGATGATTATTTTATTTTTAGTAAAGCTGCTCTGTTACTAATGTGCAGCCTTCTCATCTCTGCTGAACAATGGCAGCACGCTGCTTTCATTGTAGAAATAACATTTCAAAACAAAATGTAAAAAATATACACAAATATCAAAGTGGGCCCTGCATCCCTGCTTTACATAATTCACATTGAGGTCAAGTGTTGGGACATTACCAGGGCTTTTCTCCGGCCCGCACACGCCCCCACGCATGCGCCCACACAGAAAAATATGGTAAAACTGTCGATCCGTAAGGTGGTTTGACTGTACCGTTCCATCCCTAATTACACCATACTGACATAACATGGCTGAAACCTGTATCATTTCATCTCCATTCATTCATGACAACTCACACCACGGTCGGTCTGATGACCACATTCAGTCTGGCGTCTGTCTTCAGGGGATACTCGCATGAGAAAGGAAGACTCGCTGGCAGAACGGAAGAACTGTTTGCTGGGTAGATGAATAAAGTGTTGGAGTAGGTGACATGTGTGCCGTTGGTCTGAAAAACAAATGAAAACATTTCATTCAAATATACGCTTGTCTTTGCAGCCCTCTGCACATTTTAAACTTAACAAGAAAACAACAAACATGAAAAATAGCATTTTTACAAAGTCCAAAAAATGAGAAAAAAGTTGCAATTTTCTACTTTTTTAGTGAGAAACAGAATTTCTGGAAAATTAGGTTGTGGAAAAAGTTATGTTGCATAATCAAAACATTATGGGAGTAGTCATGAGTACGAGAAGAACATAAATATTTAGGAAATAAAAAAACAGCAGCAGAAATGGAAAAACAGTTTACAAAATCAAAATATTTTTGCAAGAGTTTACAAAATAAACTTTAAAAAAATATGAATGACAAGACAAGAAACATGTATTAATTGGAAAATTAGGTTATGGAAAAAGTGTACAAAAATAAAGTCAAAATATCATAAAGTCATAATTCCGAGCATTTTACAAGAATAATCTCATAATATTGCTAACAAATCAAATGACATTTGTGTAGCATTGCCCTACAAAATACTTTGAAACAAGACAATGAATAAACTGATAATTTTTGGAAAATTAGGTTGCGATAAGTTAAGGTCAAAATATTATGGGAATAAAGTGAGAGCCGCAATATTAATGTTACCTTCAGTGTGTTTCTACAGGCACCTTCCTGAGTGCCAACTTCGTACCACACCACACCATCTTTCTCCCTGGCCTGGGAACACGTGCTGTCAATCAGGTTGCCATTGAGTGGGTCACGACCAATTAGTCTCATCTTAGCTGAATCCACGCCCACTTGGATTTTGTCAGCGCCACAATCGAGGAGACTGATGAGTGGAGGATCCAATTTTAACTGTTCTGTGTGTAATATGCCAACATATGGAAATACATGACAGTCACCTTCACTAATATGACATTGCTGCATCATGACATTGATCATACTGTAACTCTTCTTTGCTAACTAACAGCTACGCCACAAGTATTTCTAGTTACAATTATTTGGCCAGTGTGAGTAGCAACATTGGCGCCACCTTGAAAAGGTAGTCAGCGGGTGTAAATAAGAGTGTTGCCAGTTGGTATATAACAGTGTGGATAGTGTTCCATTTCAATAACTGCTGGTGTACGCATCCAGCATGAAAGGACGTATTGATCATGACACCTGAAATCCTTGCGGCGATCAGCACGAGGAGGAGAAAGAACGCCCCTCCAGGCGTCCCCATCGTGGCGCACATGCAGCGTTCTACTGAAAGACACGACGTCATCAGACACGCATTTTGAAAGATTTGCAGTAAAGTTTGACGTTACCTCGACCAGGAAGGAGTCCAGGAGTTGGTGAGAATGTTTGTCGTCAAGAGGGAGTGTTGATAGGCTGAGGCTTGATCATAGCACACAATAACTTATCAAACACTTCAATGCTCCGTCAATAAAAGAACGCTGCAACACAAATACTCTTTAGAGTGGGGGTGTCCAAAGTGCGGCCCGTAGCTGTTTTATTGGCTCGCAGCTCAACTAAAAATATAAAATGAAAATGGAAAAATCAGCAGTATTTTATAGGAAAGTAAAAAAATTAAGTCACGGGAAAAAGGCTTTTACAATTTTGTAATGTTGGAAAAAAGTTGTATTCCAACAAGAACTTTTTTTTTTACAAGAATAAAGTCAAATCATGTAATTTTAGTAACTGAAATATGAAAGAAAACGTGTTATTTTTAAAAAGTGTATTATTATGAGAACAAATAGAATTGCCATTTTTGTCAAAATAGGTTGAGGAAAAAGTTCTATTAGGCTTTTTGACCTCATCCCAAACATCATCACACGACCACTCTAACTATCCTTTCATTCTTCAGGATGTGGCCCCCGGTGGAAAAGCTTCGGACCCCCCTGCTTTAGAGGCATTCTGTCAAGCTTACTCCGACCCAGGAGGGATGAATCCACTCGACGCCTGCAGCTTAAATGTCACACGTTATTACATCCAATCATTCTCATCGCCAACCATGTCCTTCACATTGAAAGTGACCAAACCATAATGGCGTCACACACTGACAGCTCAGTGAAGAAATGTGACGTGAAAAGCTGTATGGAGGACCACATGGGACCGAATGACATCATTAAAAGTGTCGTTCATCAAATCAATAAATTGAGCTTTCAATAATTCATTCAATGTGTCATTAATTCACTATTTGTGTCATTTATTTAATAGACCGAAACAAGCGGACTCAGACATAGATGACGTCACCCTAACGCCAATCATTGGGCTTGATTGGAGTTAGCCCCGCCCACAGAATTTGATGGGTGGTTGCCACAGAATAATTCATCAAGTACGTGTAATCATTAAATAGTGAAATAATTCAATCATTACATAAATAAATAGCCAAATAAATATATTGTTTTACATTAAATTAATTATTGAATGATTTATTTATTGATTTAATTGATTAATGACATATTTATTTTATTCATTTTGTGCCATTTGGTCCTCCATATAGCTGAATGCACCTACTTATTGCTGTGATGACTTTTTAAATGTCATGCTTGTCCTTTTCAATGCAATAACCTTAAAGCTTGATGAACAGGAAAACTGAAAAACTTTTTAAGGACTCGGGAGTTCTTATGGAGCTAAAAGCGTTCATATCTGATTTAGAAGTGTCATAGAAGTGTAAAAAGAGGAATGAATACTGCTGTGGTCGTCGATACGATGAACTATAAGATCCACTTCGTTAAAATGATCAAACGTCAATGTCACCCATACCATTCCTTCCCTATAAAAATATATTGTCCAGCCATTTCAACAAATACTTAGTAAAAAATTGCCTTTTTGCTTTTCTAACGGTATACCTTGTAGGCAATATTCATCAGGTCTTACCGGTCGGTCCTCAGGTCTTCGTTGCTCCTCCGCTGCTTCCTCCGGCGTCCACCTGCCTTCCACTCTTATCGCAGCCTGCAAGAAGACCTTCTTTTCATTCAGACGTGACATAAACGTCATTTATCGTCACGATAGAAACACTAGTCAGTCACCTGCATCACTCCTATACACTTAAAGTCACGTAAAGCCTTGATAGATACACCTGTCACCCACAACATTCCTATGTAAAGCCGTCAAAAAGTTATTTAAAGGCTTGATAGATACATCTGTCACCCACATCGATCCTGTAAAGCCACAAAATAGTGACGTGCGTATCGATGACGAGGCTGTCAAACTACTGCAACCACATGTGATGTCACGTGCAACCCAGCAATAAGCTAAATACTGAAACATGCAATGTAAGTTACAGAAAAAGTGCCATATTTATTTCAAACATTTAGTCAAAACAAAATAGCCATTTCTGGTCACAGTCAACTAAAATAACATTGCTATCAACAAATAAAAGAGGTTATTCTTAATAAATCCACAAATAACAATTCCATTAAATATTGCTGGCAATGATAATTTGTAAAGCTGCATATTTCTACGTGGCACAAACTATATAAGAACAAAGTAAAGCGCAAAGTATGAAGCTAAAGCAACCAGTGAAATTATAAACGATGACACTGAGGGATTCTTCCATGAGGTGTGACATTAGATTCCAAGTATTAAAGGAAGACGCCTGACTTACTTGCCAATCATCATTGAAAACTAATAATAGAATGTAGTCATTAATTGATTACTGTAATTTGCGGTTTATAAGCCACTACTTTTTTCTCATGCTTTCAACCCTGCGGCTTATACACTGATGTGGCTAATATGTGCTCACGTCCGTGTGCTTCCGAGCAGCACGCTCATCATAGAGAACACGTGGAGAGATGTCGGGAGTTTCATGCAGTAAATTGTAATATCAAATGTGACCAATAGATGTCGTGGTATCCTCAGTAATGTTGAGCAAATGTCTGAAGAAGAGTCATTTACGTCCGTCCGCTATTCTGGCATGAGAACATGGCAGCACACCGCGGCTGCTCGAAGACTGTTGCTGGGCCACGCCAGGGGTCAGACTCAACATGAATGCCAGGAGGGGGCAGGACACACATTAATTATTCAACTACAGTACTATAAGAATGAAAACTAATTCACACATGCCTCCGTTTACGATCGGCCATCGTTTCAACAGATTGAGACTGGCAGTTCCCACCAGATGCGTATCATTTAGACAATATGCCAGTCATTTAGTTGCTTTCCACCGTGTTCTTCTTAATGATATACATGACCTCAAATGACTGAAGTGTCAAAGTATCCATATTTTCACGAGATAATCAATTTTAGAGCGTAAAGGTGCGGTATCGGAGGTACTGACATTTCAGTATCGATCTGCACGGAACTAGTTGGCAGATCTGTTAGTGTCTTTCGGCATGCATGAAACCTGGTGCCAGCACCTCATCATACAGTGGTTTGTACAAATACAATAATTCTGAGAGAAAATAATTGAGAGACGCTGCTTCATGCAAATATGTTAAGCGTGTCCCAAAAAGATAGACAATGACCGTGGTGGGACTGGGATATGAAGTCTGAACACCAGATACTCGTGCCTTCCATCCTGTTGTGTTAGAAGCAATTGTCGCTGGCAAGCAAGTATGGTAAGCGTCACTCCGGCCGCTGGCGTCAGGTACCAACCCGATGGTGGGACGACGTGGGAAAGTTGCAGAAGTCACCCGTTTCACTGGGTTCTGCGTTAAAAGGCAAAGGCGGATAAAAGTCCGACTTCTCTAACGGCTTTGGTGCAACTGTTTTGCAGGATCTCTGTGAAAGAGGCGCATGTTAGTGATTAAAATGTCCGATGCAGTGTAAGGCGCGTGTGTGGAACGTCACATGTTAATCACATGTTGCTATCATGTGTTTGCAGGAAAGGGGTGTCAGCAGGTGGCCAGAATCTGTTGAAATGGACAAAGATCTTCGAGATGCAGATTTCAGTAAGACACCTTCTGCACATTGGCACATTTTTTTAACGATACGATACTAAGTAAAATATCACAGACACCAATGCCAGTACAGCAACGAGCCGTTAAATAATGTACTATTTTAGCACTGTCTAAACTAATCAAAAACCCTGATTGCCTGTTTTACATGAACTACAGTGCCAGTCAGTGCTTACACAGAAGATCCTTGGGTTATACGCCACTTCTGTTCCTAACTCCTAAATCAATTCCAGTTTGCTAGGGATGCCATCCATCAGTATCAGCCAATTTCCATGGCCAAGTGTGTGATACTGTAGGCATATGCCGATCAGTGCCGATCACAACAATCAACCACCTTCTATGTTCGTGTATTTTGTCATTTAGTATAATTTTAACACGTAGCAACACGTAGTATCGGTACAGTTCAAGTCAACAAAATGACAGAGGCCAAATTTCTCCACCATTTTCACTCTGTCCATCAGTTATGTGATATGTCTTATTAATGAATGTTTTATTAATAAACATGACGGAAATTCTCAGGGGTTTCCAAACTTTTGCATACGACTGTATGTGTTGACACATACAAGCTATTACGACTTATTAGGTTATGATATTCACGTCAACATGTGGGAAATGTACTTGTATGGCGCTATCTGCTTACACATTAGTTAGACAGCTGCATAGCCATGTGAAATACCCACTAAATCTACACGACTGCGCTGCCAGATGTGGAACTCGCCTATTATTAGTAAAAACAATGTGCATATTTAAGTAAATCATATGCATTTTTTGCCCAAGTGAAGCATTTTCAGGTGTAAAAATTGTTCCATTAACTAAAATATAAATACAGTCAAACCTGTCTTAGCGGCCAACTTTATTGAACGGCCACCTGCCTATAGCAGCCACTGAAAAATCCCCCCCAGCAAATTTACATGTTACAGACCCTGTGTATAGCAGTCACCTGTCCAACGCGGCCAGCGGCCCCCCATTTTGTCTCCCTTGGTCAATATCTGACCGCATATAGCAGCCAAATTACCAACTCAAGTAGAAGCTTCATGCACGAAAAAGTTTTGTTTTTCAATCAATGAAGCCGTCGTGTGTAGACTTTAATTACTGAGTCCTAGCTCAGTCACAATCATTCACAAGATCCACACAAACTGTCAGTTGTTCCACATAAAAAAGCCGTCTTCTTTTGAGCTTGCTATTTCCTGGTCAAACATGTAACTTTAAGAGCATTTGCACCAAAACATTACCGCAAAGTAGGCTGGGAACAGGACGTGCTCCCAGCGACGCTACAATAAAAAAAAAAAACATAAGCAAAGAAGGAAACTTCTCCTGTTGCTTCTGCCAACTTTGTTTATTGAACGCGGCCACCAGACAGCAGCTCAGAACACACACACATCTCTCAGCATCGTCTCTCCTTCCTGCTTGCCCACAAGGCAAAGGTTAAACAAGCCCCACTACATAGCTGTCCAGCCAATGCCTGTAAGAAATGACACCGTTTATTTCCTGGTGTGCACTGGTCAATACTGTAATGCCGCTTGTTGTGGGGAAGGAGAGACTCACGTCGCCGATGCACTTTAATGGCTTTATTAACAGCGGAGAACACTGCAGGACTTTACATCCACGCCAACATAAACACACTTCCCAACTCTCTCCAAACTCACAGCTAGCACTGAGCATAGCTCTCCTGCTCGGGACGCCCACTTCCCATCACTTCCTGATGAACTAAAGCTGTAAAAAGTAAAATATTAAAAACAAGCGTAAGACATTACGAGCACAGCTTTGTTCTGTGGGTCGTGGATATATTCTATCAGTTATTATTAAGCCTCTAGCTTCCTTTTCGTAAGTAAAAACCTTGGCTATGATTGCACTACATTGTCATGTAGACCTACAAAGTACACTTGGAAGAACAAGAGGTGAATAAATGTATTGAAACTGATGTGAAACTGATGAGGGGTAGGATTAAATAAGCTTTGCTTCTTCCTACTCCTTTTTGAACAGGCAAAATTGTGAATTGTACTATGTGATGTGCTACTGTTTGACTCATGCATGTTCAGGATTAAAACCATGAACCATGATAATAACAAGCCTAGTAGTAGTGTACAACTTTTATCCACAGTCCGCAGTGCCCTCTACTGATCAACATTATTATTTAAAAAAAAATGTCCCCCTTTTTTTTCTTTTTTTCCTCTACTGGTTAACATTCAAACTGGACGCCAACCTGTCTATAGAGGCCACCTGTCTATAGCGGCCACTTTTGCAGACTCCCTCTAGTGGCCGCTATAGACAAGTTTGACTGTATAAGCCATTAAGACCACCATTGAACTTGTGTATGTAGTATTCTACATTGGTCACTCGGTGTCAGTAATTGTTTGGTGTGAGAATCACCAGACTTGATCTCAGAAACAGGATGTTAATGCAGGTTTAAATGATCTCACAACTGGCACAATAATAATACTCAGAATAATAACACAGGTTACTGTTGCCGCTATAGCGCACAACAAGCTAAAACTCAACTCATAACCCCCGACATCACTTCCTGTCCACCAACAATTCTGCTCCCCTACAAGGAGAACTGTCTTTAATGGCTTATTTTCTCTGATTATATCAACTATATTGGGTAATAGGAGTGTAAAGGTAACTTTAGTGGTGTTATGTCATGTCTAGAGGGCTCTAATAATGTTAAAGTGTATTTAGAAGGTGGTTAACAGGTTTTCTATGTCATAACTCTGAATATTCCATTTCTAACAATGGAATTGTGGAAATTCACTTATCACGGTCAGGTCTGGAACCAATCCGCAATAAACGAGCGATTACTGTAATCCATGTCATTGGTATCGGCCGATGTCACTCATGGATGATCAGTATTGGAATCGGCAGCAGAAAACCCTGATCAGAGCACCCATACTGACGACAAATGAGGAACGGGTACCTCTGCACGCTCTTTCCAGCGACCGCAAAGCAGCTGCACATCGTGCCAAACAGGAAACCGCAAACCAAAATAAGAGCACAAAACAGGCAGCGAGGCAAAAACTTAAGGAAAAGCAAAACTAAAGGCCAATCTCTCATGCGGAACATAAAGTGCTGATTACGCGAGGGGAGTGCCAGTCTATATGTTGGGCATGTCTTGCGCAATAGCATGAGAAAGGCTGCTACGACACTGCTAGCTAGTTAAGCGACGTAGGATGGATGAAACCACTCTCTTATTATCTTTGTAAAGGCAGAATCGTTGCTGCATCTTTAATATTGGATGTTGTTAGATTCAGCACGTGTACCTAAAGAAGTGTCCAGGTAGGGTATATGTAGCGAAAGAACATTAACCGTTCCGGTGGTGCAATGTTGATATCGCTGTCTTGCAGGACGGCTACTGGGAGCTGACCGCAGAGCTGGGCAGGTGCATTGACGTCGACCTCGACGTCCTTGCCAATGAGTTCCTCACAAGCAAAGGCATCCGCTCTCTCGGTGAGATGGTCTTCCATCCTTGTAGGCCGCACCTGCTTCAGGGAGCAGTGCAGTGAGCTCACGTCTTGTCTTGTGCAGGCGTGAAAGCCCACGCTGACATCCTGAGGCTGCTGGCGACTCTTGTGGTCCTGCAGCTGATGAGGTTGGAGAAGCTGCCGGAAGGCCAGCTGCTGCGTACGCTGTTCGCTTTCGAGGAACCTCCGATCAGGTAAGGGTCTTCACACCCTCGGGCTCCTGGTTCTGGAAATGTAAACAGCCCTCAAAAAAAATTTTGGCGGCAGAAGCAGGCCGGCCCGCTGGCAGATCGTCAAGAATGCGGTGGACTGGGTCCGCTGGGCCGACCGCCAGTACCCCTGCGTCTGCAGCCGGCTTGAGATGGGTTCGACCTGGGAGTCCGTCACCCGCCAGCTCCTGGGCTACGAGGTCTTGCCCGCCTTGTCGCCTCTTGCTGGCCTGAACCTGAGGAGGAACACGTCCGCCGCATGTCCCCCTGTGGTCGTCCAGTGAGGACACCCGGCAGCATGGCAGGAAAGAAGGACGGGTCGCAACATTAGGTACACAAGCTGAAGCGATTCCACACGACAGTATTTATATACTTTTTGGTATTCAGTGTTCCCTGGTTTATCGCGGGGGATAGGTTCCCAAAATAACCTGCAGTAAGTGAAATCCGCAAAGTAGCCAACTTTATTTTTTTTTCAATGATTCTACATGTTTTAAGGCTGTAAAACACCTCACCATACACTTGATACACTTTTCTCAGACAGACATGAACATTTTCCTGCATTTCTCTCTTGTTTAAACACTCTCAAAGTCCAAACCTTTGTTTGAATTTTAATGATCAACCTACTAGGTTGGACACAAGAAATTATTAATAGTGACTCACACGTATTTCACTCTTCTGGTCGTGCCTCTTCATCATCCTGGCGCCGTTCTGCTCTACTGTAGCGTTTTTGTATTATTGTCAAAACATATTGTTCCTCTCGTCGTACTTTCCTCCTTCCTTCCTCCTTTCATAATAGCACCCTGCAGCCGCAACTGCTTCCTCTTCTGCCTTTTGGGTCCGACCGCAGGTACCTTTGACGGTGCAGAACATTTTGGAAACAGCAAGTCGGCGAAAGGTGAACCGTGATGTAGCGAGGGAACACTGCAGTACTGAATCTCGTTGGGTCGGCGCTTCTCAGCTGAAATTTTTGAAGTCACGTTTCTCACAATGTTTTTTTCCATGTCCTTCCCCTCCCGCTCAAGCTTGACATATATATATATATATATATATATATATATATATATATATATATATGTGTGTGTGTGTGTATATATACACTGCTCAAAATAATTAAAGGAACCTGGACCAGGGCATCACTGCGGTACCTGGACGCATGGAGGAGATTCCAGGAGAGCTGGACAGGGCCATAGAAGGTCCTTCAACCCTCAGCAGGATCGGTATCTGCTCCTTTGTGCAAGGAGGAACAGGATGAGCACTGCCAGAGCCCTACAAAATGACCTCCAGCAGGCCACTGGTGTGAATGTTTCTGACCACCAATCAGAAACAGGCTCCATGAGGGTGGCCTGAGGGCCTGACGTCCTGTAGTGGGCCCTGTGCTCACTGCCCAGCACCGTAAAGCTCGATTGGCATTTGCCATAGACCACCAGAATTGGCAACTACACCACTGGTGCCCTGTGCTCTTCACTGATGAGAGCAAGTTCAACCTGAGCACATGTGACAGACGTGAAAGGGTCTGGAGATGCCGTGGAGAACGTTATGCTGCCTGCAACATCATTCAGCATGACCGCTTTGGTGGTGGGTCAGTGATGGTCTGGGGAGGCATATCCCTGGAAGGACACACAGACCTCTACAGGTTAGATAACGGCACCCTGACTGCTATTAGGTATCGGGATGAAATCCTTGGACCCATTGTCAGAACCTACGCTGGTGCAGTGGGACCTGGGTTCCTCCTGGTCCACGACAATGCCCGACCTCATGTGGCTAGTGTATGCAGGTAGTTCCTGGAGGATGTCCAGGAGCTCATTGATGCCCTGGTCCAGATCTGGGAGGAGATCCCCCAGGACACCATCCGTAGTCTCATTAGGAGCATGCCCCGACGTTGTCAGGCATGCGTACAAGCACGTGGGGGCCACACAAACTACTGAGAATCATTTTGAGTTGCTACCATGACATTTTAGCAAAATGGACCAGTGTGCTGCATCATTTTTTCACTTTCATTTTTGGGGTGTCTTTGATTTCCCCCTCTATAGGGTGATCATTTTCATTTCTATCAAATGATGTGGCATCATTTTGTTACTAATACATCACCCACTTATTATCAGGAAAGATATTCAAGATCATTTTCCCCCAGTTTAGATCTGATGTGTTTTCCAAGCGTTCCTTTCATTTTTTTAAGCAGTATATAAAGATGCCCTTTAATAACTAACACACGGGTGTCCAAAGTGCAGCCCGCTGCGGTTTTTATTGGCCCACGCCACATTATAAATGTCTAATTTAACAAGAAAACTTAAAAAAAAAAACCCACAACAACAACAAAAATGGAAAAAGCAACAGTAATTTTACAAGAATAAAGTCAAAATATTAAGAGACAAAAGTTGGAGTATAATGAGAAAAGGTCATAATATGATGAGAATAAAATGACATCATTTTAGCAGCAAAAGGTTGCAATATTAAAGTCGTAATATTATGAGAACCAAACAAAACAATGAACTCAGTTGTAATTTGTGGAAAATTTGGTTGCAGAAAAAGATGTAATGTTGTAATGTAAGAAGAAAGTCAAAATATGAGGGCAATGACGTAATTACAAGAATAACATTTACAAAAGGAAAGTTTAAATAGTTAAATTAGTTGAAATTTTAAAAAAAAGTGAAGTTAAAAAACGACAACAGAAATGTAAAAACAGCAGTAATGTTTTCAGAATAAAGTGAAAATACTCAGAGATGAAAGTCGCAATTTTATGACAATAACTTGCAATATTAGGAGGAAAAATGCCATTTTAGTAGCATAGAGTTGAAATATTAAAGAAAAATGTTACTTTTTAAAAGTCATGATATTATGACAAACTAAAAAAGAAAATATAAATTCATTGTCAAATTCATGTCAGTCATTTTTGGAAAATTAGTTTGGGGAAAAAGTTATAATATGGGAATAAAGTCAAAATATGAGAATGAAGTCATATTATAAGAAGAAAATGTATGAAGATTATGAGGCAACAGCAGCAGGAATGGGGGGGAAAAGAGCAAAGAGTGAATTTGATTGTAGTAATTTGCTTTTTCACCGATATCACACCGCTGAGATGCACTGTTTTCTTGAAATGTATCGAACTTCTTAGCATAACTGCACAAAATAGCAAAGCTGCATCCTTTCATTTTTCTCTGTGTGGCCCTTGTTGGAAAAAGTTATTTGAATGGGACGGTGACAGATAGCCTGTAATGCTAAAATATTTAGCTGGTTGATAATTGTACTACAAATTATCGTAGAGAAATGATAATATCGACTTTTTTTAGACCATTTTTTTGTAAATGTTTTCATTAATTTTTTATTAAGTGTCATGTCACATTTGAACCACTAGATGGTGCTCAAGTATAGTGTACTTTAGTACGTGTAGTGCATGCGCCTGTACAGACTCAACCTGTCTCTGTTAAGAAACAAAAACAAAACACTCCAATAAAACCTAGACACACACACACACACACACACACACACAGTTATGTAGTGTATTGTCCAATCAATGTAGCGGATCATGTTTGTGCTGGACCACCGCTGAGTTGTGGCGCAATATGCAATGTTGCTGATATGCCCTTCAACATGTCTTCTTTTACGCAGTTTTATTGCTGTTTGTGACATGTGCGTGTACGTTCTTCCAGGCAATTTGTACTGTCTGTCAAACATTTCCCCAAATGTTGGCTTTTCAACCGTATTGAAAGGTTGCATTTCTTTTGCAATGTAGCGAGCGACACTGTGATTTTGCGCTGTTTTGTTTAATATTTGCTCCGCCCGTCAAACGCCTCAGTAAGCATCGACTGTCTGGACGAAAGCTGTACTGCGCATCCACACTGGAACCGTGGCATTTGGCTTAGAAACTATCGCTCTTGTGCCTTTATTCGTATTTGCGTCTGCTTGCTCAACGCTAACTGCTAGTACTCGGTGTAGCCATTCACTACACAGGCCCCGCCTCCATGTACTGGGACAAAGACGCTGAGTAGCCGACAGGAGGTTCACTCTCTCCGTTCATGCCACTATAGAACCAATGTGCACGCACACATGCAGAGAGAGAGAGAGGAGCCTCTTTGTTAAAGATTCTCTTACGATATCAAATACCAACGTATGTACATACTCTATTTTATTATCTGAAGGGGATCAATCATCCAAACATCCTGTGATTATCTGTTTATTCTGGAGAAGTGGAAAAGTACTGTGAGTGGACTGAGAGAAAACGGTTGAGATAAAGAAGCACCTGGTCTGCGAGGCATGACCAAGGCTGTCAGGACAGGACAGCTCCAGGCAATTCAAGGACAAAAAGCACATTCCGCAGTCACGCGCTAAGCAGCCGCTTCCTCAACGGTCCACTCCCGGAACTACCTGTGACTAATATCGAAACTTAACTTACCACGTCCATCTATGTGTTACCATGCCCATCTATGTCAATAAAAAGAAGCAGGAGAGTGTGGCACGGATTCTCTCTCCTTGCGCAAGAAAATCTCAAGCCTTCCAGTCTGGGTCATTTTGTTAATTCACAGGTTGGGGGCAAGTTCCCCTGACACTCTTGTCATCCAGCCTGTGTTGCACAGAGAGATGAGGAAATGGAACAATATGCACATGTCAATTTATGGAGGCGTCCAAATTATTGACCTCGCTCTTTTCTATTGTTCGATTCATCGTTTTATCCATTATGGTGACAAGCCTAGCGAAGGAAAAGAAGGGCAAAATGGGAGGGTTGACAGAAGGGATGAGAAAGCGATGAAGCGTTTCTTTCGTCATGCATTTACTGTGTAATCAACTAGAGTTCACGAGAGGCTTGCCGCCGGAGCACACCTCCTCAACCCGGTGTGCGTGCACCGCCGTTGAAGCCTGCATCCAGCCTTTGCCTTTAGCGGGGGGGTCTCAAACTCAGTTTACCCGGGGGCCACTGGAGGTAGTCTGGGTGAGGCTGGGCCTCAGCAAGTATTGGGAGTAAGGCTCACGATAACGATCATATCTATAACGATATCGCGTATGCTGCAGGAAACACGTTCAGCATGTTAGCTCACTTAAAGCGGCATCATTCGGCAGTGAACGTTACAGCTACAAGAAAGAATACCTTAGTTAGCTTAGTGCTAACACCGATAACGTCGGCATATAAACAACCTCTAGCAAACAAATCTGACCGGGCCAAAGCAGTAACACGTGGTATTGGAGTTTGTATAGCCACGAGATTACGACCACGTTCAGTTGTTGAGAGCGCTGGCTTTAAGGACAGTCATGGAACAAATGATTAGACCACCCTCGTTTCTCCAGTTTCATTTTCATTTTAATGCCTGATACAACTACAGGTACCTTTGTTTGGACAAATATAACAATAACAACAAAAAAATAGCTCATAACCGTTCGATTTTTTGGCAGTACAATGCTGTAGCTATTCATGTTAGCAATTTGGTTATTATCAAGAAAAGCATGGAAGTTGCTGGATATCAGCTCTTAAATTAAACTCTTATGAGTTATATTTGTTATCATCATATTTGTCCAAACAAATGTACCTTTAGTTGTACCAGACATTACAATGGATCAATAAACTGAGGAAGCAAGGCTGGTCTAATCATTTTTTCCATGACTGTACATGATTACAGTTCTTGTACCTCGCTACAAAATACCATCACGTCCTCACTTTAGCCAGAAAGTTATACCAGCACTTTATGAAAAAGCTAATTAATTGTCCATAGGTATGAATGAGAGTGTGAATGGTTGTCTGTCTAAATGTGCCCTGCCATTGGCTGGCGACCAGTCCAGGGTGTACCCCGCCTGTCGCCCCAAGTCAGCTGGGATGGGCTCCAGCATGCCCCAGCTACCCTATTGAGGATAAGCGGTATAGAAAATGGATGGATGGACAGATGGTTGGACTTCACGTGCAACGGACAGATTTAACTAACTGTCCATTACATTTCACTAAGTCTAATGGGTCGCTTTTATTTATTTTAAAAAATGTGTTTGCATTTTTTAAATAAAAGCACTTTAAGACATTTTTTCTGCCTTTTTTTGTGCCGAAAATGACCCACTTCAAGAAACTGAACCGAACCAAAATGACATATTAGTGTACCGTTCCACCCCTAGTATTTACTTACCTGTTACATGATGTGCTGTCATTTCGTGTGTGTGCGTTAGCACCACGATTGTAGGCAGTGTTCTGTTTCGTGACCCCCATTTCGCCATGTGACTCTTAGTTCCGTGGTAGGTTATGCTTTCACCCTGTGAGCATCATTGGCTTAACTTCGAGCTTGCGGGCCGCATTTACAGTAGTCTTTCCTGTCAAGTCACGGGCCGCAAAATCTGACTTGGCGGGCCGCAAATGGCCCGCGGGCCGTGAGTTTGAGACCACTGGTCTAGGAGTTTGTCGTTGGCAGAAAATGCACAGCCGCTGGATTCACCAAACGTGGAGTTCCTCGAGCCACGCTTTGCCATGCCCAGTTGCGAGTATTTCTCAGATGTTTGCTTACTGTTGTACAGTGTTGTTTACAGCCACGTCGAGAAGCTAATTGCTGATGGTGTAACCATTAGCTTCACAACAGATATGTGTTAATTCCACCACAGGAGATATGTGACGTTACACATATCGGTATCGTTTGATATCGTAATCGGAAATTGAAGGTTGGACAATATTGGCATATCGGATGTTGGCAAAAAAAAAGCTAGTTATTTTTCTTCATAATGTAGCGTTATTCTCGTAAGACGTTTTCTGGTTGGATTATTACTTTTTTCTCTTAAAATTATGACTTTATTCTCGGAAAATTGTTTTTGTTTTTTTTGTTTTTCATTTTCCAACAATTTCAACTTTTTTTCATGTAAAGTTTTCCAAAAATGACAACTTTGTTTTGTTTATTTTTCATAATATTACAACTTAAAATGATGTTATTTTTCTTCATAATGTAATAACGTTATTCCCGTACAACTTTTACTGTTGGATTAGAACTTTTTTCTATGAATATTATGACCTCATTCTTGGAAAATTACAGACGATTTTTCCATTTTGTTTGTTCTCATAATATCACGACTTTAAAAAAATGTTTTTAATATTCAAATTAAAGCGACCAAAAGTATGTTATTTTTCCTTTTAATATTAGGATGTTATTGTCATAAAATATTGGCTTTTTCGTGTTAGTTCGCAACTTCTTATTAGAATATTTTGGCTTTATTCTTGTAGAATGACTGCAGATTTTTTCATTTTTGCTGTTTTGTAGTATTCTTGTTATAGTCAATTTTTTAGAATGTGCCATGGGCCCGAAATGGACCCCGGGGCGCACCTTGGACACCCCAGCAATACGCTTTGCACCGGGAGAAGACTTGCTTGTATATTGCATTTGTACGTTCATGCTTTTGGAGTTGTATTTTGTGAAATAAACGTTTTTTTGGTGAAGTGCATGCAAGTGGCCCAATCATTTTCTCCACAAATAGCCAGTATAGTTTTTAAAAGTAAAAATTCTGAAGACGTACCTGGAATGATGTGATTCATGAATGACAACATTACGCTATGTTTGTCATCCAGAAAGTGTAACATGCCCCCAGCGCCGATGCGGTGTTCTTAACGGTGACAAACGCTACAAAAAATGCAGCAGTGAGTATTGCTGACAGCTTTAATGACAATAGCGCATAAACAGGAAGAAGCAGACGACGTGGTTGGCATCTCAGCGAGCCCATCCGTCTTAGAGGCACGTGGCCGTTTCCTTGGAGGGGCACATTTGGCCGAAGCAGATCTCCTTGAAGCCGGTCGCCTTGGTCATCCCGCTGGCTGTATGGTGAGGAAAGAGCATCAGAAACTCAAGTGAATTGCTGCGGGTCCTTGAACGCATCACTCACCGTTCATCAGGTTGTAGAGGAGGCAGTAGTCGTTGGGGCTGCTGGCGGTGGTGTTGACTGAGGAGCTGCTAGACGCCTGCCAGGGAAGGACACAAGGATGGAGGGTTTTCATGTACGTCCACAAGGTAGCCAAAACATTAGGAACAGCATCTACAGCCCTCATCAGAGATGACATTGTGCTAGTGTACCTAATCATTTGAATGTTAGACTAAAAGACACACACACCTTTACTTTGCAGAACTTTGGGGAGGACGGTGGGCTGAACTGGAAGGTGATTTGGTTGGTTTTGTTGGTGTTGGGCGACGTGTGCGTCATCTGGAGGACGGAGGGCGAGTACTTCACAAACTAAACAACACAACAACACAACTTGTCACACAACAACTTTCTTGCACTCCCTTGGAGCACATTGTCACGTATCACTAACTGTAACTAAATGTGTTTATTATTTTGTATTTTTAATCTTGCAGACAGAAATACATTTGCATACTGTGATCAACTTTGTATTTTTTAAGTATTGTTATACTTTGAATGTTGATGAACTGTTTATATTTATTACTATTTCTGTATAGTTACATTTTTGGTATTATAATTATTTACAGAGTGCACAGAATGATATAATTTTCTACACAGGGTAAATTTAGTTGCTGAAACACATGTTACACCTTAAGATTGTGACACTTTAGTTGCAATATTCTAAATAATTCCATTGCAGGGCTTAAGTAAGTAGAAGTGGGTTTTTTTGTTTCAAAAAAAGGTAGGAATAAAGGACCAAATAGTGTCAACTGGGCTTTGACAATATATACTGAATTTAACAAGTACGTATTAAATATCCATATTCCCCATGCATTATTTTTTTCAACATATTTTTCATATTTTGCACAAATTGGCATCTTTGACATATTTTTTTTGGTCCACATGAATTACAAAATGGAATCATTTATGAAGTTGTCCATGATGACATTATTGAATGAAATCATATTGTGGTCATTGAATTGACTTATTTGACTAGACTTACAGAATGTGCTCCCTAGATGGTGTACCTAAGAGTGAAAGGCGGGCCCACTGAATGATGAAGCGATACGACCGCCACTTAAAGCAGCCCTAGGATGCATGCATCGGTTGGACATAATCCGGGTGTGTTGTGGCGAGGATTGAATATGCCGTTTTTACCCGGTACATGCACGTCTCCTGCAGGCTGTCCCTGCAGGTCTGGCTGCTCCAGGCCGCCGCCTGGCCGATGAGCGCGTTGAAAGGTTGCACACAGTTCACCCTGAACATCCTGCTGGGCAAAAAAAGGCGTTAGACACAAGAACCAAACAAAAAAGCAACAGTCAACATAAGTGTGCTACCAGACAACTTGACAGGTGGGCTCCTGGGCCTCAGCGCTGAACGGCAGCAGGAAGGTGAAGGCGGCGAGCAGAGTTGGGTTCATGGTGGCTTTTGGTTGCAGAGTCAGTGCCAGGGCGAGGGCGGGACGTGCTTCTGGGCTTTATGGAGCAAATTTATTCAAGCCCCGCCTCCCAAGGGATCACTGCACTTTCACCACGAAATGCAGCGAGACGGATGGAGGCGTCAGCGTCACATTGCCTCTTCTCGTCCATGCTGCCTCGATAGCACAAGTGTGAACAACTTCCTGGAAGATAGTGGTGTGGTTTTATTTGATTGGTCCTCCGTGACGTGCTCTGTATGAGTATGAAATCAGCAAATCGGTCACGCACACCGCCATTACTTTGTACATACATGGTGTTTTCCCCCTTCCTGATTTATTTATTTGCACATTTCAGAATATCAAACTAATTGAAGTGTTAGTCAATGGCATCACAACTGAACACAAACTGCAGTTTTTAAATGAAACTTATTCAGGGAGAAAAAAAATCCAAACCTACATGGGCCCTGTGTGAAAGAGTGATGTGCCTCCCCTGTTAAAACATAACTCAGATTAATTGAGATCTATCAGTATGGAAAATGTTATAAAGCCATCTCTGAAGCTTTGGGACTCCAGCCAACCACAGTGAGAGCCATTATTCACACACAGTGAAAACAAAAAACAATGGTGAACATATCCAGGAGTCGCCGGCCAACACCGAGAGTGCAGCGACGACTCATCTGAGAGGTCACAAAACACACAACAACAACATCCAAAGAACTGCAGGCCTCACTTGCCTCAGTTAAGGTCAGTGTTCATGACTCCACCATAAGAAAGACACTGGGCAAAAATGGCCTGCATGGCAGAGTTCCAAGACCAACACCATTTCTGAACTAAAACAACATTAAGGCTTGTCGTAATTTTGCCAGAAAACATCTTGATGATCCCCAAGACCTTTGGGGAAATGCTCTGTGGTCTGACCAGACAAAAGTTGAACTTTTTGGAAGGTGTGTGTCCCATTACATCTGGCGTGAAAGTAAAGCCGCATTTCAGAAAAACATCATAGCAGCAGTTAAATATGGTGGCGGTAGTGTGAGGGTCTTCAGGACCTGAAAGACTTGCTGTGATAAATGGAAGCATGAATTCTGCTGAAGGAGAATGTCTGACCATCTGTTGGTGACCTCAGGCTGAAAGCAACTTGGGTTCTGCAGCAGGACAATGATCCAAAACACACCAGCAAGTCCACCTCTGAATGGATGAACACTTTGGAGCGGCCTAGTCCAAGTCCTGACCTGAATCCTATTGAGATGCTGTGGCATGACCTTAAAAAGGCGCTTCATGCTGGAAAGGCCTCCAATGTGGCTGAATGACAACAATTCTGCAAAATTCCTCCCCAGCGCTGTAAGAGACTCATTGCAAGTTATCACAAACACTTGATTGCCGTTGTTGCTGCTAAGGGGGGCCCAACCACTTATTAGCTTTAGGGGGCAATCACTTTTTCACACAGCGACATGGAGCTTTGGATGTTTTTTCTCCCTTAATAACAGTTTCATTTTTAAACACTTTTTTTTGTTCAGTTGTGTTGTCACTGACTAATATTTACATTTCTTTGATGAAATGAAATATTTAAGTGGGACAAAACATGCAAAAAATAAGAAACCAGGAGGGGGCAAACACTTTTTCACACCATTGTATTTGACAACACAAGTGAGTCCAGCTCACAGTGAACATGTCTAAATTGTGTGGTTGGAATATTTAGTGTGAGTTAATCGGTTCCAGACCCGACCGTGACAAGTGAAGTAGGATTCCTTATTTATAAATGGAATATTTTGTTGGTTAAAGCATATAAAAACTGTTGATGATCTTCCAAATGTGTTTTTTAACATGATTAGAGCCCTGTAGACATGAAACAACACCCCTATAGTCTTCTTAACACCCCCATTCATTACCCAATGTAGCAGGCAAAATAACATAAAGTAAGACATTGTCAGGGTTCACTTCCTGTCCCTGCCGCCTGTGTTTCCCTGCCTTCTCCTGGGCGTGTGCTTTACCATTTCAGGTGACCTCTCTCCGGCTGGAGGCGGGACTACTGGGCGCACCTGCCTCTGATGAGCCAGCACATCCTTTTAAGCGGATGGATGGCAGCTGGGAGACGCTGGATTATTCCCAAACGGTTTGTGCCACGCACACGGACACCCATTCTGGCTCTTTGGACTTTTTCTTCTTCTGGCAGTCCCGGCAGACTCCTCATTCCCCAAACCTGTAGTCCAGCGTGCTCAGTGTCTCCCAGGAGGTGTGCCCAGTACTCCCGGCTCCCCCAGGCAAGAACTCCCTCGGCTCTTTCCAGTGCTTCCTTCATGGTGCCCCCTCTTTGTTCAGCCCCTTGACTCCCACACCATCGCCTTGTGTTCAGCCTATGATTAATTAAAGACTTACTCACCTGTACACCTGCCTCCCGCCTCTGCATTCGGGGTCCAGCGCCCGCCGCACATAACAGACATATTAGACATATACAAGACATAACATACTCTCGTCAATGCAATGGCAGCTGAATGACACTATGTCAGGATGGTGGTAAATTAGTCAGCCTTTTTGAAATAGACACAGGGCACTATTTCTTACGGGCAGATGCTCAAAACACAGCATCAACATTTCAACACTTAATAGTTCTCGTCTTTTACGGCCTTATTTCCTAAAAGCTAGCTCTACCCCTAACCCAATGTGCCGAACGTCACTGCCCTCCATAGCCCACACTCAGCTCAGAACCACACAATAGACCTGTCACTACAGTAACATTACTGACACCTAGTGACCAGTGTAGAATACTACATATTATGTCTTTGAATGCGTCCTCTGAATGCCTTATATTTGTATTTTTTGTTTTGACTGATCTTTTAAGGCACACGGAATATTGTGTTCTGTGGCTACATAAACATGGAACCTACCAAAAGAAACATTAGACTCCCGTCCCGGATTAGATTACGTTCTTTAGTAATCAGCAGTAGAACAGGACATACAGTAGGTAAGTTAATACATCTGTAAATACATCTTGAGTTAAATATGCAAATGTTTTTTCTACTAAGAAAGGACATTGTCAACCAAGACAGCAAAAACCGTAATCGAGTGAAGCCACAAAACTCACATGGTGCAGTGTCGAGGAACGACTTTACGGTCATAAAAACGCTTACTGAAATGTATCCCATGAGCACCATCTAAAAATAAGATCTCATAAAATGTCTTGAATGAGATTTTGAAAGATCTTAAAACGTATTCATGTGACTTTTATTTCGAACAAATGCAATTTTTGAGCACGTTGTAACATAACTACAAAGTGGAACTGGAGACCCTGCAGCCCGCTCACAATGTATCCACTTTCCTTCATGTGGTTTTTTTTGCCAATATGGATGTGCAACGGGTCTTCAATTGTATTCATTATGCTATTTTTTAAAAAGTGTGAAAAAAGCCTTCAATTTGACTTGTTGAAACCCGCAGAGACCCTGGAATGGAGTTTTTTTTGTTTTTTTTTAATTCTTGTTCAAAAAGCCTAATGCAATTGGGCGCAATTTCATTGATCAAAGCAACAAAAGGCTGGATTGTCAAAGAAGGGGTTTTATCGCTGTTGTAAATAAACGTTTGTCCCACGGGATTAAACGAGACCAATTGTCATTAACTTTGTTGTGTAAAAAACGCAGCACAAGACCGCAGCGACACGCCGCTCCACTTCACGCCGCTCCACTTCACGCCTTTGTGTGGGGAACATCACTGTCAATCGGGGGCCCTGTCCTCTCTGAAGTGTGCCGAATCATCTAAAGGAGCATGGAAGTCATCCGGACTCCCTGTGCAGACGTAGCAAAGATTTATGTCTTCCCCACAAACACTGGCATGCAATTAGAACACATCAGCACAAAAATCACTTTCATTTTTAGGATTTTGAAAACTGTTTCCGGAGTTGCAAAATCTGATAACACCAAAGAGGTAACGGACAGTCTTCTTAAAGGAAAAGTGCACTTTTTTGGGAATTTTCCCATCATCCACAACCCCAGGCATGTAATGGATGCACGTAATGGGACACACCTATTCTGCCAATTAAAACACCTCCAAAAAGCTCCAACAAGGTTTTATGGTTTTCTATCCATGTTGTGAGCCTGTAGAAAGAGGCAGATTCATGATAACATGTCATACTTATAGTATTTTGGTCATTTGAAGCATTTGCAGAGCTTCCTTCGTGGGCACATTGATTTCACATAGTAACTAATGATGTGCAATACCACTGATTTTGTTTCCGATCAGATATCGAGTAAAATTAGGCAGGTAACGGCGATACCGATTTGTTACCGATACTGTACAAATTCACCTCCTGTGTCTGGTGAAAAGTATTCTATTTCATATCATAGGATAAATAACACATGCAAATTAAAGGCATTATAAATTTAAATCAATTCATAATGTAAGTGTATGTAAGCCACACCCACTAAATGTAGAGAGAAAACCAGATTTGTGTATATAAGCCGCACCGGACTATAAGCCGCACATGTCCACGTCGTAAAAAGACATATTGTGGCACGCACGAGTCTGTGAGGACCAGGCAGCTCTTTATTTGACAGGAGCCAATCACAAGCTACAAGGGAACTCACAACGAGCTCGTCAACTCATCGGAAATCTCAGGAGGTCATTACGCCACATGATAGTCTGACTCACCGTTTCATCTTACAAAGAACGCTAAAATCATCACATAGCAACTTAACACTCAAAATACATACCTGAGAAATATACAAACATGTACCAATGCGAGTTTAGAATTTAGCTTTCCTACCAAAGCAGTTCATTGAGCTGCAATGATTCATTCAGCAAGCGGCACAGTATTTAAACGATTAGTTGTAGTACTTAAGTATAGGAGAAGTCACGAGTTAAGTACATGGGCATAAATTAGCCGTAGCGCTGTATAAGCTGCAGGGTTCAAACTTTAAGGAAGAAGTAGCGGAAGGAAGAAGTAGCGTCTTATACACCGGAAATTACGGTAATTTAAGTACCGTAATCTATTTTAGACCCTGACATATATTGAGGTCCTGGGGTGATTTACAATATAGCCAAGCTGATATACAACAAGTGAAAAACAGAGGACAAAATCTGATAAAACATGTGAAAATGGTATTCTAAACAATAAAAAAGAAAATAAGTCAAATAAAACCATTCGAATCAATGATCAATTATTAAGAACTACTGGAAGAATGAAAACTTTATTCACAATTCACACACGGCTCAGTTTACGATCGGTCGTTTCAGACAAACATTACCTCAAACGACGGAAGTATCGATATTTTGATTTGAGAGTCGATATCAGAGCATAAAGAGCTGGTATCGCCAGTATCGATATTTTAGTATCGATCCGCACATCACTAATAGCAACAAAGAAAGGAACGCTACCCCTAGCGTCAAAAACCCAGCAGCAGTGGCGGCAGCTCCAACATGTAGCGTTACCTTTCGCTAGTGGCCTGAGGCATTGTGAGCGAATGTGTGCTGACGCTATTCACTAGCCGGTGTGGCGTGGCGTGGTGTCACTACGCCAGGAAACGTAGTTCTTGGGTGTAACAGTGTTAATAATAACAATGTAGCTTGGTTAATATGCAGGTCACATTATGTAAAGGGAGCGCTTTTTGGAGGTTTTTTCAGAAGGTGTAATAGGTGTGTCCCATTACGTGCGTTGTTAGCTGCCTTTTGTTTGATGTCTTTACAAAGCATGGAAGAGAGAAAGATATGTGTGAAGGTCAAGGTAAACTTTATGCTCCCCAAGGGGCAATTTGTTCTACAGCCAGCAGTATCACACAGACACAAACCAACAATAAATACAAAATTTGAAATTAAAATGTATATAACTGTGTTTGTGCTCTTCCATTTCCTCGTTCTGTTCGTCACAGTGGAACGTGATAGCTGAAACGGGGTAGGACTGAAGAAGCTTTGCTTCTTTCTTCCTTCTCCGTTTGAACATGTGGAATTGTGACGTATGACGCATAATCACGTAACTTGAATGCATGTTCAAAGGAAATTCAACCAGAACCAGAAATCTCTTAGGTAGCTTTTTGTGGCCTTCCCATAAACCATGATGTTGAACAATCTTTATTTTCAGGTCAGGAGGAGCCCGTGTTGCCCCTTCTACTTTTCTTCAAATGAATTCTAAATAAGGTGACATGCTTCATGTTGTTTTTTGGTAATTGAGGCATCAATTTCAGTGGTTTATTACAAAATGCGCCAAAAAACTTCAGCGTCCACATTTGCAACATGTAACAAGTTATTGCAAAATGCATTCAATAACTTTAGAACAAAATGCAAGGCAATTATGACACAATGCGCCGTTATTACATAATGAGGTGAACATTAAGAGACAATGTGATTATATTAGGCTTGGTTACTTACTTTGTTTCATAGATGAGGCCGTGTCCGCTACTTCAGAGATAAACGTGGCTCTCTAGTGGACACGGACGGCACTACACGTGCAGCCGAAAACCCAAAGCTGACTTACTGTTGTGTTTATTGTTTGTTCAGTGTTCAACAACTTCAGTTGAATGTGCAAATCAAGCATTTTGTGATTTTCATTTTTAAAACATTGAAAAGAAAATAATTTAAAGCAGGGGTCTCAAACTCAATTTACCTGGGGGCCTCTGGAGGCAGTCTGGGTGAGGCTGGGCCGCATCAGGATTTCCACAAGAAAAGCTCTGATAAAAACATTCCAATGGTCTCAAATATCTTTATTTTTTAACACAAAATAACATGAAAAATTTAATCAACAATTAGAAAATAAATCAACCAATCAGTTAGAAATAAAATGTATTTCTCACTGTTAAAATAATAATAATAATCATACGGCAGATATAGACGGCTGAAATTTTTTAAATTAAGAATAAGAAAATAAATCAACCAATCAGTAATAAATCAAATTAATCGATTACTGATTGGTTGATTTATTTTCTAATAAATAAATAAAATGTATTTAACTGAGTAGTTGACATATTTTCTTATTCTCAATTCATTTTTTTAATTTATTTTTTTTAAGAATAAGAAAATAAATCAACCGATAATCAATAAATAAACCACAAGAAAGAAAAGAAAGCACGTGTAGTTGCTGACGAGAGAAAACTAATTATTTGTATTCACATTCCAATGTCTGTGTTAACAGTTCTTTCTGAAAAGTGGAATATGGAGAAAGCGTAACTTCTCCAGGGATTACAGAAACAGGGAAGAAGGAATATGAATATGAAATATGAATGAAGAAAACCGGAAACACTGGAGGGGGATAGGAGGAGGGGGACAGGAAGCTCCATAGACATCCATTAAGCAATGTACTGTAAAGGTGTGTTGATGATCGAGATCACTACAGACAGACATAGGCTGGACCACAGATCACAGCACCTCCTTCATTTCTTAACAAAGATCGGCGGAGAAGCGGCGGCGCCGAGCGGAGTCAGCGGCTTCACGGCTTCTCCTCCGCCGAGCTGAGTCGAGGAATGAATGAATGAATGAGCGAGCGAGTGAAGGCGGGAAGGCGTTGGACTGCCAGGCAGTGAAGTAAAAGTTGATTTTTTTTCGGTTTTATAGAATTTTTGTCGTTCATTATATATTTTTTTGTTTACAGGATTTACAGGAAAAAAAAAGAAAAATATGATAGCTTTCAGAAATAAATGTAATTTTAATGATCAATCTAGTCTCAGACTCGCGCCCCCGGGCCAACTGCAGCCCCCGGGACGATAGTTGGTGGCCCGTGTCTTAATATGAAAGATTGTTGTTAGTGTGGCCCGCAAGTTCGATACGAATGACACTTGTCGTGTGCGGAGCTGAACGAACCAATCACGGTGAGGTATATGGCTCTCGAGGGCGGGACCTCGGCCGGGCAGTACGTCCAACGCACTGAACTCTATTCTATTGGAAGGGGCGTCACGGCTGACCCCATGAAGCCATTGTCGGCCATCTTGCTTCACCCAAAAAAGCACACGCATACACATACATGTATCTTCATTTACTACATTTGTTGTGGTTCGGTATAAAAATTAACATAAAAATTAACACGAATTAACAAAAATTCAATTGAAAAAGAGTAAGTTTACTAGACCCAAATCTCAAAATTTCCCTCCAGTTTAAGGTTTTTCCTACCTCTATGGTGTGAAATTACAATGCATAACAAGTCCATTTTAGTGTTCACAAGGTATTTGTTATAAGGATCTACGTAGTATCAAAGTTAAATGCAACGCATACCTTCAGAACAGGGGTCTCAAACTCACGGCCCGCGGGTCATTTGCGGCCCGCCAAGTCAGATTTTCCGGCCCGTGACTTGACAGGAAAGACTACTGTAAATGTAAGAATGTTGATGATTTCAAAGATGGCGCCCTCCGTGGCAGGCGTCTCTGTGACACTCTCCCGTGTTTTTCTATTTTTTGCTATTTTATTGTTCATTTTGGACATTCAACACACTCACGCAGTACATTACAACAGAGAGACACTTTTGAACATCGGCAGGGTTCACCATGAACCTTCATTTAGCCTCTCAGACTTTGCCTTTCTTCTGTGCCGGGAGAACGCAGCAGCCTGCGGGCCCGGTGAGCTGAATACCCGGCGAGCAAAGCATCCGAGGCGTAAACGAGGCAAGCGGGCCGGCCTGCATGCTAGGCTAAAAGCTAAAGCGACTAGGCCACCGCTACCAAGCCTGCTGCTAGCCAACGTCCGCTCCCTCGAAAACAAGATGGACGAACTACGAGCAAGGATTACAGCTCAACGTGAGATCAGGGAATGCTGTGTCCTCACCTTCACAGAAACCTGGCTGACGGAGGATATACCGGACTCGGCGATCCAGTCGGAATCATTTGCTGCTTACCGGGGAGATCGGACTTTAGCGTCTGGTAAACACAGAGGTGGCGGCGTCTGTGTTTACGTAAACAAACGGTGGTGCACAGACGTACAGACGATGGAAAAGCACTGCTCGCAGGACATTGAGCTGCTGATGGTGAAATGCAGACCTTTGTATTTGCCTCGTGAGTTTAGCGCTGTGTATTTAACTGCTGTTTACATCCCACCACGAGCTAACACCGCTAATGCACTAGGCCTCCTGCATGACATCATTGATAAACATGAGACCAAACACCCAGACGCTGTATTTATTATATCTGGCGATTTCAACCACTGTAACCTCAGGACTGTCCTCCCCAAATATTACCAGCATGTGAGCTTTCCCACAAGGGAAAATAACATCCTGGACCAAGTCTACAGCAACATGAAAGGTGCTTTGAAGGCTGTTCCAAGACCCCACTTTGGAAAGGCTGACCACATCTCAATATTCCTTTATCCAACATACAGACAACTTCTTAAAAAAGCTCCCCCTGTAAGTACAGCAGTTAAAGTATGGAATGAAGAAACTGATCAAGTACTTCAGGACTGCTTTGGCTGCACAAACTGGGATGTGTTTAAAACTGCAGCGGGGAGGGAAGATTGTACTGTTGATTTGGATGAATATGCTTCTGCTGTTACTGGCTACATTAGCACATGCATAGAGACTGTTAGCACCACCAAGTATTACAGAAAATACCCTAACCAAAAACAGTGGATGAACTGTGATGTAAGGGCTAAGCTACGTGCTCGTTCGACTGCATTTGTCATGGGCACCGCTGATGACTACAAAAAGGCCTCAGCCATCTTCTATGCTGTGGGCTGCTGGAGAGGGGGCAGCACGGACAGGGACAGGAGCAGGATCAATAGACTGATCAGGCGAGCTAGCTCTGTCCTGGACGGTCCTCTGGACTCCGTGGAGGAAGTGGGGGAGAGAAGGATGTTGGCTAAGCTGACATCCATCATGAACAACACCTCTCACCCGCTACATGACACTGTTGTTTCCCTGAGCAGCTCCTTCAGCACCAGACTGTTACACCCACGGTGTAAGAAGGAGAGGTTCCGCAGGTCCTTCATACCGACCGCTGTCAGGCTCTACAACACCTGCACCACCTGAACCATGTTGTAGACACTATGCTTTCTTTACACTGTTCTCTTTACTTGTCTTGCTGCTGTAACAAGTAAATTTCCCCGCTGTGGGATAAATAAAGTACATACAAAAAGGCCAGATATGACCTGAGGAGGTCCATACGGGAGGCCAAAAGACAGTACAGACAGAAGCTGGAGGGCTACTATTCCACCTCAGACCCTCGGCGCATGTGGGTGGGGCTCCAGCACATCACAGACTATCGACAGCAGAGTAGCGTAGCCACGTCCAGCCAAACCACACTTCCTGATGAGTTGAATGAGTTCTATGCCCGCTTTGACACCCAAACTCCTGATGAGCAGAGAGGGTGGCTGAACCTGGGGAGCACACAGGACTCACCTCTCATGGTGACATCAGCTGATGTGCGCAGGGTTCTAAACAAAACAAACCCACGAAAAGCAGCACAAGCATCTGTACCGACCTGCTTTAAGTCCACCACCATAGTGCCCGTACCCAAGAAGAGCAACGTGACCTGCTTGAATGACTATCGCCCTATAGCACTCACTCCTATTGTTATGAAGTGCTTTGAAAGAATAGTCATGACCCACATCAAAAAGAGCATCCCGGCAACTGTGGACCCTCTACAGCAGGGGTCACCAACGTTTTTTCTTGCGAGAGCTACTTTTAGAAAATGAATAAGGCCACGAGCTACTCATTTTTGTAGAAAAGATTTTCATACCTTATTTCAACCCAAACAGATCAAATATGCTTGTTTTACCAAAACATTCACAAAATGCTGGTATCCACAACTCACATTTTATGTTTCAGAATACTTTTCTCTCTAGTGTTCTCACGTTGTTAACTGAAAACCTGAATGAAAAGCAGGCTTGCGGGCACCTCATGTGGCCGTGGGGGGCTACCTGGTGCCCGCGGGCACCACGTTGGTGACCCCTGCTCTACAGTTTGCATACCGCCAGAACCGGTCCACGGATGATGCAGTCAACACTGCCATCCACACAGCGCTTTCTCACCTACAGGGCCAGGACACATACGTCAGAATGCTATTTATAGACTATAGCTCTGCTTTTAATACAGTCAGCCCCCACAAACTCACAGATAAGCTCCTCACACTTGGCCTGTCTCTCTCCCTCTGTAACTGGGTGTTTAACTTTCTAACAGGCAGGCCCCAGTCAGTCAGAGTCCACAATCGCACATCCAGCTCAGGAATTGTGAGCACTGGGACCCCACAGGGGTGTGTGCTGAGTCCACTCCTCTACACGCTCTTCACCTACAATTGCGTGGCCTCCCACAACAACACCAGCATCATTAAATTTGCGGATGACACTACAGTCATCGGCCTGATCACTGGTGGTGTTGAAACATCATACAGAAGAGAGGTGATGGACCTCATAGCTTGGTGTCGTGATAACAATCTCCTTCTCAATACAGATAAGACTAAAGAGATGATCATCGACCCAAGAACAAGGGAAAAGGAGCCGCATAGACCCCTGTTTATTGATGAGACTGAGGTGGAGAGGGTGAAAACCTTCAAGTTCCTTGGCACACACATCAGCGAGGACCTCACCTGGTCTCACAACACCCAACAAATTCTGAAGAAGTCCCAAAGGAGACTGTACTTCCTGAGAAGACTGAGGAAATTTGGCATGTCCACCACAATCCTGAGTTGCTTCTACAGATGCACTATGGAAAGTGTCCTTACCGCCTCCATCACTGTTTGGTACGGTAACTGTACAACACGTGATAGGAAGGCACTCCAGCGGGTGATCAAGACCTCACAGAACATTGTTGGGGCAGCCCTCCCCTCACTGCAAGACATTTATAAAACTAGAGTCCTACGCAGAACACACAACCTCATCAAGGACAGCACACATCCACAACACTCATTATTCACACTCCTACCGTCAGGCAGACGCTATAGGAGTTTGAAGTCCAGGACCACAAGGCTGGCGAACAGCTTTTACCCACAGGCCATCAGGCTTCTCAACGAAGCACTCACACACGCCGCACGCAACACACGCACACACTCATAGCACTTTATTTATTTATTTATTTATTTGTATTATTTATTTGAATTAATGTGTCTTCTGTTTTTGTTGCTTAATTTATTGGTATTTATGTTTCTTATGTTCTTATTTTTTGTGTTTTCTTTCTTTTCTTGGGAGAATGAACAGAATAAGATTTTCATTGCATAGCATAACTGCTGTTTTACGATGCACATGACAATAAAACTCTCTTGGATCTTGAATGTAAGAAAGAATGAAAATGCGGCCCGCAAGCTCTAAGTTAAGCCAATGATGCTCACAGGGTGAAAGCATAACCTACCACGGAACTAAGAGTCACATGGCGAAATGGGGGTCACGAAACAGAACACTGCCTACAATCGTGGTGCTAACGCACACACACGAAATGACAGCACATCATGTAACAGGTAAGTAAATACTAGGGGTGGAACGGTACACTAATATGTCATTTTGGTTCGGTTCAGTTTCTTGAAGTGGGTCATTTTCGGCACAAAAAAAGGCAGAAAAAATGTCTTAAAGTGCTTTTATTTAAAAAAATGCAAACACATTTTTTAAAATAAATAAAAGCGACCAATTAGACTTAGTGAAATGTAATGGACAGTTAGTTAAATCTGTCCGTTGCACGTGAAGTCCAACCATCTGTCCATCCATCCATTTTCTATACCGCTTATCCTCAATAGGGTAGCTGGGGCATGCTGGAGCCCATCCCAGCTGACTTGGGGCGACAGGCGGGGTACACCCTGGACTGGTCGCCAGCCAATGGCAGGGCACATTTAGACAAACAACCATTCACACTCTCATTCATACCTATGGACAATTAATTAGCTTTTTCATAAAGTGCTGGTATAACTTTCTGGCTAAAGTGAGGACGTGATGGTATTTTGTAGCGAGGTACAAGAACTGTAATCATGTACAGTCATGGAAAAAATGATTAGACCAGCCTTGTTTCCTCAGTTTATTGATCCATTGTAATGCCTGGTACAACTAAAGGTACATTTGTTTGGACAAATATGATGATAACAAATATAACTCATAAGAGTTTAATTTAAGAGCTGATATCCGGCAACTTCCATGCTTTTCTTGATAATAACCAAATTGCTAACATGAATAGCTACAGCATTGTACTGCCAAAAAATCGAACGGTTATGAGCTATTTTTTGTTGTTATTGTTATATTTGTCCAAACAAAGGTACCTGTAGTTGTATCAGGCATTAAAATGAAAATGAAACTGGAGAAACGAGGGTGGTCTAATCATTTGTTCCATGACTGTCCTTAAAGCCAGCGCTCTCAACAACTGAACGTGGTCGTAATCTCGTGGCTATACAAACTCCAATACCACGTGTTACTGCTTTGGCCCGGTCAGATTTGTTTGCTAGAGGTTGTTTATATGCCGACGTTATCGGTGTTAGCACTAAGCTAACTAAGGTATTCTTTCTTGTAGCTGTAACGTTCACTGCCGAATGATGCCGCTTTAAGTGAGCTAACATGTTGGACGTGTTTCCTGCAGCATACGCGATATCGTTATAGATATGATCGTTATCGTGAGCCTTACTCCCAATACTTGCTGAGGCCCAGCCTCACCCAGACTACCTCCAGTGGCCCCCGGGTAAACTGAGTTTGAGACCCCCCCGCTAAAGGCAAAGGCTGGATGCAGGCTTCAACGGCGGTGCACGCACACCGGGTTGAGGAGGTGTGCTCCGGCGGCAAGCCTCTCGTGAACTCTAGTTGATTACACAGTAAATGCATGACGAAAGAAACGCTTCATCGCTTTCTCATCCCTTCTGTCAACCCTCCCATTTTGCCCTTCTTTTCCTTCGCTAGGCTTGTCACCATAATGGATAAAACGATGAATCGAACAATAGAAAAGAGCGAGGTCAATAATTTGGACGCCTCCATAAATTGACATGTGCATATTGTTCCATTTCCTCATCTCTCTGTGCAACACAGGCTGGATGACAAGAGTGTCAGGGGAACTTGCCCCCAACCTGTGAATTAACAAAATGACCCAGACTGGAAGGCTTGAGATTTTCTTGCGCAAGGAGAGAGAATCCGTGCCACACTCTCCTGCTTCTTTTTATTGACATAGATGGGCATGGTAACACATAGATGGACGTGGTAAGTTAAGTTTCGATATTAGTCACAGGTAGTTCCGGGAGTGGACCGTTGAGGAAGCGGCTGCTTAGCGCGTGACTGCGGAATGTGCTTTTTGTCCTTGAATTGCCTGGAGCTGTCCTGTCCTGACAGCCTTGGTCATGCCTCGCAGACCAGGTGCTTCTTTATCTCAACCGTTTTCTCTCAGTCCACTCACAGTACTTTTCCACTTCTCCAGAATAAACAGATAATCACAGGATGTTTGGATGATTGATCCCCTTCAGATAATAAAATAGAGTATGTACATACGTTGGTATTTGATATCGTAAGAGAATCTTTAACAAAGAGGCTCCTCTCTCTCTCTCTGCATGTGTGCGTGCACATTGGTTCTATAGTGGCATGAACGGAGAGAGTGAACCTCCTGTCGGCTACTCAGCGTCTTTGTCCCAGTACATGGAGGCGGGGCCTGTGTAGTGAATGGCTACACCGAGTACTAGCAGTTAGCGTTGAGCAAGCAGACGCAAATACGAATAAAGGCACAAGAGCGATAGTTTCTAAGCCAAATGCCACGGTTCCAGTGTGGATGCGCAGTACAGCTTTCGTCCAGACAGTCGATGCTTACTGAGGCGTTTGACGGGCGGAGCAAATATTAAACAAAACAGCGCAAAATCACAGTGTCGCTCGCTACATTGCAAAAGAAATGCAACCTTTCAATACGGTTGAAAAGCCAACATTTGGGGAAATGTTTGACAGACAGTACAAATTGCCTGGAAGAACGTACACGCACATGTCACAAACAGCAATAAAACTGCGTAAAAGAAGACATGTTGAAGGGCATATCAGCAACATTGCATATTGCGCCACAACTCAGCGGTGGTCCAGCACAAACATGATCCGCTACATTGATTGGACAATACACTACATAACTGTGTGTGTGTGTGTGTGTGTGTGTGTGTCTAGGTTTTATTGGAGTGTTTTGTTTTTGTTTCTTAACAGAGACAGGTTGAGTCTGTACAGGCGCATGCACTACACGTACTAAAGTACACTATACTTGAGCACCATCTAGGGGTTCAAATGTGACATGACACTTAATAAAAAATTAATGAAAACATTTACGAAAAAATGGTCTAAAAAAAGTCGATATTATCATTTCTCTACGATAATTTGTAGTACAATTATCAACCAGCTAAATATTTTAGCATTACAGGCTATCTGTCACCGTCCCATTCAAATAACTTTTTCCAACAAGGGCCACACAGAGAAAAATGAAAGGATGCAGCTTTGCTATTTTGTGCAGTTATGCTAAGAAGTTCGATACATTTCAAGAAAACAGTGCATCTCAGCGGTGTGATATCGGTGAAAAAGCAAATTACTACAATCAAATTCACTCTTTGCTCTTTTCCCCCCCATTCCTGCTGCTGTTGCCTCATAATCTTCATACATTTTCTTCTTATAATATGACTTCATTCTCATATTTTGACTTTATTCCCATATTATAACTTTTTCCCCAAACTAATTTTCCAAAAATGACTGACATGAATTTGACAATGAATTTATATTTTCTTTTTTAGTTTGTCATAATATCATGACTTTTAAAAAGTAACATTTTTCTTTAATATTTCAACTCTATGCTACTAAAATGGCATTTTCCCTCCTAATATTGCAAGTTATTGTCATAAAATTGCGACTTTCATCTCTGAGTATTTTCACTTTATTCTGAAAACATTACTGCTGTTTTTACATTTCTGTTGTCGTTTTTTTAACTTCACTTTTTTTTTAAATTTCAACTAATTTAACTATTTAAACTTTCCTTTTGTAAATGTTATTCTTGTAATTACGTCATTGCCCTTGCCCATTGCCCCTTGACTTTCTTCTTACATTACAACATTACATCTTTTTCTGCAACCAAATTTTCCACAAATTACAACTGAGTTCATTGTTTTGTTTGGTTCTCATAATATTACGACTTTAATATTGCAACCTTTTGCTGCTAAAATGATGTCATTTTATTCTCATCATATTATGACCTTTTCTCATTATACTCCAACTTTTGTCTCTTAATATTTTGACTTTATTCTTGTAAAATTACTGTTGCTTTTTCCATTTTTGTTGTTGTTGTGGGTTTTTTTTTTTAAGTTTTCTTGTTAAATTAGACATTTATAATGTGGCGTGGGCCAATAAAAACCGCAGCGGGCTGCACTTTGGACACCCGTGTGTTAGTTATTAAAGGGCATCTTTATATACTGCTTAAAAAAATGAAAGGAACGCTTGGAAAACACATCAGATCTAAACTGGGGGAAAATGATCTTGAATATGTTTCCTGATAATAAGTGGGTGATGTATTAGTAACAAAATGATGCCACATCATTTGATAGAAATGAAAATGATCACCCTATAGAGGGGGAAATCAAAGACACCCCAAAAATGAAAGTGAAAAAATGATGCAGCACACTGGTCCATTTTGCTAAAATGTCATGGTAGCAACTCAAAATGATTCTCAGTAGTTTGTGTGGCCCCCACGTGCTTGTACGCATGCCTGACAACGTCGGGGCATGCTCCTAATGAGACTACGGATGGTGTCCTGGGGGATCTCCTCCCAGATCTGGACCAGGGCATCAATGAGCTCCTGGACATCCTCCAGGAACTACCTGCATACACTAGCCACATGAGGTCGGGCATTGTCGTGGACCAGGAGGAACCCAGGTCCCACTGCACCAGCGTAGGTTCTGACAATGGGTCCAAGGATTTCATCCAGATACCTAATAGCAGTCAGGGTGCCGTTATCTAACCTGTAGAGGTCTGTGTGTCCTTCCAGGGATATGCCTCCCCAGACCATCACTGACCCACCACCAAAGCGGTCATGCTGAATGATGTTGCGGGCAGCATAACGTTCTCCACGGCATCTCCAGACCCTTTCACGTCTGTCACATGTGCTCAGGTTGAACTTGCTCTCATCAGTGAAGAGCACAGGGCACCAGTGGTGTAGTTGCCAATTCTGGTGGTCTATGGCAAATGCCAATCGAGCTTTACGGTGCTGGGCAGTGAGCACAGCGCCCACTACAGGATGTCGGGCCCTCAGGCCACCCTCATGGAGCCTGTTTCTGATTGGTGGTCAGAAACATTCACACCAGTGGCCTGCTGGAGGTCATTTTGTAGGGCTCTGGCAGTGCTCATCCTGTTCCTCCTTGCACAAAGGAGCAGATACCGATCCTGCTGAGGGTTGAAGGACCTTCTATGGCCCTGTCCAGCTCTCCTGGAGTAACTACCTGTCTCCTGGAATCTCCTCCATGCGTCCAGGTACCGCAGTGATGCCCTGGTCCAGGTTCCTTTAATTATTTTGAGCAGTGTATATATACACACACACACACACACACACACATATATATATATATATATATATATATATATATATATATATATATATATATATATATGTCAAGCTTGAGCGGGAGGGGAAGGACATGGAAAAAAACATTGTGAGAAACGTGACTTCAAAAATTTCAGCTGAGAAGCGCCGACCCAACGAGATTCAGTACTGCAGTGTTCCCTCGCTACATCACGGTTCACCTTTCGCCGACTTGCTGTTTCCAAAATGTTCTGCACCGTCAAAGGTACCTGCGGTCGGACCCAAAAGGCAGAAGAGGAAGCAGTTGCGGCTGCAGGGTGCTATTATGAAAGGAGGAAGGAAGGAGGAAAGTACGACGAGAGGAACAATATGTTTTGACAATAATACAAAAACGCTACAGTAGAGCAGAACGGCGCCAGGATGATGAAGAGGCACGACCAGAAGAGTGAAATACGTGTGAGTCACTATTAATAATTTCTTGTGTCCAACCTAGTAGGTTGATCATTAAAATTCAAACAAAGGTTTGGACTTTGAGAGTGTTTAAACAAGAGAGAAATGCAGGAAAATGTTCATGTCTGTCTGAGAAAAGTGTATCAAGTGTATGGTGAGGTGTTTTACAGCCTTAAAACATGTAGAATCATTGAAAAAAAAATAAAGTTGGCTACTTTGCGGATTTCACTTACTGCAGGTTATTTTGGGAACCTATCCCCCGCGATAAACCAGGGAACACTGAATACCAAAAAGTATATAAATACTGTCGTGTGGAATCGCTTCAGCTTGTGTACCTAATGTTGCGACCCGTCCTTCTTTCCTGCCATGCTGCCGGGTGTCCTCACTGGACGACCACAGGGGGACATGCGGCGGACGTGTTCCTCCTCAGGTTCAGGCCAGCAAGAGGCGACAAGGCGGGCAAGACCTCGTAGCCCAGGAGCTGGCGGGTGACGGACTCCCAGGTCGAACCCATCTCAAGCCGGCTGCAGACGCAGGGGTACTGGCGGTCGGCCCAGCGGACCCAGTCCACCGCATTCTTGACGATCTGCCAGCGGGCCGGCCTGCTTCTGCCGCCAAAATTTTTTTTGAGGGCTGTTTACATTTCCAGAACCAGGAGCCCGTGGGTGTGAAGACCCTTACCTGATCGGAGGTTCCTCGAAAGCGAACAGCGTACGCAGCAGCTGGCCTTCCGGCAGCTTCTCCAACCTCATCAGCTGCAGGACCACAAGAGTCGCCAGCAGCCTCAGGATGTCAGCGTGGGCTTTCACGCCTGCACAAGACAAGACGTGAGCTCACTGCACTGCTCCCTGAAGCAGGTGCGGCCTACAAGGATGGAAGACCATCTCACCGAGAGAGCGGATGCCTTTGCTTGTGAGGAACTCATTGGCAAGGACGTCGAGGTCGACGTCAATGCACCTGCCCAGCTCTGCGGTCAGCTCCCAGTAGCCGTCCTGCAAGACAGCGATATCAACATTGCACCACCGGAACGGTTAATGTTCTTTCGCTACATATACCCTACCTGGACACTTCTTTAGGTACACGTGCTGAATCTAACAACATCCAATATTAAAGATGCAGCAACGATTCTGCCTTTACAAAGATAATAAGAGAGTGGTTTCATCCATCCTACGTCGCTTAACTAGCTAGCAGTGTCGTAGCAGCCTTTCTCATGCTATTGCGCAAGACATGCCCAACATATAGACTGGCACTCCCCTCGCGTAATCAGCACTTTATGTTCCGCATGAGAGATTGGCCTTTAGTTTTGCTTTTCCTTAAGTTTTTGCCTCGCTGCCTGTTTTGTGCTCTTATTTTGGTTTGCGGTTTCCTGTTTGGCACGATGTGCAGCTGCTTTGCGGTCGCTGGAAAGAGCGTGCAGAGGTACCCGTTCCTCATTTGTCGTCAGTATGGGTGCTCTGATCAGGGTTTTCTGCTGCCGATTCCAATACTGATCATCCATGAGTGACATCGGCCGATACCAATGACATGGATTACAGTAATCGCTCGTTTATTGCGGATTGGTTCCAGACCTGACCGTGATAAGTGAATTTCCACAATTCCATTGTTAGAAATGGAATATTCAGAGTTATGACATAGAAAACCTGTTAACCACCTTCTAAATACACTTTAACATTATTAGAGCCCTCTAGACATGACATAACACCACTAAAGTTACCTTTACACTCCTATTACCCAATATAGTTGATATAATCAGAGAAAATAAGCCATTAAAGACAGTTCTCCTTGTAGGGGAGCAGAATTGTTGGTGGACAGGAAGTGATGTCGGGGGTTATGAGTTGAGTTTTAGCTTGTTGTGCGCTATAGCGGCAACAGTAACCTGTGTTATTATTCTGAGTATTATTATTGTGCCAGTTGTGAGATCATTTAAACCTGCATTAACATCCTGTTTCTGAGATCAAGTCTGGTGATTCTCACACCAAACAATTACTGACACCGAGTGACCAATGTAGAATACTACATACACAAGTTCAATGGTGGTCTTAATGGCTTATACAGTCAAACTTGTCTATAGCGGCCACTAGAGGGAGTCTGCAAAAGTGGCCACTATAGACAGGTGGCCTCTATAGACAGGTTGGCGTCCAGTTTGAATGTTAACCAGTAGAGGAAAAAAAGAAAAAAAAAGGGGGACATTTTTTTTTAAATAATAATGTTGATCAGTAGAGGGCACTGCGGACTGTGGATAAAAGTTGTACACTACTACTAGGCTTGTTATTATCATGGTTCATGGTTTTAATCCTGAACATGCATGAGTCAAACAGTAGCACATCACATAGTACAATTCACAATTTTGCCTGTTCAAAAAGGAGTAGGAAGAAGCAAAGCTTATTTAATCCTACCCCTCATCAGTTTCACATCAGTTTCAATACATTTATTCACCTCTTGTTCTTCCAAGTGTACTTTGTAGGTCTACATGACAATGTAGTGCAATCATAGCCAAGGTTTTTACTTACGAAAAGGAAGCTAGAGGCTTAATAATAACTGATAGAATATATCCACGACCCACAGAACAAAGCTGTGCTCGTAATGTCTTACGCTTGTTTTTAATATTTTACTTTTTACAGCTTTAGTTCATCAGGAAGTGACGGGAAGTGACGGTGGGCGTCCCGAGCAGGAGAGCTAGGCTCAGTGCTAGCTGTGAGTTTGGAGAGAGTTGGGAAGTGTGTTTATGTTGGCGTGGATGTAAAGTCCTGCAGTGTTCTCCGCTGTTAATAAAGCCATTAAAGTGCATCGGCGACGTGAGTCTCTCCTTCCCCACAACAAGCGGCATTACAGTATTGACCAGTGCACACCAGGAAATAAACGGTGTCATTTCTTACAGGCATTGGCTGGACAGCTATGTAGTGGGGCTTGTTTAACCTTTGCCTTGTGGGCAAGCAGGAAGGAGAGACGATGCTGAGAGATGTGTGTGTGTTCTGAGCTGCTGTCTGGTGGCCGCGTTCAATAAACAAAGTTGGCAGAAGCAACAGGAGAAGTTTCCTTCTTTGCTTATGTTTTTTTTTTTTTATTGTATCGTCACTGGGAGCACGTCCTGTTCCCAGCCTACTTTGCGGTAATGTTTTGGTGCAAATGCTCTTAAAGTTACATGTTTGACCAGGAAATAGCAAGCTCAAAAGAAGACGGCTTTTTTATGTGGAACAACTGACAGTTTGTGTGGATCTTGTGAATGATTGTGACTGAGCTAGGACTCAGTAATTAAAGTCTACACACGACGGCTTCATTGATTGAAAAACAAAACTTTTTCGTGCATGAAGCTTCTACTTGAGTTGGTAATTTGGCCGCTATATGCGGTCAGATATTGACCAAGGGAGACAAAATGGGGGGCCGCTGGCCGCGTTGGACAGGTGACTGCTATACACAGGGTCTATAACATGTAAATTTGCTGGGGGGGATTTTTCAGTGGCTGCTATAGGCAGGTGGCCGTTCAATAAAGTTGGCCGCTAAGACAGGTTTGACTGTATTTATATTTTAGTTAATGGAACAATTTTTACACCTGAAAATGCTTCACTTGGGCAAAAAATGCATATGATTTACTTAAATATGCACATTGTTTTTACTAATAATAGGCGAGTTCCACATCTGGCAGCGCAGTCGTGTAGATTTAGTGGGTATTTCACATGGCTATGCAGCTGTCTAACTAATGTGTAAGCAGATAGCGCCATACAAGTACATTTCCCACATGTTGACGTGAATATCATAACCTAATAAGTCGTAATAGCTTGTATGTGTCAACACATACAGTCGTATGCAAAAGTTTGGAAACCCCTGAGAATTTCCGTCATGTTTATTAATAAAACATTCATTAATAAGACATATCACATAACTGATGGACAGAGTGAAAATGGTGGAGAAATTTGGCCTCTGTCATTTTGTTGACTTGAACTGTACCGATACTACGTGTTGCTACGTGTTAAAATTATACTAAATGACAAAATACACGAACATAGAAGGTGGTTGATTGTTGTGATCGGCACTGATCGGCATATGCCTACAGTATCACACACTTGGCCATGGAAATTGGCTGATACTGATGGATGGCATCCCTAGCAAACTGGAATTGATTTAGGAGTTAGGAACAGAAGTGGCGTATAACCCAAGGATCTTCTGTGTAAGCACTGACTGGCACTGTAGTTCATGTAAAACAGGCAATCAGGGTTTTTGATTAGTTTAGACAGTGCTAAAATAGTACATTATTTAACGGCTCGTTGCTGTACTGGCATTGGTGTCTGTGATATTTTACTTAGTATCGTATCGTTAAAAAAATGTGCCAATGTGCAGAAGGTGTCTTACTGAAATCTGCATCTCGAAGATCTTTGTCCATTTCAACAGATTCTGGCCACCTGCTGACACCCCTTTCCTGCAAACACATGATAGCAACATGTGATTAACATGTGACGTTCCACACACGCGCCTTACACTGCATCGGACATTTTAATCACTAACATGCGCCTCTTTCACAGAGATCCTGCAAAACAGTTGCACCAAAGCCGTTAGAGAAGTCGGACTTTTATCCGCCTTTGCCTTTTAACGCAGAACCCAGTGAAACGGGTGACTTCTGCAACTTTCCCACGTCGTCCCACCATCGGGTTGGTACCTGACGCCAGCGGCCGGAGTGACGCTTACCATACTTGCTTGCCAGCGACAATTGCTTCTAACACAACAGGATGGAAGGCACGAGTATCTGGTGTTCAGACTTCATATCCCAGTCCCACCACGGTCATTGTCTATCTTTTTGGGACACGCTTAACATATTTGCATGAAGCAGCGTCTCTCAATTATTTTCTCTCAGAATTATTGTATTTGTACAAACCACTGTATGATGAGGTGCTGGCACCAGGTTTCATGCATGCCGAAAGACACTAACAGATCTGCCAACTAGTTACGTGCAGATCGATACTGAAATGTCAGTACCTCCGATACCGCACCTTTACGCTCTAAAATTGATTATCTCGTGAAAATATGGATACTTTGACACTTCAGTCATTTGAGGTCATGTATATCATTAAGAAGAACACGGTGGAAAGCAACTAAATGACTGGCATATTGTCTAAATGATACGCATCTGGTGGGAACTGCCAGTCTCAATCTGTTGAAACGATGGCCGATCGTAAACGGAGGCATGTGTGAATTAGTTTTCATTCTTATAGTACTGTAGTTGAATAATTAATGTGTGTCCTGCCCCCTCCTGGCATTCATGTTGAGTCTGACCCCTGGCGTGGCCCAGCAACAGTCTTCGAGCAGCCGCGGTGTGCTGCCATGTTCTCATGCCAGAATACCGGACGGACGTAAATGACTCTTCTTCAGACATTTGCTCAACATTACTGAGGATACCACGACATCTATTGGTCACATTTGATATTACAATTTACTGCATGAAACTCCCGACATCTCTCCACGTGTTCTCTATGATGAGCGTGCTGCTCGGAAGCACACGGACGTGAGCACATATTAGCCACATCAGTGTATAAGCCGCAGGGTTGAAAGCATGAGAAAAAAGTAGTGGCTTATAAACCGCAAATTACAGTAATCAATTAATGACTACATTCTATTATTAGTTTTCAATGATGATTGGCAAGTAAGTCAGGCGTCTTCCTTTAATACTTGGAATCTAATGTCACACCTCATGGAAGAATCCCTCAGTGTCATCGTTTATAATTTCACTGGTTGCTTTAGCTTCATACTTTGCGCTTTACTTTGTTCTTATATAGTTTGTGCCACGTAGAAATATGCAGCTTTACAAATTATCATTGCCAGCAATATTTAATGGAATTGTTATTTGTGGATTTATTAAGAATAACCTCTTTTACTTGTTGATAGCAATGTTATTTTAGTTGACTGTGACACAGAAATGGCTATTTTGTTTTGACTAAATGTTTGAAATAAATATGGCACTTTTTCTGTAACTTACATTGCATGTTTCAGTATTTAGCTTATTGCTGGGTTGCACATGACATCACATGTGGTTGCAGTAGGCACCAGCTCAAGCAAACGAATGTATTTGTGGCGAGACGTCAAGTGAGTTTTGGGAAAAGATGTTGCTAAGATAGTCCATCATAAAGGGAAACATGTTCAAGAAACAAGCAAAAAAAAAAAAAGGTTTTGTGTAAAGTGGGGCCAGGGGACTACTTGTAATAATGCCTAATATTATGAAAAACAAACAAAACAAAGAATAAAGTTGAAATTTTTGGAAAATTAGGTTGCGGAAAAAGTTAAAATGTTATAACATTGTAATATTATGAAAAAAAATTACGAAATTTTAGTAGCATAGAGTTGAAATATTACAGAAAAAAAAAATATTTAAGCCGTACTTCTTATGAGTAATTATGTTGGAAAGAAGTTATTACAATTATGGAAATAAAGTCTAAATTGCACAATGCTAAATTTTTCACCAATCTCGATCTTCGATGTGCTTATCACCTGGTCCGGATTCGGGAGGGAGACGAGTGGAAAACAGCTTTCAATACGCCCCTGGGGCACTTCGAATACCTTGTTATGCCTTTCGGATTAACCAACGCTCCAGCTGTCTTCCAAAATCTCATTATTGATGTTCTTAGTGACCTTATCAATAAGAATTGCTTTGTGTACCTCGATGATATTTTGATTTTCTCTCATGATTTGCAGGAACACGTACGACAAGTCCGTCAAGTCCTACTTCGATTATTGGAAAATAGACTTTACGTCAAAGTTGAGAAGTGTGAATTCCACGCCAATTCTGTGTCTTTTTTGGGTTACATTGTGGAGAGCGGCAAACTTCGAGCCGATCCCGCCAAGATTCAGGCGGTGGTCGATTGGCCATCTCCGACAGCAAGGAAGCCTTTACAGAGGTTCTTGGGGTTCGCCAACTTCTATAGGAGGTTTATCCGGAATTTTCTATTGCCGAACCTCTGACAAGGCTAACATCTGTTAATAAACCATTTGTATGGTCCACTGAGGCCGAAAGAACATTTTGTAGACTTAAGCAGCTATTTACTTCAGCCCCTATACTGTCTCACCCTGACTCCTCTGCTCAATTTTTCGTTGAGTTTGACGCCTCGGATACAGGAGTGGGAGCGGTCCTGTCCCAGAGATCCCCGGCTGACCAGAGGCTCCACCCGTGTGCATTCTTCTCGCGTCGCCTTACCAAAGCAGAGGGAAACTACGACGTGGGGAATAGAGAGCTGCTGGCCATCGTTCTTGCGCTGAGGGAATGGAGGCATTGGCTGGAGGGCGCAGCCAAACCGTTCACCGTTTCATTGACCACAAGAATCTAGCTTATATCAGATCAGCACACAGACTGAATTCACGCCAAGCATGCTGGTCGCTCTTCCTAACCAGATTTGACTTCACTATCACCTACAGGCCGGGGTCCCGCAACGTCAAACCTGATGCGCTCTCCAGGATCTACGGCCCGGCGGAGGCAGACAAGACCCTGGACACCATCGTGCCCGTGGCTCGGGTGTTGGGGGCTCTCCGGTGGGAGGTGGAGAGAAAGGCCAACTCCGGGACTACCATTCCTGACGTTTGCCCGGAGGATATGTTGTTCGTGCCCGACGGTCTCAGGTCAGAGGTGTTACAATGGGGACATAATTCTAAGTTGGCTTGCCATCCAGGAGTTGGACGCACCAGATTTATCCTGGCACAAAGATTTTGTTGGCCCTCCATGTTGTCAGACGTCAAAGCCTTCGTCGCCGCCTGCTCAGTCTGCGCCAGAAGCAAGTCTTCCCACCAGTCGCCGGCAGGACTGCTCCAACCTCTCCCAGTCCCGTCCCGCCCTTGTGACTTCATCACAGGCCTGCCGGCATCCCGAGGACACACGGTCACACTTAATATTGCGGACAGATTCTCTAAAATGGCACACTTTATTGCACATTCCAGGTTGCCATCCTCTATGGAAACAGCCCGCCTGCTGGTCAAACATGTATTTCGTCTACACGGCATCCCTATGGACCTTGTGTCGGACCGTAGCCCTCAATTTGCATCTAAAGCGTGGAAGGCCTTCTGCAAGACATTGGGAGCATTGGTGAGCTTATCCTCAGGATACCGTCCCCAGACTAACGGTCAGACTGAGCGGGCCAACCAGAACTTGGAGGCCGCTCTCAGGTGCATCTGCCATCGCAACCCATCTTCGTGGTCCACCCACCTCCCCTGGGTCGAGTATGCCCACAATTCACTCGTCTGCACAGCCACAGGCATGTCACCCTTTAAAGCTGCCCTTGGATACCAACCACCTTTGTTTCCAGTTCAAGAAAGAGAAGTAGCTGTTCCCTCTGTCCATCAGTACATCCGCCGGGCCCACCGGATTTGGCGTGAGACCAGAGCAGCCCTATCCCGCACTACAACTCGCAACCGCAGGTTGGCAGATCGTCACAGGACCCCGGCCCCGAACTATCAACCCGGCCAAGAAGTATGGTTATCTTCCAAGGACTTACCCTTAGCCAACACCAATAGGAAACTGGCACCCAGATTCGTGGGACCATACACGATTTAATCCATCATCAGCCCAGCTGCATCAGACTCAAGTTACCTGCATCGCTCAAGATTCATCCCGTCTTCCATGTGTCCCGTCTTAAACCAGTATCCTCCAGTCCACTGTGTCCTCCTGCTGAGCCTCCGCCTCCTCCGCGGATGATCGATGGCCTCCCAGCGTATACGGTAAGGGCCATTTTAGACTCGAGGAAGAGGGGTAGGGGGATGCAGTACCTGGTCGACTGGGAGGGGTACGGACCGGAGGAGCGCTCATGGGTCTCCCGCTCCTGTATCCTGGACCCAACACTCATCAGCGACTTCCACTCTCTCCATCCCGACAAACCAGGTATGCCGCCAAGGGGCGACTTGTGGGGGGGGGGGGGGTACTGTCATGTTCTGTGTTTGTGTTGCACTCTGCTGCCGCCTCTGTTTTGTCCTTGCAGTGTCATGGCTGCACTGATGAGTAATCAGGGTCACCTGTGATCAATCTGCTGCTCCCCATATATACCTCTGCCTAGCCACGATCTAGTCGCCAGTTATTCCCTTGCCAACCCTGCTTCCTGTTCCTCATTCCTTGGCTCCCAACTGGTCCCCCTTGCTGGTCCCCTTTTTCCTGCCTTGCAGTGTTTTTCGTTCCTTGTAGTTTTTTGGCTCAAGCCCTGTGTTCCTTAGTTATCTTTTTGTAGTTATTTTTGTATTGTTGTCATTTATTACTTTGTGTAATAAACAGTATTCTTACTAGCGCTGTGTCAGTCTGCATAACGGGTTCCAACCTTTTTGGCGTAAGCCACATCGTGACATAAATATTATGGGAATAAAGTCACGATTTAAAAAAATTACAAAGATTACTGAAGAAGAAAGTTGAATATGTGGAAAATTATTTAAAAAAAAACAGCAAAATGGGAAAAAAATAGCAAATAGCAAAGTTGATACTAATAATAGGCTTTTTCACCTATCAAAGCTGAGAAGCACTTTTTTCTTGAAATATATCTAATTCCTCAGCATTACAAAATCTCAAAGTGGTCCTAGAATCCTTTCATTTTTAAGTAAAACGTTTGGACACCCCTGATCAAAATGTTCCAACTGTACAGGTGTCCACGTATTCAAAAAGCCTCATAAATATACCACCAAGATAACAAAGCCCGCTTTGTTGCAAGAGAAAAAGAAGATGGGGATGAAGTCTGCTCCAGCCATATTGGAACGCGTGACATGATTCCATTGTTTGCAACAAATTCATGTTCATACGCGACACCCCCATGGGAAAAGAGCGCAGTGAAGTGATGAAGGACGCATACAAAAGTGTATTCATGGAGAGAGACATGTTAGAAGCGTTATTTTCATCTGCTACATTCATTACGTCCGACGCGGAAGATAAGCTTTCACGGCTCTTTGACTGCCTTGTTTTCAACTATTTCATGTCTTCATGCATCACATCATTCACACTCACACAACCGCATGCAGCGGAATTCAACAAAGATACCGAGTGCATATGTGGCCATATTTAATGTCCCCCCCCCCGACGCGGAAGTGAGGCAGACTGCCTCTGCACAAGTACTGTTTATTTGTGAAATGCATCCAGTGGCATCACAGTAAAGGAAACACCAGATATGGCCAGACACGAGTTTGAGGGCAAGCGCTGCTGCCTATATCGGTTTCGATTGACATCAGTAAGAAAGCCAATCCTTTTACACATGCGTGGTCTTTGCTCTGTTACGGCTCTGATGTTACCTTCTTTCAACTCTGTTTCTAGAAAGCGTTCGTGATTTGAGACTCACCACGGCATCTGACTGAGGACAGCTCCGGGTCTTGGCACAGACGTTGCAGAGCCGGCCGCTGTTCTCCACAAAAAGGGTGGGGATTTGATCGCAGTTCGGCCCCCAAAAGAAAAACCTGCCGATGACTCGTTTTCAGCAGATTGGTCTGAAGACTGGAACTGAGACTGGCTTTTTTGGCTGCTGAGCTGCTGAGCAAGTCCTGCTTGTGAACTACATGTGAATGGTGCACTGTACAACACATTATAAGAACCCCCAAAACCAAAACCAAAACCTTGGCTTGAAGGTGCTTTGCTTCCAAAAAGTGCGCCAGTCATCGGAGTCGATACACCGGCCGATGCTTGTCCGACAAGAAAGCCACCAAACCACTCATACGTCTCTTCAACTTTTCCCACTTGCTGCTGTTGGAGCTTTACATTTGCTTCCATGACTTCCACACATGGAGGAGCCCACTGACTGTGCTGGATGCTGGTTTCTTTTGCTTTTTCATAACAGTCGGGAGTCACAGACAGACCTTGCAGGGTTCCATGGCCAAGTGGCAGCGGAGGGGGCGGAACTGATCCGAGATTTAAAAGTAATTCCTTGACATTTGGATCTGTGGCTCCAGGAGGAGGAGGAGGAGGAGGAGGAGGAGGAGGAAGTGGAGGAGCATCAAAGGACGGATGGACAGGTGGTATGCCAAATTGAAGTCGGTTAACATTTGGATGTCTGGCTTTACGACGAAAAGGAGCCAGAGGAGGTCCTGAAAGAGCATCTGAGGATGAATGGACTCCGCAAAGAAGAGGAGGAGGCAGTGGAGGAGAGTCACGGGATGGGTGGATGGGTTGGGGTTTAGGGGGCATACCGAATTGAAACTGGTTAGCTTCTTGAGTTCCACGCAGAAGAGGAGAGGCATCCGATGACCCATCATGCTGGATACTTGCACTTGGTAAGCCAAAACATTTAGGAAATATTTTTGCATTTGGATCTGTGGTTCCAGGAGGAGGAAGAGGATGAGAAGCAAGATCAAATGATCCACCAAGGCTACTGTGCCTGGTTCTTCCGCTGGAAAATGAAGCTTCAGGGAGGGCTACTTCGTCGTCAAACAATCCAAAGCCCATTATGGCATCCTCCTCATCCTCCTCCGTCGCTTTGGACTCTGCATCCTTCGTCAGGACGGGGGCCTCCTCCGTCTCCCTGGACTCCATGTACTCCATCGGGACGGCGGCCTCCTCCTCCATCTCGATGAACTCCGCCTGCTTCATCAGGACAGCGGCTTCCTCGCCCTCCTCCTCCTCCGTCTCTGTCCCGCTGGACTCCGCATCCATCATCACAACAGCTGCCTCTCTCTCCATCGCAGCCCTCTTCAACCTCCTACGAGCCGTCAGTGAATAGACTGGCGACATTTGTGGGGATGACAGAGAAGAAGAGGGGCTCTACAGGAAGAAGAACAGAGAAAAGACAAGCTTCAAATTCTTTTAAATTCTCATTCAGCGCATGTGCAATAACAGTGAGGGCTTTCTCCTCTTACAGGACAGCGGAACCTCTATTTTGGAGTCAAAAAAGCCTTTCTTCTGAGTTTTTTTGGTGGAGGTGGCAGCGTTTTTGTGAAATTTGTTATCAATGTTAACATGCACGCTTTTAATGGTTTTCAAGCATTACAGCGGTTCACTTCTTTTTACACTTATGTGTCAGATAAGATTGTTACTTAACACTTGTACAGTTAATGCAGGTTTAAAGGTAGCAGAGAGATTATTTCCATCAGTTCCTCTGGGGAAAAAAATAGTAGGATGCCCAATGTCCCAAGAGTAGCATGTCAACACTGGGAAACAAGTGAAAGTTGACAGGCCAGCCAACCAGACACTACTTATTTCAACACCAAAAACTGGCCAGAGCCCGGCTCAGGGGATGAAGCAGGGGAAAAGTGACAGCTGATGAGGATGTCACACAAACGGCGGCGTAATCTCAGCTGTCGTAACTCTCTATATACAGGGACTCTAGTTGTCACAAGCCTACAGCGCCCTCTCACGGCTGTCGACGGGAATGTTCACTCCTTTCTTCATGTCATTCAGTATGCATTAACATTTAAAAACATGTTCAATTATACAGTAATCCCTCACAATATCACGGTTTAATTATCACTCCCTTACTACTCCATGGTTTTTCAGGAATCATGCTGTTTCGTGGATGTCAAAACAAGGCATATTGAAGCAAATTTGATGTATTCTTGGCTTAAAAAAAGTATTTTTAAGCATATAAAATGCTAAATACAAGGCCTGGGTACACATACTATACAGTACAGGAAGTTATTGTTCAGCATCCTCGCACTGATTGGCTCACCATCATGCAGCATCCACTCACGTGTTGTGTCTCTCACATGTGCGTCCTACCTTGCTGTTGCACAGCGGAAAGTATCTTTGCTCTTGTGAGTGAGTGATTTCTGACAACTTTTCTGTAAACACCATGATGGCTTCTAAACATGCTGCCTTTTGTAGCGACTTGTTTATGTCTCAATTCTGTCATATTTTCTCTTACAATACAGTATAATATTATGTTCACTATATTTGGTTATGAGTGTAAAAGTGATTATAGGGTATTTAAAAGGTTTTAAACAGGTTTTCTATGCAGCAAAAACAAAAATATTCCATTTATTAACCTTGATTCATATATCACGGAAATTCAATCAACAGTCAGGTCTGAAACCAGTTAACAGCGATAAACGAGGGAATACTGTATATGTGCATGGCTCAGATCAAGGGTACCCTTTGTAGTAGTATTTGAAATAGTTGTTCTAACAACGTGTACTATCCCTATCACTGACGTTTATAGAGTGAGGAAGCTTACCAAACCATAAATTAAGCCTGTTCATGTTTTTATTTTGCGCTAGCACGGCTATGTTGTAAAAAGTGTCTATATTTGGACATTGAAATGTTACATGTAAAGCATGTCTCCTTTTGTTGTGAAATTAACAATATTTTCTCTGATCATTTTGTCATGATTTCTACTTAGAATTAAAGAATGATGTCTGAAATTGGTTTGTAATGTGTTTTATTCTATAACTGTTGTGTAATCATGAGTGAAAAGTACATTACCTTTGTGTCCGCCTGCCAATGAAAGTTTTGAAGAACATAATTCCATGGAAAAACAAACCCCGTGATGATTACAATGGGATATAGACTCATGGAATAATTACTCAACTCTGCAACTAAAGTAATTTTTTGTGTATAAAAGAGTAAAATAAGATTATTTGAACAAAAGTCTAACACCGAGTGGACACTGAGTTATGTACTTTACATTTAAGAAAGAGTGAACTTCGGAGGGTTGCTATGGGAAATGGAAGACGTCTCGAGCTCTGGTATGTTGGGTGTGTGTTTTGCAATGTTTGAAGTTTGTGTTGATAACATTACCAAGGTCTCTCCACCAGTTTCAAATTTTAAATGTAACACTGGGGTACCCTTGATCTGATCCATGCACATGTATATTTTGCAATATAAATCGCACCTGAAACTACAAATCGCAGGATTAGCCAGACTATGAAAAAAATGCAATTTATAGTGCTAAAAAATATGGTATTCTGTAAGTTTGACCTGTATTATCACGTATTCATAAATTATCACCAACCTTTGGTGAATGAGATGTGTTTTCTATGGAAAAAATGGTCTATTTTGGGAAAAAAATAGACCAGTGCAGGTATCCACTGTATACAGATCTGCAGGGCTGTTAATCTGGGCTGTTCTTTGGGCCACTGTTGGCAGTGCATCACGCTGAGAGCTAATGAGTGCCTAATGCTGCAGCCAGCGAGCCACTAAGTGTGCTGATGAATAAGTCCGTAAGAAAAAAGTCGAGACAAACCGTGGGTTCATACTGGGGAGACAACTCGCAAACGAGAGCGTCTGATCCAGACTGTGAACCCTGCAAGAAGTGGCAGACAAAAGCAACTTACAAAGAGGCTCATAATAAAAATGAACAACCAAGTTCATGCGGCATTTACGTCGCTATCCTTTTCTTCCTCTTCCACGCTGCTCTGATGAGACGTCCAGCTGATGTAGGGCAGAAAGTCCACGTCTTCTTCGGCCAACAACTTGGGGATGTCTGTGAAGGCCTTCTCTGCTTGACCCGGTTCCTAAAAGGTGGAAAATACTTGACTAATGTGTGGTGATGGCCGCTCAATCAAAGTGAGAACCAACCCTTTCTTCAACGGCCACAAAGCTGGTGAACTGAGACAGAATGGAGTACTCCTTGCTTAAGTCAACGATGAAAGATTTCAGCTGGGTTTTCTTCCCCTGGGGAGACATAGAAATCCACGTCATCTCCATTTGACTGATTCATGACGTGACTGCCAAAGAAACGCACCTCATGTTCGACTTGGTTGCAATCCAAGCTGCCGTCCTCGTAGTCTCTGATGAGAGCCCTCGCTGTCAGCTTGTGAAGAAACTGAAACATGCAAATACACACCTTAATGTACAGACACCAACTTCTGGAGCTCACTGTAAGGGTTACCGTGCCACTGGTCGTCTGCAGTTCGCTAGTTGACACCACGGTTCTCAGCTCCTGGCCGCTCAGCTCGCCCAGCAGGGTGGCCTGCGTCAAGTATTTAGGAGGTTAGCGATTAATGTGACCAGAGAAAAGAAAACATGCCCTGATGCAAGTGATTTTCCCAACTGTAAGTCACACTTTTTTTTCATAGTTTGGCTGATGCTGTGACTTATAGCCAGGTGCGACTTATACAGTCATCCCTTGCTCCATTGCGGTTCCAACATCGCACACCCTATCGCGATTTCGAAAAAATCAATGAATAAATGATGGCTGTTTCGTGGTTACTACGGCCTACGTCCAAAAAAATGCAGATTTAAGCATTTTCATGCATACAAATGTTCTAAACACAGTTTGAGGCATTACAAATGTTGATGAACTGTATTCTACACTGGCCACTAGGTGTCACTAGCAACACACACCGGACTTGACTGCCAATGACAGGCTATTATTTTATAATTATTTATCTCACAACAAGCACAATAATAATAATAGTCATTATCATCACAAGAACATGGCCGTACTCCTGCTAAATCTCAACTCTGAATCCACGATGTCACTTCCTGTCCACGTCTTACATGTTATTTATGTCTTAAATGTCTTATTTTCTGATTATATCGACTATATTGGGTAAAATGAGCGTAAAGTTTCATGTCTAGAGAGCTCTAATAATGGTAAAATCGCATTTAGAAAGTCATGAGCAGGTTTTCTAAGTGAGGTGGTGGTTGTTTTTGGCGACACTTAGTGGCCGTAATAATTCATTAATTTGAGCTTGTGGCACAGTTAGGCACACAAATTGAATGATACAGAGCATACTGGACGCTTTTTGTTTTCTAATGCGCTTCTGCCTTAGGGACTATGTGTCTGTAAGTAATGTGCAAATCTAATGATATGATACCTGTGCGGGTTGAGAAATAATATAGAGTCATTGTGTGGTTATGATAAGCCAGGAGAGGTCCTTTTCCTTTTTTTTTTTTTTATTGGTCTGCGGCACATTCTAAAAATATAATTTAACAAGAAGCCTAAAAAAAACAAGAAGGTCTAACTTAAATATAACTTAAAACATTACTTGGGTGAAGTAAAGGGTTTATGATGGCCTGCAATGGATAAATTCTATTTCCACTGGACTATTTAAGGTTAAAGGTTCCATTCTATCTTGTATGATTGATGACGCTTTCAGTGTTTTGATGCATCAACTAAATCTGTGACATCCCACAACCAGAAGTGACTCACAGAAGCCATGGTAACCTGCCTGTGTGCAGTGCGGCACAAAGCCATAGACCAGCGTGTGGCAGTCGTTGAAGAGTGCGTGGAGCTGTTTGGGAGCTTGCACAGGAGGGGGCGCCGACAAGCTGAACTGATGCCACTTCACCGACACGGACCTGCAGCCAGGAGACGCCATGCGCCGCAACTGGCACGCCACCTGCCACCGAGACGTGACAACAACAAAAAAAGAGCGGTCATTTAGCATTGTCAGTCAGCATCTTGTACGAGAGTGACCTTTATTCTCACCTTCTCCGTCCACTTGTGCTTGCTTTTGGTGTCAAAATATTCATAGGCTCCGCCCCCGGCCTGAGCCAGGGCTCTCAGCATGTGCTGATTGGCTGTCGGGCTAAAATTAAAGGTAAAAGGTAAAGGTAAAAACCTGCTAAACGTACTTAAGCTCCCTGTTGAAGACAGTATCAGTTGCAGGGTGAAACTGTCACCATCAATCATAGAACCTTTGAGAACAATGTCGTTAAGGTGTAAGAAAAACAGTTAGCATTAGGGAGCTAACAATGCGCCTAAAGGGACACACCTATTTTGACTATAAAGCCCTCTAAACATATCCTCAACAAGGTTTTATGGTTTTATATACATGCTATGAGCACGCAGTAACAGCTACATTCATGATAACGTGTGATACTCACAGTATTTTGAAATACTCTGATCATTTGAAACATTACGGGATCTTCCTTCCCGGGTGCATTTATTTCACAGTCGCCGCTGACGACTACTTTTGGACAAGTGAGGATCCAGAACCTTAACTTCTAAGCCTGAATATACTTAGGATGAACTTCAGGTTTTAGACACTGAGCCCACAGCGGGGTGAGGGGACAGAGTCAGGACCGGCATGACTTGGTGGTGTAACTGTGGAGCTTGCCAAGCCATGCGCTGAGTGGCATACAGTGTTGCCATCGATGGAAAGGCTTGGTGTATAAGGCGAGGAGGACATTGCTCCCGAGAGACTGCATCACAACGAACAAAGAATTGTTAGCGGTAACAATCCTTGCAGTGATACAAACTTTTTTCCACCTACCCAAAATCGACGGGAAAAGACGCCCCAGGCCAGGCCAGGCCAGCTGGACCAGACAGACAACCGTCCATGGAGTAAGTCACCACGATATTGATTGTGATACATAGAGCTTGATATCACCGCTGTACACACAGTCCATCTAGCCGTGTACAAACAAACATGGCATGTGGGCTAATACTTTACAGATCATTTGGTTGTCGCTTCCTAGTTGTTCACGTGCTTGCCCAGTCACTACAGATTGGTGTCCAATCGCACTGTTTTGAAGTGGACCCGTTACCTTTTCGGTAGTGGCTCTGTGTCATTACACCAAAAAAATAGTTCTTCCTGTTAGCTGCCACAATAACAATGTCGCTGTAGCTTGGTTTATATACAGGTCAGTCATGTAAATACACCATTGTTGGTGCTTTTTGGAGGACTTTTTTAGGGCTTTATAGTCGAAATAGGTGTGTCCCGTTACGTGCATTGTTAGGTCCCACATGCTAGCTGTTTTTCTCTCTTTAGAACGTGCAGAAAAGGGATCAATGTGTGGCCATGTTTCACATAAGGATAGTTGATGATCGGCAAAATTGCAAAAAAGTGCTGTTTTCCTTAAAGCCTTAAAGTTAAAGTGGAGTGGTGGGTGTTTTTGGCGACACCTAGTGGCCAAAATACGTATGACTTGGACTCTATTTTCATTCATTTGTGAATACAAAAAATGACGTTTTGGTGTTAAAATACAGCTGTTTGGTACGTTTCTACACACCGTGATGCATCGAGGCGTCATGTCACGTATTAAAAGGGTCTTCTTCCAGAACATTATGACATTTATGAAACAAGTTTTAACTTTATCCATATACTTAAAAAAATGTGACTTATTTCAGCTTGCGTAGCTTGAGTTTGTCACACATATAGGTGTAAACATTGGCCCCTCCCACTGGCTTCGTCTTTTTCTCTTGTGAATTGAATGATGTTAAGAGTGGGGCTCTGATGACAGCTCCATCACACAGTAAATACCAGTACATGCCACTTATTGTCCAGTGCCACTTCTGTTTTATTCCTCTTTATCACGCATTTCTTTGAGTGTCTTATAGTCTGGAAATTACGGGACTCGCAAGCTTCTCTGGTCATTTTAATGCTAGTCTTTAGCAGTTGTTGCTTAGCTGTCCCCTACATCAGGGGAGTCCAAAGTGTGGCCTGGGGGCCATTTGTTTTTTCACTGGTCCGCGATACATAAAAGGAAGCAGTAATTTTCTAAGAATAAAGTACAAATATAAAAATTTGCAAATAAATGATAAGGAAAAATAGTGTCATTTTAGTAGCAGGGAGTTTAAATATCTTTTAAAAAAAGACACTTTTTAAAAAGAATTATGGAAATAAAGTCATAATATTACGAGAAGAAAATTAACAAGAAGAAAGTTAAAATAGTTGGGGGAAATGGAAAAACACGCCTGTAATTTTACAGGAAAAAATATTAAGAGAAAAAGGTTGTTTCCTAACAAGAAATAGTTTTACAAGAAAACACCCGTAATATTATGAGAAAACAAAAATTATTTTAGTCGCATAGAGTTGAAATATTAAAGAAAAAAGATTACTTTTTGCAATAATATGAGAACAAAGTTGTAATTTCTGGAAAATTAGGCTGTTTTTCACCTATATCACAATGCTGAGCTGCAGTTTTGTCTTGAAATATCTAAAACTTCTTAGTGCATCCTTTTATTTTTTTTAGTGTGTGGCCCTTGGTGGAAAACTTTTGGACGCCCCTGCCCTACATGGTACTGTGCTGACGTTCTACTTGCTAAAATACGACATATGTAACTGACATTTCATTCAAAGTAATGTTATATCGCACTGAGCAGCCAGGCCCTTTCCGGTGTTGCAGTAAATTTAAATTTAGTAAATTGAATTCACACAAAATAACCATAACTAATAACAAAATGTGGATCCTTTGTCAGTCAAAAATATGCCCCCAACAGCTTAAGTGTATCTTCACCATAGACCAGCAGAGGACATGGTGCCTATCACCATCACAATACCACCTCCGCAGAGACACAACATATTCTTCCTGACCTGAGGCCGCACGTGAAGAGGCGGCTGTGTTGCACGTTGTCCCTGAGCAGCTGCAAGGTGACCTGCGCATCTTGGAGGTGGCCGTCAGACAGCAGGAGCAGGTTGCGGATGCCGCGCGACGGAGGCAGCAGGCTGAGCGCTCGCAGGGGCCGCCAAAGCTCAGTGCTGCCCCCCACTGGCAAGACAGCCTGAAAACAGAGCACAGTATTTTTCTATTCATAACATTTCAGGTCTTGTAATACCACGTCTGGCTTAGCTGAAGCAAGTTTGCATGACAACCTACTGTATTTTCCAGACAATAAGTGGCATTTGGCTGGTCATGCAGCAAATGTGTGAAAAGACACTGCTGATCAAAATCTCAAGACCAGTTGAAATGTACATTTTGCACTGTTGGACCTTAAGGAGGTTCTAAGTAGAGCTTCAAAATATAGAAAGAAGAAATGGGAGTGAGACAAAAAATGTTTAGAGCAAGGAATTTATTGCATAGAAGCATTAAAGTGAAAGAGGCTGTTCATCAGCTAATCAAACATTTAAGGACACAGCCTTTCAAAGGCAAAATCTTGGCAAAAATGTGGATTGAATGTGATTTAATGTCAAGTATTCACACTGTCATGATCTCCTAATACCAAAGGCAAAAAAGCTTGCTCTTGTCACGTCTTGGCTTTGGCATTGTGGCGATGACCCCAGCATGCAGAAAGCAGGAACCAATTGCAGGAAAAATGTATGTTATAATAATGGCTTCAGCGCAGCAGCAGGAACTCAAGATCGACAGGTTTGCAGTAGCGTGTCAGGCTTTCACTAACAATGCAACAACAAACTGAGATCCACGCACCTCAACTCAATAGAAGGAGAACTCAAATTAGCAACAGGTGCAATTGATAAAGGAGAAAGCAAAGCAGGCGGAGACAAACCAGGCAAAACAGGAAGCACTACCAAAATAAGAACATCAAACAGGAACTAAGGTATAAAAGTGGAAACAAACTAAACTGTCACGCAGGCTAACTCATGGATCGTGACAGCTCCCTTTGAATGCGGTGGGATTGCTGAGCTGCATAAGCAAGCAATCTCGCAGCGTGCCATTGCTGCTGAGGTCGGACGCGGTAAGACAGTCATTTCAAACTTCTTCAAACATCCTGAGGGTTATGGAGCAAAAAAAATCAAGTGGTAGACCCAAAAAGATTTCACAAGCCCTGAGCCGGAGGATCAAGTTGGCTGTTTGTCAAGCGACAAGAACATGTTCGGCCCAAATGAAGGTTGTTACTGGTGCCGAGTGCAGTCCAATAACCATCAGAAGGCATCTGCCAGAGAAGAAACATCATCTTCAAAGACCTGGTCTCCTTCAAGGTTTGGAATTTGCAGGAGAGCACCAAACACGGGACATTGAAAGATAGATGAAAGTTTTATGCCTTTATACCTTGACAGTATTGATGGCTTCCAACGTTACCGGCATGACAAGAAGATTCCTTCTGAAATGTTTTCCACACGGGACAGTGGAGGGGGCTCCGTCATGGTCCTTCAATGGAACAATGGAGCTGAAGGTTGCGCAGGGGCATAAAACGGCAAATGACTATGTGGAGATGTTGCAGGGGGCATCCCTCACGACTGAAGGCCCTCGTCGTCTGTGTGGTAATGACTGGCTTTTTCAACAGGACAACACTGCACTTCACAAAGCACTTCTTCCAGAGGAATAAGCTCACTCTTTTAGACCGTCCTGTGTGTTCCCCTCATCTAAATCCAATGGAGAACATTTGGGGATGGATGGCAAGGGAAGTTTGCAAAAATGGATATAAGTTCTAGACAGTGGATGTCCTCCGTGAAGCCATCTTCGCCACTTGGAGCAACAGTGCCATAGTTTCCAGCCTCCTGGAAACTGTGGCATCAAGCATACCCAAACCCATTTTTCAGCTCATTAACAAGAATAGCACAGCTACTCATTCCTCACTCCTTTTCTTGAAAATGTTATTTCTATTTTAGTGTGGTTTCATTTTTTTAAGCTCTGGGCTTAAACTTTTGATCAGCTGATTTTTAGTTTAATTCTTGTTGCAATAAATTGCTTCCTCAAATTTTTTTTGTCTCCTTTCTTCTTTTTGAATTTTGAATCTCTACTTTAAAACCTCCTTAAGATCCAACAGTGCAAAACGTACATTCATACAATTTCTCAACTTCTATTACAATTAAAATTATACACACTGAACCAGGGGAAAAACTGTGACCGTCAACAGCCACGAAAGGGCGCTCTGGACTAATTCACAGGAGTGATTGATGCGGAATGAGAACGGGAGCTTGGTGGACTTGCTTGTGACTGTTCTTGCTCTGGAATGTTGTGAAATACATTTAAATTAATGCCACCAGTGCGACTTGGATATCTGTTTTTTTCTTCTTCAGGACACATTTCTTCACTGATGCAACTTACAGTATACTCCAGAGTGACTTTATAGTCTGGAAAATAGTGTACGTCTTAACACCAGTGAATGATAACGTCACAGTTCAGTTCAACATAAACAAGATCATCAGTAGTTACAACTGACATGGATGAACTCCTCTGCTGCCTGTCGAGCTTCGTGGAGCGGCAGTGCTGTCACGAAAGCTTGCGTGTAATCTGACAAGACAACACAGTATTATTAAAAAAACAAAAACAAAAACAAAAAAACACACCCCACTCAATCACACATACATGAATACAGTGGACACCCCAAAATCCTCCACCCAAAAGTTCAGAGAATTGGGAATTAAATTAATCTTTTCTGGGACATGGGAAAGCAGTAGAGTTACATTTAATGTTTACGGCAAGGGATGCGTGGGTATCCAAAGTTTTACCAGGGAGGGCCACATACTCCCAAATTTATTTCAACTTTCTTCTTAAATAATGCAAATTTTCTTCTCGGAACATTATTGTATTATATTATTTTATGATATTAACTTATCCAATTCCAGCCATTTTTCAAAGGACAACCCCTTCAGTACTGGTAATTGTAGACAATTTTGACAGATCTTTCAAGACACACAGAATATTGTGTTGTATGGCTATATAAACACGGAACCTACCAAAAGAAACAATAGACTCCCGTCTTTCAGCAGAAAAGTAAAGTTTGTTTCTACCTTTTTCTGTGCTTTAGTAATCAGCAGTAGAACATAGGTAAGTTTCAGGAAAATATCAGTTCCCAACTAGAAAAAGGAGAAAACCAGCTTTTTGTGAAACGATACATTTCAAGCATAACTTTCACTTTGACACAAATGTTTTGCTTTTGTGACAGCACAAATGTCTAAACAACTACACCAACATAACACAAAAAAGTTTTTTTTTTTAACATCAAAATAACAACTTATTTACCAATACAACAGCATGAACTATTTACAATTTTCACATTTGGAACGGAACTGTGTGTGCACGCGCGTGTGCATGTGTAAAAATTTCCGTACAATGTGTAACCTTCTGCGTGCTACACTCCTCCACACTCTCTCGTATAAATATGTCTTTGGTATTGAATGAGTTAGTACTATCATATTTATTCCCATAATAAAACTTCAAAAACTTCCCCAACCTCTTTTTCCAAAAACGACAACTTTATTTTTAGTTTGCGTGTTTCTTATAATATTGCAAGTTTTACAAAGTAACTTATTTTTTCGTTAAAATTTCAATAATAATAATTTTTCTCATTAGAATGTCTTTTTTTTATATTTTGACTTTATTCTCGTAAAATTACAGCTGTTTTTTCCCCCCATTTCTGCTGCTTCCTAGTAAATATAAAATAATTTTTGTATTTATGACTTTATTCCCATAACACTGTATTTTGGCTTCGTACTCAAAATATTATAACATTTTTCACAAGCTAATTTTCCAAAAATTACAACTTTATTCATTGTCTTGTTTGTTTCTCATTTATAATACTATGACTTTAAAAAGGGAATGTCTTTTTTCTTTAATATTTCAACTTTTTAGTACCTAAATGATGTTACAATTCCTTATATATAATATTACGATATTATTCTCGTAAAAAAAATTACAAGTTTTTCTGTTCACATGTGGACTTTATTATTGTAAAATTACTGCTATTTTTCAATTTTTGCTGTTACTGCTGTTATTGTTTTTATTTACTTTTTTTTTATTAATTATATTTTTAGACCGTGGGGTCGGCAAATGTCCTCTGGTTGCACTTTGGACAGCCCTTGTTTAAGGCAACCTCCCTTTACAGCTGTTATTGGGCCTTAGCTGTCGATATTATGCTCTGTAGTCGCCACTATTGCTGCCCTTAGTCCCTTTTTGTTAAATTCCAGTGTCTCCTACACAAAACAAGTACCACAAAGCATGCTGGGAAGCACAGCCAGCCTTCTGTCTCGTGACACTCCTGCTCATTTCACTGTGTGACACGCTCACTGATAGTTAGGTGTTGGCTTTTGCTTGCCCTAGCAGGTAAAATTTATCATGACCAAAATTTACTACGATAACTGACGTCATTTTGCCCATGTCGGTAAATTCGGTGTTTTAATAAAAAAGAAAATAAAAGTATTTTTTGTCTGTTTTGACCGTGTGTGCTGGTATGCTATGTTCATTCCCCTTTAAGACGAGGTACAGCGTGTGTCATCACGTGACTCCTTCACCCATCCAGCCTGAACAAGAAGGAAAACAGACGATGAGGGAATGGCTGATGGTTCTGATGGAGGAGCGACTGTACAGTGCCAGCATTTCACTCGCATAGGCACCTAGAAATAGTGCGAGTAGAAGAAACAAAAAGGGAGCACACGTGCGACTACGTTTTTCAACCCTTTCGTTCGCATTTTGCTCCTGAAATAAGTCCAAACAAAGTGAATCAAACTAGAGTAACATTTTGACGCATCTGTATATACATCAGTCTCCTACAACTTTTCTTGGTTCACATCGGCAACTCGTGTTGACGCGCGATGACATCTCAGCCCTACAAGCTGCACTCGCTGACGTAGCTAACCAGCTATGTTATCAATGAGATACTGGAGCAGTGCTTTCCCACTCATGCGCTAAAAATACTTTTTTTTCCGGTTTGTATGCATCGTAACACCGTTCCGAAAGATACACTTGACTTGAAATATCCGGATAAATAAAACAAAAACAAAACATGTACATTATGTTTTGCCAATTATGCAAAATTCACAATTCACAAAGAACAAGATAATAAAAACATGATAAAAGTGTCTTTGTAGGAAACCACGATTAGTTTGCTGTTGGTAGCAGTTTTTAATGATCCATCCATCCATTTTCTATGCCGTTTCTCCTCATTAGGGTCGCGGGGGTATGCTGGAGCCTATCTCAGCTGACTTTGGGCGACAGGCGGAGTACACCGGACTGGTCGCCAGCCAACGGCACATGGCACATATAGACAAATAACCATTCACACTCACATTCACTCACATTCATAGAGTCACCAATTAACCGAACATGCATGTTTTTGGAATGTGGAGTAAAACCGACGCACACACGGGGAGAACATGCAAACTCCACACAGAAATGCCCCAGGGGAGAATCGAACCCAGGTATTCCCGATCTCCAGACTGTGACTGTGTGGCCAACGTGCTAACCACTATACCACCGTGCGGCTTTTTAATGATCCCATGCTTTATTTGGTGTCGCTAACAGATGGTCACATGGCTGCAGGAACATGTGAAATTCTCAACCTCATGATCATTGTGTAAATGATCATTTGAATGATGGCTACCTATCCAGCAAGTAACATGACAATGGACTGTCTGGAATCGAATAGAATTGTTGGAAAAATGAGAAAGTCACGATATTTATAAATGCTATTATTATTATTGGAAAATATGAGCTGACATGGTTGTGGTAGGTTGGGTTGATATCAAGGTGGTTCTTGTTGTGCAGTGTGATAAGTGTCCATTAGTAATGTGCATGAGATGTGGTATCAGTCATGGTATGAGGCTGCATGTGTAGCTTAGTACATGTGTGTACAGGATGAAGTATGCCAGGTATGTACCATACCTTCATACAGTATTTGAGGACCGCAGACCCACGGAGATTTATTTTGGGTTCCACAAAGATGATGGTGAGCAAAAGAACACCAAATGTAAAGTGAGTATGAAAACTGTCGTAACCACCCAAAGCACATTATGGAAGTGAAGCATTGTTGGCGCTTTTTAGAGGTTTCAGAAGGCTTTATAGGCGGAATAGGTGTGTCCCATTACGTGCATTATATTTCATTGAAAGTAATGTGTGCCAGTGGGTCAATAAATCAACGAAAAGCAGTTAATTTGCATTTCCTGCAATTATTTTCAGATGGCAAAGATATATAGTGGTTGGGGATTTATCGTGCATTTATCATTATCGAGGTAAAACTGCCCAATTTATCACGATATTGCTTTGAGGTCATATTGCCCAGCCCTTGGTCGGATGTAAAACTATAACTATTGTATGATGCTCATCTTATTTTGGACCACCATGCACACATTTCTCAACTGATCCCAATCATTCCACCATGAAACCATCATTCAGGACTTTAAAATAGACCATTTTTCACATTACATTTTTTTTCTCGCAAAATTCACACTTTTTTTTGTTAGACTACTTCCTCTTCTTCTAAGATTTATTTCAATGTCCAGATTTCTCAGTTCAGTCAAGCCATTCCGACATCACACTGTTCAACACATTCGGGCGACCTATTCTTCACGTCACTAAAATGTTCGCTTGATGCAAATTTCCCACTTTTCTCGAAAAACCACCTGCAACCGTTGCCACATTTCTCAAGCACAACTCTAACTTTTTTAGATGTTTTTTATAAGTGCAAACTCATAGAAACACCGAGTGCTATCATGCAAAGTGTAGCATTTTTTGCAATTTTCATTGTTGTTAACATTGGCAGACATGCAGGGCTATCATGCTAGGTTTTGCATGTTAACGTTAGTATAACTTATATTAGCATAGTAACATTTTAGCCGTTTTCATGAGTAGAAACTTAGATAAACACTTAGTGCTATCATGCTAGGTATCGTTCATACATTCATTTGTTTTAGATTTCAGCACATTCCCGCGCAGCTTCAGCACTTCTTCTACTCTTACATTCATTCTGCATTTCGCCATTTGCGCCTTTCCACCTCAGGTCAGTTTTTCTTCGGCTTGTCATCTCTTAAGCATTACCACGCAATGTCTTCGAACATTGCCAGTGATGGATTTTTATGCCGACCGAATGACACCATGAAGAACCGGTACTCACCGGTGTTAAACAAGACGATGTTGACTTTGAAGTTAAGCTGGAGGGTTTTGATGATGTGCAGGGCGATCACCCGGGACCAGCGTAAGGGTTCTCCCCGCATGGATTCGGACGTGTCCAGCAAAATGACAACTTCATCAGATCTGGAGCTGGGTTTGACATCAAAGTTTGGGTAGAAAACTAGCATGCAAGCCTGCAGGGATGAAGTGCGAGATGGTTACACAAAAAAAGAAGAAGAAACAAAAAAAAGGAGACGGATAAAAGCTGGCAGAAAGGCAGGACTGTCAGACCTGGCTGTCCTTGTCAGGGTGTTTTTCCACCCACATCCTGGGCAGATGAACCTCAGACAGAGTGATTGACAGCTGGAAGCCATCCGGACCCATGACTTGCCCCGGCAGCACGCTCACCACCGCCCTGCAGTCGGTCCTCTGCAGGATCACACAAACTTTATAAATATCGTCATCAGAGAGAAGAAAAAAACATCAAAATAAGCTTTTGTGTCGCCACTTTCAATATGAAGCGTACAAAGACATAAAAAAAACCCAACAATTTGTTCCTATTAAATAATAAACACAAGTAAAGGGACAAAGGACCTTCATCTTGACTTTGTGCGTGATGCAAGACAGGCTGCCAATCTCATTAGGCATCTCAATGGACATGTCCAGGCTGAACTCCCTGAAAGCAACAAACAACATTGTTAGCGCACGCTACACATGCACGTTTACATTTCAACACATTTTAAGAATAGCAGCCAACACTCATGGGTGAGTCCAGCATGATGAAACACTTGCAGGCTGTCATTTGCTGGCCCAAACAGCAGGGGGTGCTAAAACCCCGCATTTTAATGCCGTTTTAGCTAATCAGTCATAGCTGCTAAAGGCACAAGGAAGGAGGGGAAAAAAGCTCAGCACATACAAAAGCTGTTCTTACTCGGTGTGCCACAGGATGGAGATTCATGGATAATGCATTTATATAAAAAAAATATTGCTCATGTGGAATAACCAATGAGTTTTAAGCAAACCTTGTACTTGCTGATTCATCAGTTACACACACTTTGTCCACAGTCACCTGTTGAAAGTGCAAAAACCCACTGTGATGCTTAATTTGCCCAAATAAAATTACAAAAAGCATGCCAGCATCCCTTTAAAAGCCTTTACCTGTGTGGTCTGATTGAGCGCTGCACTTTCCCGCCACGGCGCAACACTCCCGGGCAGGGAGAAGAGCACGGCGCCGTCCTTGACGATGAGCTCGGACACAAAGGTCACTTTAATGAGCACGGTGGCACCCGCCGGCAGGTTTCCTACACTGATGGTGAAGACGTCCTGCGAGGGAGGGAGGAGGCCACATTGGAGGTGAGGTGTGACTCTGCTTTTCTGTATTTACTGCTCGTGTGTGTGGCGGCGTGTGCGTACAGGAGCGTCCTGGTCCATGAGGTAGGCTCCGTGACCCTTCTCGATGGCCTGCTTGTACTCCCTGCGAGCCTGCTCTTTCTCCTTCACCTGACAGCCAAGAACATGCAGGTTGAAATGCTTGAAAGTCAGCACCGGCAATAAGAACTCAGCGTGGGTTTCTTTTTTCTTGGGCTTTTTGCCACGTTGTAAAGCTTTTCCCAATATGGATGACCGTTGGCATGGCGTCATTCATATATCATATTTAACGGTCTACGCCAGGGGTGTCCAAACGTTTGAAAGGAAGGATGAATGATATTTATTACCAATATTCAATATTCCCACTTAGAACTTCATGCTACTGAAATGACTGTTCTTCCTCATAGTATTACAGGTTTATTGCTGTAAAAAAAATATATATATTGTTAAAACACAACTTTTAATCTCAAAATTACAGCAGTCTTTCCCATTTCTGCTATTGATATTTTTTCCAAGGATTTCATATTTCTTTTTGTACATTTTTTTTCTCATGATTTGTGACTTTCTCTAATGATATTTTGACTTTAATGTCATACCATGATAACTTTTCCACAACCCAACTGTCTAAAAATAACAACTTTAATCATTGTTTTATTTGGTTCTCATAATATTCCAACTTTAAAAAAAATCAACTTCATGCTACTAAAATGACATTATTTTTCCTCATATCATTACAGCTATATTGCTGTAAAATTGTGGGTGGGGGGGTTTCTTGTTACAAAATAATTTTTTTTTCTCTTAATATTTTCACTTTATTGTCATATAATGACAGCTGTTTTTCCCTTTCTTCCAACGATTTCAACTTTCTTCTTGTACGTTTTTTTCCTCATAATTAGGACTTTATCACCATTATAAACCTTTTCAAAAAACATCAACTGATTGTCATGGAATCGAAATGGAAACAATTAAAAGGGTCATCAATGAGATTGTAGAAGCGTTAACATACTGTATGTTTGTGGTCGGAACGTGACAAAATGTGGGAAAGTTCAAGGGGTATGAATACTTTTTCAAGCCACTGTATATTAGTAACTTATCGTTTCAGACTGGGACATTTCCCAACAAAATTAAAATAGCTAAAGTGGAGAAAAATGGAGATAAACATTAATTTACAAACTACCGAACAATTTTCTAAAATTATCGAGTAGCTATTTAATAACAGGTTGGACAAATATATTAATAAGAATGAATTACTAGCAGGCAGTCAGTATGGTTACAGAGCTAACATTTCAACTTCTATGGCACTGATTGAAATCACGGAGGAAATCACTACTGCTATACACAACAGAAGGTGTGCAGTTGCAGTATTTTATGTATCTGACAATTAATCACAATATTTTAACAACAAAATTAGAAAAGTACGGAATCAGAGGATTGGTTTTGAATTGGGTGAAAAGCTACCTAGCATACAGGAAGCAATTTGTAAAGCTAGGAAAATATACATCTGGTTTAAATATTACGTGTGGAGTACCCCAGGGGTCAATACTGGGACCAAAACTGATCAATTTGTATATAAATGACATTTGTAAAGTAACAAAGGATGTAAAGTTGGTTTTATTTGCGGTTGATACCACTGCCTTTTGTTGTGGGGAAAGCACACAAGAACTCATTAAAAAGGTGAAGGATGAAATGGTCATATTAAAGACATGGTTTGATGAACACAGATTATCCTTGAACTTCAGGAAAACTAAAATAATGCTATTTGGAAATAGCAGGAAGGATACGTACAATCAAATACAAATAAACGGAGTGGAAATTGAAAGAGTGAAAGAAAATACATTTTTGGGTATCATAATAGACGAAAAAATGAGTTGGTCATCTCATATCAAAAATAGACAACACAAGGTGGCGAGAAATACTTCAATATTGAACAAAGCAAAATATGTCCGTGATCAAAAATCACACTCTTTACTGTTCCTTAGTATTACCATATCTGACATTTTGTGTGGAGATATGGGGTAATAATTATAAAAGCAATCTTCACTCACTCACTGTACTGCAAAAAAGATGGGTGAAGATAATTCATAACGCGAGTAAAGAGAACATACGAACCCTTGATTTTTAAAATCACATATTAAAATTTGCTGATTTTGTACATTTTCAAACTGCTAAAATAATGCATAAAGTTAATACAGTACAGTATTTCTAATCATACAGTATTTCTCTATAATAGGAGAAATATGATCTCATGGGAAAATTAAACTCTCTTAATATTTCTCTTAATATTTTCACTTTATTCTCATAAAATGACAGCTGTTTTTTTCCCCAATTCTGTGATGGATTAATTTCTTTAATTTTCAAACTATTTAAACTTTTTTCTTCTTTTTTTTGCATAATTACAACTTTCTCATAATATTTTGACTTGGTATTGTCGTACCATTATACATTTTTCCACAACCTAATTGGCTAAAAATGACAACTTCATATTTTTTAGTTTGTTTGTCATAATATTACAACAATAACATTACAGGTTTAATATTAAAACATTGCTATCTTTTATTTTATTTTATTTATTTATTTTTTAATTGCATAATAGACACAACCACACCTTATCACATACATGGGTGGGGCGGGCTGGATGCCGGGGGCTTGCGCCGGGGTGGGGGGTGTGGTCGGGGGTCCGTCGGCTGGTCTGCTGCTGGTCTCGCCGTCTCGGCTCTGGTGCTTGGCCTCCCTGCGGCTTGGGGTGTGGCACTCCCGCTCCCGCTCCGCGGTTTGCTGCCCCACGGGTGTCGGCTGGCGCTGTGTGGTGGTCCGCCTGGCTGCTCGCCCGTTTGCTCGCCCGCTTGCTCATTTGCCCGCTTTCCTCCTCGCTAGCTCCTCTGTCTGCCTTGCTGGCGGCGTCCTACCGTTGGGATGGGGTGGCCTGTCTTCCTGCTCCCCGCGCCGCGGGTTCTGGGTTGTATGTCTGGGACCTCGGGGTCCCCGGCTCCGCTGCTCCTTGGGTTACCAACGGGGGAAAGAGCGAGGCTTCCGGGTGTCGGGCAGTCGACCACTGTGTGAGTGCGTGGATTGGCGCTTCCGGCGTAGGCAGGCTTCCTTCTGGTTGTGGGGGCGTCTCTGGGCCTGCCGTTGTGTGGCCCCCCGGTACTCGTCTGCCTTTGTGGGGTGTGATCTCTCGCTGGTCTCAGGGGTTGGCTGTCCTCTGGCCCGTCGGTGCCCTGTCTCTGGCTGGGATTACCTCTCCGCGGCCCTTCGCTGGTCTTCCGGGGAGGGTGGGCTCTCTGGGCTGGCTCTTGGGGCGCTGATCTTTGTGCTGCCTGCCCCTGTGGGCCTGGTGGCCTTCTGGCGGCGGGGGCTCGGCCTGGCTATTTGGGGCGGGGCTCTCTGGGAGGTGGAGGGCGGCCCCTTTCCTTTCATGCATTCTCAGTGACAATTACACGCCCACACATTCTTGCACCTTTATATATATGAAGACTTCCCCACATACAGAGATACCTGTACACACGTACATATGCACACTCGCAGTACATGCGTAATTCCCCACATTACTCACCGAGTTAACCAGGGTGTAATTATGTTGTTGGTTTTATTACAGCGACGGTGATTTCACCAGTATGATTATCGTTTTTTTTTTACAATGATGTGCATTACAGTTATTGTCATTCTGTTCACTATAATAGATAATCATTTCATTACTACAATTATGTGTGACTGTTTCAATGCAGTATTGTCATTGTGATCACTATCATAGTTCATCATTTCATGACTACTATTATGTGTGACTGTTTCAATGCAGCATTGTCATTGTGGTTGTTGATATTATTTTGTCCTTTCCGTCAGGGTCTTTATAGTCATCACAGACATTTATTTGCTGATGTAGTTCTGTATGTTTCTGTTGTTCTGTTATTGTTGTCACAATTGTTGTTGCTGCTGTTGTCCTGGTCTCTTGTCTCTTTTTTTGTCCCCTCTTATCCCCGCACCCCCCCGTTTCCTTTTCTCTTCTTCTCTGTCCCCTCCTGCTCCGGCCCGGTCGCTCCAAATTTGCTTAATAACAAGCATCTAAGTCAAATAAATCCTGTATAACAGGGGAAGTGTATATCACTTCTCCCTGGCAGAGTAAATCTGTTGAGCACTTGAGGGCATTTAGATCATTTGCATTTGCCCGTATTCTATCTGCCTTAAAGGCTGGACAGGACAGGGGTAAAAAAAAATACATAATAATAATAATTAAAAAAAATGCAAAATTGCGGGTTTTTTTCTTGTTAGAATACAACTTTTTTCTCTTGATATTTTGACATTACTCTCATAAAATTACAGCAGTCTTTTCCATTTCTGCTATTGATTTTATGTTTTATTTTGCAACTATTTCAACTTTCTTTTTGTACATTTTTTTCTCATAATTATGACTCTCATAACATTTTGACTTTGTCATACCATATAACTTTTTCATAACTTTATTCATTGTCATTTCTCACAATAGTATGACTTTAAAACAATTTCCTTTAATATTTCAACTTTATGCTATTTATTTTTCCTCATGAATATTATAGTTTAGTTATTCTCCTTAGACGACAACTTGTTCCTCTTAAATGCTTTGACTTTATTCTTGTTAAAGTATGTTTTTGGGGCATTCTCACTTTTGACACCCCTGCTCTACACCTCTAATTCAATGCTATATGTGCCTACAATGTACCGCTAATGTGTTGTGGTTGTTTGGATGTGTACCTGTGCCACCACATGCTTCCCATTGATGAAGGCTTCAAAGGCACACACTGCTGCCGAGTCCTCCAACGGGAAGACATACTTTGCCTCAATGGGCGCCGTGCTGTGATTGGTGTACTTTTGGAAGATAATCACCTGCAAGCAGATTGAAGCCATACAGTACATAAACGCTAGCCTTCCTGGTTGCAATTGGGGTTATGTGATGTTTACGAAGGACACACCCGACCTGGGAGAGCAGATCCACCAATTTGCACTTCACATGGACGGCCTGCAGGGGGAGCTGCTGCCCCGAGCTGTCCAGCAGTCCTGCAGTCACATCCTCCAGTGGGTTCCGCATGCCTTCTATCCCAACATTAGAACCAAGCACCTCTTCACATACACACACACACACACACGCACAGAATATATCATTACAGGTGTCATTAGCTCCCCTCCAGAGTGTTCCAGGCAACCAAACATATTCAAATAGTGGCTATGTTTTGTCTAAAAGATCCAATTTGTGGGCTTGAAAAAGGAGCCATTTGAATCCGTTGCACTCCTTTGTAATGACAAATACTTTCCACGCCGCTCGCTGACACTCGGCTGCCGTGGGGACAACAGGACGGTCCATTAAGTATTCTATTAGTTGCAGGAGTTGTTGCTAAAAGTTGTGCTCAGCTACTTTGCCAACTGATCCTGTGAGGAAACTCATTGCGAGGAACTTTAAGTGCCAATTAGGAGTGATGGTACAATAGCAGCCTTTGTGCACACAGACCCCTGAGGTTATTCTAATTTTTTTTCTTTTTTTCATTCATCTTCCACAGAACCAGACAAAGGCAGATATTTAAAGGCAAAGACACTTGAAGCCGACCTAGCGCTGACACCATTAATGCAGAGAAAAATCAAATAAATAATATAAATAACAAACGTGACTCTCTGACTCGCAGCATGTAAGGGCTGTGCTCACCTGAGACAGTCGGGAGCAGGCGAGTCTCAGTCGACGTGTCGATAGCGGGACTGAACCCCTTCACTTGGTCTCCATCCACGCTGAAGCGTACCACATATCTCAGCTGGACCTGCTCAGGCCTGTACACCACGTACTCATCATCCTGGAGCGTGAAAAGATGACATAAGATATGCTGAAGCAATATTTGTGCTAACAGGAGCTAGACAAAGATATTTAGTCCTTCTGGAGAGAAGCTGAAGGCACCAGTGCTGTGCTCAGGTGTCCTACAGTCTAAAGCCATCCTTTGCCATGCCGCCTTCACTCTGATTGACAACGGCCTGTCAGTCAAAAAAATGCTTATTTAAGCACATCATTTTTTTTAACGTATTTTTGGACTAAATTAACCATTTTTGAGCATAAAAATGGCTTAATTACATAAAATACAAATACAAGGCATGCAGAAAACACACTGAAAGACACGTTGTGACATGTTGCATTCTAAAATGTGAGTAGGTGTCAATAATGTTCCATTATCTTACATTGATGAGACAGCAGCCACCGCAGCAAGAACTGTCCCGAAACCGGAACAACAACAAGGAACTTTCCCAATGATAACATGAGTCAATATTATTTCTTATTTCTGTCTTATTTTTTGTCATTATGTCTACTGTATTGGGTAAAATGAGTGTAAAGGTCACTATAAGGGTGTTAATTCATGCTTAGAGCGCTCTAATAATGTTTAAAAGCATATTTACTGTCACGCGCTGCTGTGACATGTGTGCCTTTTCCTTATCACTTTATTGTGTGTAGACCCTTTAGACTGGTTAAATGCTCTTTACTACTCAATGTTATGGTCTGTCTCTCAGATGCTGGTTTTCCGGAGGTGGGCGGAGCCACTGGAGGAGCGCAGCTGTTTCCCATCAGGACTTGCATTTATGCTCCTCAGCTGCTGCAGGAAGGCGTAGGAGTATTCCTCTGTTTTGGACTCTACCGACTACGCTTCATGTCAGCTGACTCTCGAGTCAGGCATTTTAGTATCTTTGTGTTACGCTGATCCTGTGCTAGCCTTCCTGCCTGCTCGTTCAGTGGCCTGCCTATCTCACAGGTAGCTTTTAGTTCCTCTATCCATTATTATTTCAGTGTTTATCGCGGTGCATTCGGACTCTTATTTTTGCACAGTAGTTTTTGGTTGCTGTACCTTTTTGTGTGCAAAGTGTTCAGTAAAGCCATTCTACTTACCTGGAAGTGTCCTGCCTCTGCATACGGGGATTCACACCTGCACGACCACGCAACAGGCGTGACATTTACACAGTGTTCCAAATAATTATGCAAATAGGATTTTTGTATCATAAACATACATTTTTTTGTTTTTCAATGAAATTGACGGATGGCATTGTGTCTTGGGGCTCTTTGGGGTTATCAAAGATGGCGCCCTCCGTGGCAGACGTCTCTGTGACACTCTCCCGTGTTTTTCTATTTTTCTATTTCTATTTTTTGCTATTTTATTGTTCATTTTGGACATTCAAAACACTCACCCAGTATATTACAACAGAGAGACACTTTTGAACATCGGCAGGGTTCACCATGAACTTTCATTTAGCTTCTCAGACTTTGCCTTTCTTCTGCGCCGGGAGAACGCAGCAGCCTGCGGGCCTGGTGAGCTGAATACCCGGCGAGCAAAGCATCCGAGGCGTAAACGAGGCAAGCGAGCCGGCCTGCATGCTAGGCTAAAAGCTAGAGCGACGAGGCCACCGCTACCAAGCCTGCTGCTAGCCAACGTCCGCTCTCTTGAAAACAAGATGGACGAACTACGAGCAAGGATTACAGCTCAACGTGAGATCAGGGAATGCTGTGTCCTCACCTTCACAGAAACCTGGCTGACGGAGGATATACCGGACTCGGCGATCCAGTTGGAATCATTTGCTGCTTACCGGGGAGATCGGACTTTAGCGTCTGGTAAACACAGAGGTGGCGGCGTCTGTGTTTACGTAAACAAACGGTGGTGCACAGACGTACAGACGATGGAAAAGCACTGCTTGCAGGACATTGAGCTGCTGATGGTGAAATGCAGACCTTTTTATTTGCCTCGTGAGTTTAGCGCTGTGTATTTAACTGCTGTTTACATCCCACCACGAGCTAACACTGCTAATGCACTAGGCCTCCTGCATGACATCATTGATAAACATGAGACCAAACACCCAGACGCTGTATTTATTATATCTGGCGATTTCAACCACTGTAACCTCAGGACTGTCCTCCCCAAATATTACCAGCATGTGAGCTTTCCCACAAGGGAAAATAACATCCTGGACCAAGTCTACAGCAACATGAAAGGTGCTTTGAAGGCTGTTCCAAGACCCCACTTTGGAAAGGCTGACCACATCTCTATATTCCTTTATCCAACATACAGACAACTTCTTAAAAAAGCTCCCCCTGTAAGTACAGCAGTTAAAGTGTGGAATGAAGAAACTGATCAAGTACTTCAGGACTGCTTTGGCTGCACAAACTGGGATGTGTTTAAAACTGCAGCGGGGAGGGAAGATTGTACTGTTGATTTGGATGAATATGCTTCTGCTGTTACTGGCTACATTAGCACATGCATAGAGACTGTTAGCACCACCAAGTATTACAGAAAATACCCTAACCAAAAACAGTGGATGAACTGTGATGTAAGGGCTAAGCTACGTGCTCGTTCGACTGCATTTGTCATGGGCACCGCTGATGACTACAAAAAGGCCAGATATGACCTGAGGAGGTCCATACGGGAGGCCAAAAGACAGTACAGACAGAAGCTGGAGGGCTACTATTCCACCTCAGACCCTCGGCGCATGTGGGCGGGGCTCCAGCACATCACAGACTAGAAAAGAGCATCCCGGCGGCAACTGTGGACCCTCTACAGTTTGCATATCGCCAGAACCGGTCCACGGATGATGCAGTCAACACTGCCATCCACACAGCCCTTTCTCACGTACAGGGCCAGGACACATACGTCAGAATGCTATTTATAGACTATAGCTCTGCTTTTAACACAGTCAGCCCCCACAAACTCACAAATAAGCTCCTCACACTTGGCCTGTCTCCCTCCCTCTGTAACTGGGTGTTTAACTTTCTCACAGGCAGACCCCAGTCAGTCAGAGTCCACAATCGCACATCCAGCTCAAGAATTGTGAGCAGTGGGACCCCACAGGGGTGTGTGCTGAGTCCACTCCTCTACACGCTCTTCACCTACGATTGCGTGGCCTCCCAGAACAACACCAGCATCATTAAATTTGCGGATGACACTACAGTCATCGGCCTGATCACTGGTGGTGTTGAAACATCATACAGAAGAGAGGTGGCGGACCTCATAGCTTGGTGTCGTGATAACAATCTCCTTCTCAATACAGATAAGACTAAAGAGATGATCATTGACCCAAGAACAAGGGAAAAGGAGCCGCATAGACCCCTGTTTATTGATGAGACTGAGGTGGAGAGGGTGAAAACCTTCAAGTTCCTTGGCACACACATCAGCGAGGACCTCACCTGGTCTCACAACACCCAACAAATTATGAAGAAGTCCCAAAGGAGACTGTACTTCCTGAGAAGACTGAGGAAATTTGGCATGTCCACCACAATCCTGAGTTGCTTCTACAGATGCACCATCGAAAGTGTCCTTACCGCCTCCATCACTGTTTGGTACGGTAACTGTACAACACGTGATAGGAAGGCACTCCAGCGGGTGATCAAGACCTCACAGAACATTGTTGGGGCAGCCCTCCCCTCACTGCAAGACATTTATAAATCTAGAGTCCTACGCAGAACACACAACCTCATCAAGGACAGCACACATCCACAACACTCATTATTCACACTCCTACCGTCAGGCAGATGCTACAGGAGTTTGAAGTCCAGGACCACAAGGCTGGCAAACAGCTTTTACCCACAGGCCATCAGGCTTCTCAACGAAGCACTCGCACACGCCGCACGCAATACACGCACACACTCATAGCACTTTATTTATTTATTTAGTTATTTATTTGTATTATTTACTTGTATTAATGTCTCTTCTGTTGTTGTTGCTTAATTTATTGGTATTTATGTTTATGTGTTTATGTTTCTTATGTTCTTATTCTTTCATTTGTTTTCTTTCTTTTCTTGGGAGAATGAACAGAATAAGATTTTCATTGCATGGTATAACTGCTGTTTTACTATGCACATGACAATAAAACTCTCTTGAATCTCTTGAATCTCTTGGATTACTGATATCAATGTAGGACGATTAGTTTGCCAGGTGAGCCCAAATAAAAGTAAATGACTTAAAAATTATGTTCCACATGATTAAGTACGCCACAGATTTCAAGCAATACGGAAAAGAAAAAGGACAAAAAAAGCGTCAAATATTGCAATGCCTTGGACATGGCATGTAAACATTCAATCATTCACAAACATTTTTGGATGGTGAAGAAATTTGTGGCTGATTCAGAAGACAGACAGGATTGTGCTGATAAAGGCATAATGAGAAAGGTTTCTGCCAGACAAATGATTGGAATCAAGAGAGCAAAGCCATTACAAAGCAGCAAACAGGTATTTGAAGCTGCTGGTGCCTCTGAAGCCCCATGAACCTCAAGGTGTAGGATCCACCAGAGACTTGCAGTCATGCATAAACCTACTATTTAGCCACCCCTAACCAATACTCACAAGCAGAAATGGTTGCAGTGGGCCAACAAATACATGAAAATGAATTTTCAAACAATCCTTTTTACTGATGAGGGCCGTGCAACCTTGGGTGGTCCGGATGGATGAAGTAGAGTATGGCCAGCATATCTCAACAAGGCTGTGATGTCAGCAAGTAGATGGCTGAGTCAGGTTTTGGACCGGAATCATTGGAAGAGAGCTGGTAGACCCTTTATGGTCATTGAAGGTGTGAAATGACCTCAGCAAAGTATGCAGAGTCTCTGACTGACCACTTTCTTCCATGGTACAATATGAAAACCGTACCTTCTGTAGCAAAATGACATTCATGCGTGACAGTGCACCATCTCATGATGCAAAGAATACCTACCTCTCTGTCATTGGCTGTTATGGGCATAAAAAAGAGAAACTCATGATTTGGCCCCCTTTCTCCCCTGACCTCAGCCCAATTGAGAACCTGCGGAGTATTGTCAAGCAAAAAATCTATGAGAGTGGGATGCAGATCACAACAAAACAGCAGCTGTGGGAGGCTATTCTGACATCTTGCAAAGAAATTCAAGCAGAAACGCTCCAAAAACTCACAAGTTCAATGTAAGAATTGTGAAGGGATCTTATGTTAACATGTAACTTGGCTTGTTCAAATGTTAGTGATTGAAATAGCTCTTGCGTTCAGTAAGTATGACCTCCTATAGCTGCAAATTCAACAAATGACCATTTTCGTCTCTTAACAACCAGCGACATGCTTTGAAACTCTGTTGTGCATAATAATGTGGAACAGTGCATTTTAAGTTTTTATTTTTGAAAAAAATACTGTTATCACTGGGTGGGTTGTTCCATAACATTCAAATTGTACTTTAAAGCTTGATGACTGAATGATGATGACTGGAATTTATATTGACTATTTAGCAAAATCAGAGAAAAATGTCATTTGCATAATAATTTAGAACACAGTGTAGAACAGGGGGCGCCAACTCATCCATTGTGAGCTACTAGTCTACTAGCTACATTGGTTTCGGTTCAGGATATGCAATGCATCGAACAACATGTGATTTTATCAACTTCTAGCAATGAAGATCTGGACTCGACTACTCCGCCTGAGGCTGCAGTGCCAAGTGCAGATCCATTAAGCTGCGCCTCCCACATTCATTCAGACCAAGCTGCTGAGACGGAAGCTACAGTATATGCCAAGCTAGCATGCTGCAACATGGGTAATCAGGGTTCCTGCTCTTTCCCGAAAATGATTTTCCTGGTAATTTTCACAGACAAGTCATATGGGTCAATACTAGCGTCACTTTTTAAGTTATAGTTGATCGCTACCGTATGTCTCCAGGCGCCCTTAACAGGGTCTGAAAAGTCGCTAAATCTCGTGACAAAGTCAACAGAAGCTGAAGCACTGGGCTGCACAACTGCTCTAAGCGGAAATGCAAATTTGATTGGCTGGTAGCTTAAAGTGGGGCGCTGTGCCGGCTAGAAATAGACACGCTGTGCCTTAAAGTGCTCATGACACCAAAACACATGCTCAACTGGTTATTTTTACCGTGCAAAACAACCCTGAAAGTCATATTTCCGTGTTAGATGTATGCTCCAATGTTGACATATTTATCCTTTTTTACACCACTGAAAAACAATCCTGTCGGAAACCGGAGAAGGAAGTGACGTCACCTCAAGAACTTGGAACTATGCATGGAATCCAGTGTTTTTATATTGTGGTGGTGCATTTTTGTTGATTTTCTGTTGTTATACAGACGTCCCTCGCTACATCGCGGTTCTAACATTGTGCCCTCACTCTATTGTGGTTTTCAAAAATGTATGAATTCATAAATGATCACAGTTTTGTGGTCAAATACGACCTATTATTATTAAAAAAAAAAAAAACACATTCAAGCAAATTGTATATATTTTTGATCGAAATGATGAATTTTCAAGCATAAAAATAGCGACAGTAATGGCAATACAAATATAAGGCATTCAGAGTATGTGCTATGTAGTGTAATATCTGACTGAGTGGGGCCTGGGAAGCGACGTGTGTGACGAAGCTAGAGTTGACTGTGTTTAGCTGAATGTTAGCAGTGTGGAGAGTGCGAGCGACTGGTGTGAGTTGTGTCCAACCGCAGCTCCTGTGTGAATGTGTTAACCATAAACAGTATTCTACACTGGTCACTAGGTGTCACTAACGTGACACTGATGAGACAATCGCCACCGCAGAAAGTATGCTGTCAATGCTAACATATGAATCTATCTTATTTATGTGGATTTCTTATTTTCTATTATTATGTCGACTATATTGGGTATAAAGGTGACTATAGGGGTGTTATTTCATGTCGAGAGGGCTCTCATCATGTTAAAAGTTGTATTTAGAAAGTTGCAAACAGGTTTTCCATGCTCTAACTAAGAAAAAATACCATTAATAAATAAGGAATCTTACTTTGCGGAAATTCACTTATCGGCACATTTCGAGGACTGTAAATAAAAGAAAGTTTGGGAGTGAAGGTGTATTACCAGAGGGTGCTTCAACCATCTGCTGTCCTGACTATCTTTCCTCGACCCAAACAGCACTGATGCAGATGGAAATAAACACAAAGTCACAAACCCAGAGGACACTCGGCCGTGTAAAAGCATGCCAAGGTGGCAGTAAGTTAATAAACATTATTTCCACTGGATATATTCTATAAATCTTAGAATAGTATGGGTTGTATGGGTCAAGACTAGCTAAACAGGGACCGCTTCTCACTTGTCTTGCATCTCGCATACATCTGTCAGTGTCAGTCACTGCCAGACAAACCAAAAACATACCTGTTGTGGCCTATTGTGTTGTGTCTGTTATATAAGTTGCCCAATGAACCGCTTTGTCAACAGGCGGAGGCAGCACTGACTTCTGAAACTGCGCCAGCCGACAGCGCTTATGCTGTAAATGTATGTAACGAATGTACTACATACAGTGCATTAATAACTACTCACCACAACTAGAAATGACCAATACTGGCTTTTTTGCCGATATCGTCCAACTCTCAATTTCCAACAGATACCAATATGTGTATCATCACATATCTCCTGTCGTGGAATTAACACATATCTGTTGTGAAACTAATGGATACAGCATCAGCAATTAGCTTCTCAACGTTGTCTGTAAACAACATTTCGCGAAAGCAAACTACCGCGTCTGCCTGCCGCCATTTCTGTGTTTTTTTACATTCCCGCTATCTCATAGACATCTGAATGAAGGAATCGTGCGCGGGAATACAGTGTTTTCCACAAAGTTGGCAAATTATGCTCTCAAAACTAAGGTAATTGTTAAGCCTTACGCATGCACATGCACACACGCGTGCGCACACACAGTTAAGTTCCATCCATCCATTTTCTATGCCGCTTCTCCTCTTTAGGGGTATATATGATATATTATATATATATAATATTATTGATTATTGATTATATATTATATAATCTATATCATAGATTCAGGGCCCACAATTTAAACGATTTCAAGTGTTTATTTGTTTATTTTTACGTAATTTGGGCTTCCAGCTCATAAAATCCACGAAAACAGGAATTCAATTTTTTTTTTTTTAATTTTTGCCAAAAAATTTTACTCTAAAAAGGTTGATGTGATGTGATGTGCGATCAGAGAAAAATATCATTTGCATTATCATTTGGAGCGCAGTGTAGGGGTTCAGGTTAGCTTTTTATACAAGACTCCATCATGTCCTGATACAGCCCACAAATATTGTGATACATGCTAAGGTCCATATCGCCCAACCCCAAGGAATAGAAAGATGTAGTAGCAATCTAGGTAATAATGAGCAATGCAGTAGTAATATAAATCCCAATAATAATACATTGAGTAGTAAAATACAGGCCCTTTCCAAAAAATTTGAATGTCATGGAAAAGTTGCTTAATTTCCATAATTCCATTCAAAAAGTAAAACTTTCATAGATTATAGATTCAGGTCCCACAATTTAAACGATTTCAAGTGTTTATTTGTTTATTTTTACGTAATTCGGGCTTCCAGCTCATAAAACCCATGAAAACAGGAATTCAAAAAATTTGAATACTGTGAAGAAATCACCATTTACTTCTCAGTTTTTGCAGGAAAAAAAAGAAAGAAATTAGGATCACATCAAATCAATCAAAATATGGTACTTTCAAAACGATATGTCAATCTTCAGTACTTGGTTGGGAACCCCTTTGCCTTAATCACTGCCTCGATGCCACGTGGCATTGAAGCAATCAGCCTGTGGCATTGCCTGGGAGTTATGGAAGCCCAGATTTCCTTGATGCTTGCTGTCAGCTCTTCTTTGTTGTTGGGTCTGGTGCCCCTCAGGTTCCTCTTGAGAATACCCCATAGATTCTCAATGGGGTTTAGGTCCGGTGAGTTGGCTGGCCAGTCAAGCACTGTGATGGCATGGGCATCAAACCAGGTTTTGGTGCTTCTGGCGGTATGGGCAGGGGCCAGGTCGTGCTGGAAGATGAAATCTGCATCTCCATACAGATCCTCAGCAGAAAGAATCATGAAGTCCTCTAAAACATTCTGGTAGACTGTTGCGGTGACCTTGGATTTAAGAAAGCAGAGTTTACCAACACCTGCACCGGACATTGCACCCCAAATCATGACGGACTGTGGATATTTCACACTGGACCTCAGGCAGTTTGGGTTCTGTTCCTCACCCGTCTTCCTCCAAACCCTTGGACCTTGATTCCCAAATGAAAGACTTTACTTTCATCGGAAAAGAGGACCTTGGATCACTGGCCAACAGTCCAGTCATTCTTCTCCTTGGCCCAGTGGAGACGCTTCCTACGTTGGCTCAGGTTCACAAGTGGCTTGACCCGAGGAACCCGACAGTTGTAGCCCATCTCCCGGATGCGTCTGAATGTGGTGGTTTTTGAAGCTGTGACTCCCGCCTCATTCCACTCTTTCTCGATCTCTGCCAGATTCTTGAATCTTCCCTGTTTGATAATCCGTTGAAGCCCACGGTCATCTCTTTTGCTGGTGCATCTTCTCCTGCCACATTTTGCCCTTCCTCTAGACTTTCCATTGATATGCTTGGACACAGCACTCTGAGAACAACCAGCCTCCTTAGCTATGAACTTTTGTGGCTTACCCATCCTATGGAGGGTATCAATGATGGTCTTCTGGCCAGTTGTCATGTCTGCAGTCTTCCCCATATTGAACCCAACTGAGACAATTGAACCAAACTGAAGCAATTTAATGACACCTGGGGAAGCCTGTGCAGGTGATTTGAGTTTAGTAGATGATTAGTGTGTGACACTCAGTTTAAAACATTCATGCCCTGCAAAATTTGGGCTGATTTCTTCTTGGATTCAAATTTTTTGAATTCCTGTTTTCGTGGGTTTAATGAGCTGGAAGCCCAAATTATGTAAAAATAAACAAATAAATACTTGAAATCATTTCAATTGTGGGCCCTGAATCTATAATCTATGAAAGTTAAACTTTTTGAATGGAATTATGGAAATTAAACAACTTTTCCATGATATTCTGATTTTTTGGAAAGGGTCTGTAGACAAACAACCATTCACACTCACATTCATACCTATGGACAATTTAGAGTCACCAATGAACCTAACATGCATGTTTTTGGAATGTGGGAGGAAGCCGGAGTACCCGGAGAAAACCCTCACATGCACGGGGAGAACATGCAAACTCCACACAGAAATGCCCAACGGAGAATCGAACCCAGGTCTTCCCGATCTCCAGACTGTGACTGTGTGGCCACTAGACCACTGTGCGGCCCAGTTAAGTTCCAAATGTGAAAATTGTAACTAGTTCATGGTGTCATATTTGTAAATAAATTGTTATTTTAATGTTTTTGTGTTGTCACCTTTTTGTGTTGTTTATGTTGGTATGGTTGTTTAGATATTTGAGCTGTCACAAAAGCACAAAATTCATGTCAAAGTGAAAGTTATGCTTGAAATGTATCTTTTTACAAAAAGTTGGGTTTTCTCCCTTTTTTGTTTGGGAACTGATATTTTCCTGAAACTTACCTATGTTCTACTGCTGGTTACTAAAGAATGGAAAAAGGTAGAAACAAATGTTTTTTTCTGATGAAAGCCGAGAGTCTAATCTTTCTTTTCAAGATTCAAGAGTTTTATTGTCATATGCATAGTAAAACAGGCAGTTATACTATGCAATGAAATTCTTATTCTGTTCATTCTCCCAAGAAAAGAAAGAAAACACAAGATAGAATAAGAACATAAGAAACATAAATAAATACAAACAAACAAACAAACAAACAAATAAATAAATAAATAAATAAATAAATAAAGTGCTATGAGTGTGTGCGTGTGTTGCGTGCGGCGTGTGTGAGTGCTTCGTTGAGAAGCCTGATGGCCTGTGGCTAAAAGCTGTTTGCCAGCCTTGTGGTCCTGGACTTCAAACTCCTGTAGCGTCTGCCTGACGGTAGGAGTGTGAATAATGAGTGTTATGGATGTGTGCTGTCCTTGATGAGGTTGTGTGTTCTGCATAGTACTCTAGTTTTATTAATGTCTTGCAGTGAGGGGAGGGCCGCCCCAACAATGTTCTGTGAGGTCTTGATCACCCGCTGGAGTGGCTTCCTATCACGTGTTGTACAGTTACCGTACCAAACAGTGATGGAGGCTGTAAGGACACTTTCCATAGTGCATCTGTAGAAGCAACTCAGGATTGTGGTGGACATGCCAAATTTCCTCAGTCTTCTCAGGAAGTACAGTCTCCTTTGGGACTTCTTCAGAATTTGTTGGGTGTTGTGAGACCAGGTGAGGTCCTCGCTGACGTGTGTGCCAAGGAACTTGAAGGTTTTCACCCTCTCCACCTCAGTCTCATCAATAAACAGGGGTCTATGCGGCTCCTTTTCCCTTGTTCTTGGGTCGATCATCATCTCTTTAGTCTTATCTGTATTGAGAAGGAGATTGTTATCACGACACCAAGCTATGAGGTCCGCCACCTCTCTTCTGTATGATGTTTCAACACCACCAGTGATCAGGCCGATGGCTGTCATCCACAAATGTAATGATGCTTGTGTTGTTCTGGGAGGCCACGCAATCGTAGGTGAAGAGCGTGTAGAGGAGCGGACTCAGCACACACCCCTTGTGGGGTCCCAGTGCTCACAATTCCTGAGCTGGATGTGCGATTGTGGACTCTGACTGACTGGGGCCTGCCTGTTAGAAAGTTCAACACCCAGTTACAGAGGGAGGGTGACAGGCCAAGTGTGAGGAGCTTGTGAGTTTGTGTTTGTGTTAAAAGCAGAGCTATAGTCTATAAATAGCATGCTGACATATGTGTCCTGGCCCTGTAGGTGAGAAAGGGCTGTGTGGATGGCAGTGTTGACTGCATCATCCGTGGACCGGTTCTGGCGATATGCAAACTGTAGAGGGTCCACAGTTCCCGGGATGCTCTTTTTGATGTGGGTCATGACTATTCTTTCAAAGCACTTCATTACAATAGGAGTGAGTGCTATAGGGCGATAGTCATTGAAGCAGGTCATGTTGCTCTTCTTGGGTACGGGCACTATGGTGGTGGACTTAAAGCTGGTCGGTACAGATGCTTGTGCAAGCGACAGGTTAAATATGTCAGCAAGCACATCAGCTAGCTCTGATGAGCAAACCTGGAGTGGACCGCCTTAGAGATGTTGTCTGGGCCTGCTGCTTTTCGTGCGTTTGTTTTGTTCAGGTAGGGTATTATGAGCCATGAAAGGTTACATTCAAAGACACTACGTGACTTAAGTTGAATTCACATTTTTTGGGTGTAGATGTATTTTTTGGGGTTTTCCGAGCATACTTAAATGCAGCAAATTGTACCTCTGCAGTAAGAGTTAGGTTACTGAGATATAAGAATATGGACTTACTGTCTTTCTTTGCCTTGCTGTTTATTTAGACCACACCAACGTCGCTGTGATTTTCGAAGTGTCAGTGAATGTATCTCACCTCATTGTCTAGTGACAATGAGGAAGTGTCGTTCCCAGGTCGAGTGGACTAGAGACGTTTTTGTGAGTTGGAGATAGATACTGTATATGGTGTTGGAATTGCACTGCTGTTGATGTGTTTTAAAGAGTGGGGATGCGATCGTGGCTCCGTCTGCCATCACAACTGAGATATGTGGCTTGACATGATGTGCATTCGTTAAGGATGCTTTTAAGGATGACTCTTATTTTTTATTGCTTTTTTCCAAGCATTTTTTTGGTGTCATAAGCACTGTAATGTTGCCCAGAAGATAATGTGAGGTGAGATTACGTGCGCTTAACTTTTAACCCGTTTGCATTCACAAGGCAGGGAGAGGATAAATCATTTTCCAGGATAACTGTTTCCAAAACATTTGCATTTTTGTTTTCCATTTTCAATGTTTTCCATGACTAAAAATGGTCAATCATTTTCTAGGTTTTTTCAGGACATGTGGGAACCCTGCTAATGCCTTAAATATGTACCTGATATTCGAGATCCTCCACCATCCTTCAGGATCTGGCATTTGGAACCACTTTGGTTTTCATATTAAGTATAACCCTGATGGCAAGTGCGTCATGGATGTAAAACGGTATGTCCCACAAGTGTCTCACAATGTTAACCTATATCAGTGGAACGAGGCGGGGGGGGACTATACTCATCAAATGTCCTCAAGCTTGGCAGGCCTGTTAGTTTCTTTATTCGTGCTTGAACCATGTTTGCACAATAACTCATATGGAAATTGTCAGAAATGTACAAATTTCTGACAAAAAATAGAGAATCACTTTTTGGTCCAATGACAGGTTATTAAGACCAGTGAGTTGCTGGGCACTCAAATTCGCAGAACAATACAGTAGAGGGCAAACTGACCAGTTTGTTATATGCAATATTATATGAAAATCAAGACAATGTACCAAAACCAGGAAAACCAAGTCATACAAGTTGAAGATTCACTTCGTCACTTCTATTGCAAATGTTGAACTGACATCGGACGAGAACATCAACGTCACACTAGCATGAGTGTTCAGAGGGGAAGGGGGAGCGAGCCGTGTGTCAAAAATAGACATTTTTAAGGCCGTGTCAATTACTTGTGGATTTTCTTGGCAAGGCCACCAGTAAAAAGGATGGAATCAACAGCGCCTCTACTGGTTGCACCCAAGTATTGCACTCCATTTATCTTTCATTGTTGTGTTTTACACAATCGATTGATTATTAATGTTTGATTAATCCATTGATATATCCATAGATTGACTGATATTTCACTTCCAGCTGCAGCACGTATGCTCATTAAACTATTTTGTCACACTGACACACTCCTCAGCCCTACCTCAAACTCTGACTGAATGAAGGAAGTGCGGCGGACGGCACGCACACTGTCGTGTCCCTCGGGGGCCCGAGTCAGTGTGGGGTCTTTCCGGTGGAGCTCCATGCAATCCCCCAGGGCCACGTCGCACACCATGAGCAGCCGAGAGCCGTCTGTGGCGCTGGGCTTGGCGTACTTGAGACAAGTGCTGCAGGACGTAGGAGGACACATAGCTTAGTGACCATGTGCATCTTCAAGAAGAGGGAAAAAAAAGAGCAAATAAAAGGTGTCGGATGCGTGATGTCTATGGACGTTTTAAAAGGCATTCTTCTGACCTCATGCTATCGCTGAAGTAGATACCACTTCCAAGGCTGCCAGCGTCTGTTCTGTCAATGCCGTGGTGCTCCACTCCAACATAAGGCAGCAGCAGACCCCTGAGAACACATTGTTGCCTTCAACATAGAAATCCACTGCAGTGCATTTATCAGTACACAAAGGGCAGAGGACACAAACATTGGTTCATTCTTTATGACCTGAGAACGGTAACATTCATCATGTCATATCATGCAATTCTGATATTTTTTGCCTGTACGTTCCCCGCACACTGACTGCCTAATGAGATGTATTATTATTATTTTTATTATTATTATTAGGGGTGCACGATAATTATTGGACCGATATGAGGGAATTACGATTTCATAGCGATAAACCGGATAACATTAAATCATTCAAGACCAAAGACGTATTTTTATACATTTTCACAATCTTGAACGCCCAATCCCAACAGCGTACTTATACATCTTTCGTGTTCTTTTGAGCGAGAGGCAATAAGAGCAAATGCATTTCACTTCAAAGCGCTTTACCATAAAAACGGCCCCCAGGTGGCAAAAGTGCATTTGATAAGAGCTCGGCAGAGATCAAGTGAAGGGAAAATCACACATGACAGGAAGGAGGAAGTGGAAGAGCATGGAGGAGTGTAGCGTGCAGAAGGTTACAAATTGTAGGGAAATTTTAACGCATGAACATGCACACACACGTGCGTACACGTGCACACACATAGTTCAATTCCAACTGTGAAAATTGTAAATACTTCATGGTGTTATATTTCTAAATAAATTGTAATTTGGATGAAAAACAACAATTTTTTGTGTTGCCATATTTGTTTAGATATTTGAGCTGTCACAAAAGCACAAAATATTTCTGTCAAAGTGAAAGTTATGCTTGAAATCTATCTTTCACAAAAGGCTGTTTTTTTCCCTCCCTGATATTTTCCTGAAACTTACAGTACCTATGTTCTACTGCTGATTACTAAAGAACAGAAAAAGGTCGAAACTAACTTTTTATCTGATGAAAGATCTTTCTTTTGGTAGGTTCCATGTTTATATAGCCATAGAACACAATATTCTGTGTGCCTTGAAAGATCAGTCAAAATGTTCTAAAATGGCTAGTGCTGAAGGGGTTGTCTTTTGAAAAATGGCTGGGGTTAAATGAGGCAAAAAAACCTCTGATAACCGATCATTTAAAAAAATGAGGCGTGGTATGGTGAGCAAATTAAGCGCTGCTCTTTTCTCCTGCCTGTGATGTTAATGGCCTGTCGTAACTTCCCCTGAGCTCACTTGTAAACAAACATCCACTTTAAGAGGAAGGGCCCTGTACCAAATGCTCCACGATGAAGAGGAAAAAGCACCATCGAGCACACAAAAAACCTTATCAGCCACCTGAAGCGCCAGCGGTGCGCCGTTTGAAAAGTGCAAAAGGTTTTCCAGAGACCTCCGTGGCGTCACACTGGTTGCTCGGAGCGTGTGCCACAGCAGGTGGCTCCTCCCGCTCTATACTCTGGTTCTCCTGATAGTAGTGACGTGGTAGTAGTAATGTCATGATGTTTGATTAGGACAAATCAACAGGTACACTTGGTCAAATCCTAATTTGTTCCAGCCCTTCTTACCTGCAGGTGTGCACACACGACACTTAAATAAAAATTTTAAAAAGTAGATATAGAAACGTTATGGGTTATTGGTACCATAATCGGTCTTGAGGAGCAGAACATTATCGGTATCAGTTTAAAAATAAAGATATCGTGCATCTGTAATTATTATTATTCGAAAGAACAGTGTGGAAAATGCTGCCTTGGCAAAGATAAGACAGTAGTTTTAATACGTCCATCCAGCCATTCATTATCTGTGCCTGCTTGTCCTCACTCGGGTCACGGGTATGCTGGAGCACTACCTCAGCTGCCTTTTCGGACGAGAGGTGGGGTACACCCTGGACTAGTCGCCAGCCAATCAATAATTGGTAATCATTTAAAACATGATTTCTATTGTGCTTGTAGATCTGCCCTGCATCATGGCAAGTGATGTCACTCTTTCCGATACGTTTATTTATTTCTGGCGGCCCACCACAAATACATTAGTACCACCACAGCGATTTGGGTCATGTACACTCACACGTTAGCATTGGGAGAGTTACTTGTTTTTTTTGTTGTACTTTTTTTTTTTTTCACTTCTTGTTCTGTACAGCACTTCCTGTGGTGGCTATTGTCTCATCAACATTACTGACACCCTTTGACCAGTGTAGAATACTACATATTGGAATGCCTTATATTTGTATTTAACATTGTTTAGCCGATCTTATGCTTGAAAATGCTTCTTTTAGGCAAAAAGTATGTCACATTTGCTTTTTTTTTTTTTTACTAATAATAAGCTGTAATCTGCCACAAAACACCAATTCTTTATTAATAAACATATATTTGAAAAACCATAATAGAGACAAGCCAGGAATTTTAAAGAGCTACTGTATTATTATTGTTATTATCAGTGCCAGTCTTTGCTGGTTAGCTGGAAGAAGTCACATGGTTCCATACACTGACGTGCATGATGTCAACTTCAACATAAGTTGATGTTACTAATGTGGTCCTACAGAATGGATTTCAGCATATGCTGGATCCCCTGAGACCCACAAGTTGTTATCTATGTGTGTGTGTGTGTCGCGCTCCAGCTCACCTTGACAGAATTCCGACAAAGTTACTGGCACTGGAGGAGTGGAGGAGGGACTTGATGTTGCCGAGCTGGCCTTTAAAAGTCTGAAGCTCCACGGCTCTGCTGACTCGCAGCACCTGATGTATCTGCACGGCGCTGAAAAAAGCAAAAAACAGGCAAAAATAATGCAGGTTCACAGGCTGTGTCTCTCTTTTGGATGAAAAGCAAGCTTTTTATGAGCCCACTGGGGATCATCAAGCGTGAGTGAGACCCACGGGAGCCGTGGCTGAAAGGCCTCGTCGTGCGGATTAAACTGCGGCACATGGCTCCATACACCTGCGCTAACCTTCTACTGAGATTGTCGGAAAAGGCTTCAAAAGCATCGCATGTGAAAAGGTAGTCGCCACACTGAATGTCTCGACGCAGAACGCCGCTTTTCGTTCATTCTGGTCACACATTACACGCAGGTGAAAGAGAGGCTCACCTGTCCCGCAGCAGAGACGCCACAGCGCGAGACTCTGGGCCGCCGTGGTCCACCGCTTCGATGCTGCAACGCAGGGCGCGGAACTTTCCCACGCTGGAAGGGGTGGGGCTCCTCAGGGTCATCTCGCTCACGTTCAGGATGTCTCGGATTAACTGGTCAAGGAGGAACAGTGTGGATGTGTGCTGTGCGTGTCTGATGTTTCCATAGCAACTAAATGACACCATATTCATGAGATAAGTACTGTACTTGTTAAGATTTATAGGGTAGTATCTTTTCACGCCTATAATTGTAGTAATACTATTTTGACTCATTTAACTGTTTCTGTTTTTACTGTATTTTATTTTGGCTGTTACTTTTATCCATCTTATTTACTATGTCTTTTATTTATTATTCTGTACAGCACTGGTTGTTTCAAAGTGCTTTACAGATAAAGTTGGATTGGCCTGGGTTGGAATTTGGCCTTAAAATAACAATATCATAATTACTTGGACAGCGGCACAGTTTTTATTGGTCACGCCACATTAAAAAAAAATTCTAGGGCTGTCATAGTTAACGTGTTCACGGATGTTTCCATCAACGGGACAATTTTTTTTGACACGCGATTAACGTGCACACATCCTGTTTGACCCTCGACCCTCGGCCCACACCGCAGTTTGAGGAAAAGCAGCGGAGCCACAGGCGGGAGCAAATATTGAGCAGAAATGGAGAAAGAAAAGGGTATTTTCATTGGTAAGTTTAGCTTCAAAGCCCTGGCAGATGGCTCTCGCAACAAGACCAAAGTCATTTGTATCTGCCGTCGCTGTGATTTGAGTTGTCACGGTGTACGTCGCCTGTCAGAGAGAAGCGAGAAGTTACTGGAGCATTGCAGGTACTTGCTGTATTGTCATTTATGCAGTGGTATCTTGGCATATGAGTGCCCCCACTAACGAGATGCAAGGCTTCTCTCAGCTGATTTTTTGCTTTGAACTGCGAGCTAAAATGAGGGTTATGAGCCGCTATTTACTGACAGGCATAGCCGAGGACAGCTATTTGGAGGCTTGTGTCAATGTGACCATGGCTCAAGACCAGAACGGATGTGTAGCAGCACACTAGCTAGTCACCAGGGCAAATTTTCAACACATCAGCAAAACATACGTACAGTATACGTACAGTATAGCCATCTCATTGATCTTATTTATTATGCATTCCCATTTATTATGCATTCCCACATAGTATCAGAATTTGGGAGCAAATATGAGGTGAAAGAAATACAGTGGGAATGCAGTGTGCAGCGTGGGAGAAAGATAGAGGGTGCGTTCAAGGACTGTCAAACTAAGTGGGACAAATTGATGCTCGCATTAAACATGCAAAAACTGGGGGATTTCTAACTCTATATTATTTTTTGAATAAAATAATGGCCCGTATTTCCAAAATTGATATCCCTTTACATTATTTTTATTTTTAATGTACCGTATTTTCACGACCTTAAGATGCACTTAAAAGTCTTACATTTTGTCCAAAATGGACGGGGCGCCTTATAATGTGGTGCGCCTTATGTGTGTACCGAGTTCGAAAATCTGTGAGTGTTGCTGTGTGACTTTTATGAGCGCGCCACTCGACTGACTTAGAGCGTCTCCTGCCGACACGCTGCTTATATACAGGAAAGGTGGACGTGACTGAGGACGCACGCCCCCAGTAGTTACATAAGTATATTTTATGAAACGCGCCATCTATCCATCCGGACAAGGATTACCGTGGCACAGCAACATCCAGCGGATTACAAGGAAAGCTGGCCATCTTCCACTCCTGCTGCAGTAAAAACATTGCAGAAAAACACATCCAGCCCAACTACATCACCAACATGGACGACATGCTGCTCACTTTCGACATCCCGGTGAACCACACTGTAGAGGAGAGAAGGTAGCGATACACACAACGGGACATGAGAAGTCGGCTTTTACTGTTGTGCTTGGTTGCCATAGTAATGGACGGAAACTGCCATCTGTGGTGATTTTTAAGAGGAAGACGTTGCCTAAAGAAAAGTTTCCAGCCGGACCAATCAAAGGGGCTGGAAGGACGAGGAGAAAATGGCTGAGTGACTGAGTGACATGTACGGAAAGAGACCGGATGTTTTTTTCACACGTGTCACCGTCCTTGTTGATCTGACTCCATGCGCGCCCAATTCACAGCCGCTGTGAAAAACCAAGTGCAGCAAATTAACTCGGAGCTTGCCATCATTCCAGGAGGCTTGACGAAGGAACTCCAACCGCTGGACATCAGTGTAAACACGCCGTTTAAAGTGAATTTGCTAGCGGCGTGGGAGCGATGGATGACAGCTAGCAAACAAAGCTTCACTAAGACTCGGAGGCAGTGCTTCTGATGCAGTGTTGTTCGAGCTTTCACAAAAACCGGCATCATTTCTGAAGTGCCGCACGGCAACAAGACCGACTCTGACTGACAATGACGAGAGGGAACCTGGCGTGTTTGATGGAGAACTTGCCCCACTATTTATTTGGGATACAGAAGATGAGGACTTTAATGGATTTGTGGATGAGGATTGATCAAAAATAACGTGAGTACATTGTTAAATACTTCAATAAAGTACAACCCAACTCAGTTTTGCTCCCGCTGCCTTTTTAAAAACATACGATAGCATGCATGCTAGCGTATTATAGCGTCGCTGGGAGCACTTCCTGTTCCCCAGCGTGCTTTGCGTAGTGTTTTGGTGCAAATGCTCTTAAAGTTACATGTATGAGCTACATAGTTGTTAGTTATTGTTCTGCACAAATAGCGGTAGTGTCTTGTCTGTTTTTGCGTTGCTGTGTGATGTTTTTAGTTGTGCACCATGACTGAGACTGTTGTGTTGAATGATGACCATCCTGATTTCAAGTGGTTTTGATAAAATGAATGAGATTTCTGCTCTTAATCTGTCCAAAGAAATAAAGCACTGTCGCTTCCTCACTGACTTCTGAGCGACACGGTCTGTTTTAGCGTGCATACCTGCGGCCAATAATACGGTGCACCTTATGTACATGTTAAATACAGAAATAGCACCTGTAACTGAGACTGCGCCTTTTAATACGGTGCGCCTTATGTGAAAATACGGTAGTTATTGAATCGTTTACCAAGAAATTGGCATCCCTACTTATTATAGATTAAAAAATGTATTTCTATCTGTCATTAATTATAAGTTAACTATGGACAAAATTTGATCAATCACGATTAAATAATGTAATCAATTGAGAGCCCTAAAAAATACTCCTCAATAAACACTAAAAAAATTGCTCTTCCCTTTCTTCTCTGTGTACCGCCCATTGTCTTCTGCGTCCTCATTGGTTGTAGACCATTGTCATTCAATCTCCTTTGTGGCGTCTCTTTTTGTGGTCATGGCGAGCAAACTTGCTAACCATGTGAGCTGCTTGCTAACCGCCAATATTGAAAACAATAGAAGAAACAAAAGAAGCTAACCTGTGACTCTGAATGCTGTGTGGTTTTGTCCCTGACAAAACCCACAATGTCGACGAAACGTTCTGTCCCCAAATAGCAGGGGAAGCCACAAAAAAGTCGGACTTCTAGACATGCTGAAGGAAGGTAGAAATTCTGCGGTGTACGGCGCCATAACGGAATACTGTAAATGAATCTTCAGTTCATAGAGGACGATAAGAAGGAGTAAAATATGATATATGATGACAGGAGTGATATGTTTTAACAAGGACACAAAAACGCTACAGCTGAACGGTGCCAGGAGGCGCGGTCAGGGAGTGAAATACGTGTGAGTCACTTAATTTCTTGTGTCCAACCTAGTAGGTTGATCATTAAAATTAAAGAAAATTTCAATTTTGAGAGTGTTTAAACAAGAGAGAAATGTGATAAAATGTTCATGCCTGTCTGGGAAAAGTGTATAAAGTGGATGGTGAGGGGTTTTATAGCTTTAAAACATATATAATCATTGTAAAAACATTAAGTTGGCTACTTTGCGGATTTCACTTATCGCAGGTTATTTTGGGAACCTATCTCCGGCGATAAACGAGGGAACACTGTAAAGAGAAATTTTTTTTGCAAGGTTCAAAATTGAAATCTTTGTCATTCTATTCGCATAATATAAAATTCACAGAAAATCCACAGAAGGCGTAGCACGGTAGCGGTTCCACAATGACATAAAGGGAATAATACAATACAAAAAAATACAATACAATAAAAAATAAATGAAATACCATTAATAAGTCAAAATAAATCATCTTTGCATATTCATGGTGGATTCATTTCAGCCTGTTTACAAATGAAAACATATCACACAGGCCGCCGCATCCTTTGAGTTCTCAGTAAATGTTTGGACATGCCTGCCACAAAGACAGTAGCATTTGTTGTTCCCATGGCAACCCCGCATCACCTTCTTTGGCAGTCTATAATGTCAGTGTTGCGTTATCTTTAGCGCCAGGTCTAATTTGATTCTCCATCCTGTGGCTTAATGATGGAAGGGGGAGCAAACAGAACCATCTTCCCTCCTGTTATTTTGCTATTTTGAGGTGATCTCACGTTGTCTTTTTTGCCTCTGAATTTGACCTCTAATAAGTGACAGCAAGAGCAATGTTAACAATTACACCTGAATCATTACGAAGACAGCGAAATCAAAACATTTCAACGAGCATATTCTTTGCCACGTGAAAGCTGTGAGCGTTTAAAATGCTCAAAAGCAGCAACAACTAAAAAAAAAAAAACAAGCTCGAGGGTATTTTAGCAAGTTCATCAAAGCGTTTTTTCGACTCGCTTCAAAAGCGCCACAAAATTGAGGAGGCAAAATAAAAAGCCTCTTTGGGTGTGCTGTTTTGTGACACGGCGGCAATATTCATCACGATGTAGGCTTATCTGTTTTGGACGTTTGTGCATGTGTGTGTACCTGACACAGGTCCAGCTTCTGAGAAAAAAGCTTGGTGTTGAGGGTCATGGTGGGCATCCTGTGTGGCAGCAGGGTGTACACTTCAAACAGAAGTCGGGCCACTTCCATGTGCTGCCCCTCCAGCAGGTTTCTCTGAGCTTGAATCAACAAGCCCTCTGCTCTGCTCACCTAAAAAAACATGCACATCGTTTCAGCCGTCATTCCAAATGAAATTTACCAAAAATATACAGTATAAGCCCACAGTTTTTTCATAGTTTAGCCGGTCCTGCGACTTACAGCCAGGTGAGACTTACATCAAATTAAATATGTACATTACCGTGTATATCAGAGGTGTCCAAGCAGGGGTGTCCAGTGACGGCCACATATTGAAAAATTACATTATGCACCGGCTACTTTGAATTTTGTACACCAACCCATGTAGATATGCCACGAAGTTACAATGTGTTCCCCCCCCCCGACAAGTCAAATGAACACAAAAAGAAGTTTTTAATTGAAACTTTTTATTATTAAAAAATCCGAAGCTACATGTCCCTGTGTGAAAAAGTCATTGCCCCCTAAAGCTAATAAGTGGTTGGGCCCCCCTTAGCAGCAACAACTGCAATCAAGCGTTTGTGATAACTTGCAATGAGTCTCTTACAGCGGTGGGGAGGAATTTTGCAGAATTGTTGTTCCACACAGGGCTATGCAGGTTTGGATTTTTTTTCCTCACTTAATAATCAGAAAAAGTTTTATTTCAAAACATTTTGTCTTCAGTTGTGTTATCATTGACAATTATTTAAATCTGTTAGATGATCTGGTACGTTTAAGTGTGACAAACACAGGGAAAAAAATCAGGAAGAGGGCAAACACTTTTTCACACCACTTTATATACAGCATATCTAAATAAAAAAATGCATCTCAGCTTTGTGAAATCGGTGAAAAAAAAATTTAGACTTAGCTCTTTTCCCCCATTTTTGCTGTATTTTTACATAAATATTTCTTTCTTCTTAAATCATCTTCGTAAACTATGTAATATTGTGACTTTATTCCCATAATATAACTTTTTCCCCAACCAAATTTTCCAAAAATTATATCTTTATTTTGCTTTGTTTCTTTCTCATAATATTGCGGCTTTAAAAAAAAATTTTCTTTAATATTTTAACTCTAAGCTACAAAAACAACAAAATAGAAAAATTATTTGTCATCATAATTTTATGGGTGTATTCCCGTAAAATGGTGCCTTTTTTTCCCCTCGCTAGAACAGGGGTCTCAAACTTGCGGCCCGCGGGCCATTTGTGGCCCGCCAAGTCAGATTTTGCTGCCCGCGACTTGACAGGAAAGACTACTGTAAATGCGGCTTGCTAGCTCTAAGTTAAGCCAATGATGCTCACAGGGTGAAAACATAACCTACCACGAAACTAAGAGTCACATGGAGAAAGCCACACCTGAGCCACACATTCTGGTTTATTGCAGATCGAATTTCTTATTATGCAAATATAGTAAAGGCTTGAATCTTGAACATTTCACTTAATATTTTGACTTTATTCTTGTAAAATTACTGCTGATTTTCCCATTTTTGCTGATGTTTTTTTTCCTGTCAAATGTCAAACAGTCGCAGGGCGCAAATGGCTGCGCTTGGGGCACCTCTGATTTAGTGGCTACAATTCACATAACACGCATGTTTTTGGGACGTGGATACTCGTGCAAAACCCACACAAACGCAGGGAGAGCATGCAAACACTACAATTGTGTCCTCATTGAAGACTTGCTGACCGTGAACAAGATATGCAGCACAGAAAAAGCCTGAATGGACATGATAGTCACTCGCGACTGTTTACGAGCTATCTGAGAGGTTAGACAGTGGTGAGTACAAGCGGTAGCCTTACGTCATTGAGGCTGAGTTTGTTGACAGGGACTTGGAGGATGTTGCCAAGGCAACCCAGGGCCTCGGTCCAGAGCAGCTCCACAAAGACGCCCACATCGTGTGACAAGACTCCTGCGCTCAGTTTCTCCTCCAGCAGCAGCTGCCAATCGAAAGAGCCACGCATCAACCACGTCATCGGCGGCAACAAAAGTGCTGCAGAAAAACGGCGAGGTGGCCGAGGAGCCGAGGCTCTTTGAGGGACTGTGTCAGAGCGTCCTTGGCTCCAGCATCGCCGCGTGAATGCAACTTAAGTGCACCATTAGCATTCATTCCTGTGAAGTCAAATAGTACTTCATAGGAAGGCATCAGTGATGGTGCTGAGGAAAATCTGCAAATGTGAATCATACAAATGTCTTCTGATGCATTAAAAAAATGAGAGCTGCACGTTTCTCACATCTTACGATCGGGTTCATATTTATTAGTGTTAAAAGAGGAAGCCACTGACGAGGCGCATCATTACAGCAACGAGGAACCCTTGAAAGGTAACAGAGGGAAGTTTTTGTTTGGTGCAGCCTTTGTGTCCCCTCACAATAACTTTTATGTTGCCTCATAATGTTGCCGGTATTACCTCTGATCCACAGAGGAAGCTTGGGCTGTTTTATGGTATAATAATGTTTTATGTCTCACTTGCGCCCTCTCGAGGCTAATTTGCTGCTACTGTTTTCATAATTACTTGCATGTTTGTGGTAACTTTTGATTTAAAGTCAGAGGTGGGGTGTAGAAAACCTGTCGCAGGGGGGCTGAGCCCAGGTCTCGGGCCTGTTGGGGCATGTCGATCCTCGGCTGAAGACCGGAAGCGGGCAGAGACTCTGTCAGGGTCCTGTAGACCTCCACAGCCTCCTCTGAAGTGGGCGGGAACACCACCATGTCCCTCTCCACCGTTTCCTGTTAGCACCAGCTCCATGTGTCCAATATTTCAGTTCATTTGATTCAAAATAACTTACGTTGGCCCCCACATCTCCCTTACGGTACCGCACCACGCGGTACTGCTGCCCTTTCTCTCCTTTGGCGCTCTGCAGCTCCAGCACACAGCAGGCGCTGCTGCCATTCTGCGAAAAGGAGAACATGCATTACTACCGGCGACAATTACAGTGCAGCAAAGCCATGCTGCTCACTGTCACCGAGTTACCTTTTGAAAGATGGAATACTTGGCCACGCTGAAGTCATCCGGATATGCGGGAATGTCTTCGTCCCACTCCGTGTAAATCCTAGGAAATTCCACAGTAGAAATGACAAGATCTGTATTTTATTGGAGTTATTCAAGAGCCCTTTTTGAAGGAGCTTTGCACAGATAAGCCTTGTCGTAGTAGACGGCAGTGACATGGGGGGGATTTTTCTCTGACATTGCTCATATGGAAAGGCCTTACACAACAACCAACCTCACAAAGATATCCATAGTCATTTTCAAACAATGCAAGTACATACAGTACATGTAAATACATTATTTTATACTAGTAGAATAAATGTGGATCAGTGCATCCACAGCTCTAATGCTACGGGTGGATTTTCCCAAAATGCTTTTTTTTAGTTGGGTTGCTGATTGTCAAAATTAAAATGCTGAAAACTATGATTATCAGGGAGGCACGCAATGTCTTGGCAAATGGGCTTTGTCATTCATGTTTCTTGTATGTAGAGTATAATGTGTTTATCATCCTTCATGTACAGTGTACATGTATGTTGACACTATGGCAGTACATCATGTATATTACTGTAAGCATGGGTCTAATTAGTCTCTTGAGTTGAAGTAGTAGTGGAAATCCTGCCCTAAATGGGTGGAAAAGCGCTACAGGTGCAATAGCAATGGCAATTGGAACGCCGCTCCCCTATGACTAATCCTGTTGTGATAACGGCTGTGCACACCTGAACTTGCCCAGGATGTCTCCACTCTTCTCCGGGGGCAAGCTTTCATCCACCGAGAGCTCGGCAACCGCTCTGTCGGCTGCAAGCGCTGCAAATGCAAAAAGCAGAAAAACTCATGTGACCTGCAGCAGAATACAACAATACGATGTGTGACATGCACAAATGTGGACGAATGCAGGATCCACACCCGTGACATCGGCCTCGCAAAGGAATGTGGCTGGGCACGCCGACACACACCTGATGTACAAACACAACCTTATGTGTGACTGCTCTGCCGGGTGCTAGAAACCTCCATCTGACCTCCAGCCGCCATGTAAACAGCAGACTGGGCCCGGCACGGAGACTTTATCACGGGGCTCGTACATCAGCCAACAGGGAACAGAACTCTTGACTTGTGTCGGTGCAACGAGCAAATGAAGGCGGTGATAGACAAGAGCTAAGAGTCACTCAGCTGAAACCGGGTGGGTGTTGGATCTGATTCAATCTGTCTGCACTGTGTAAACAAAGGAGAGGAGTACACACTGTGCTGCGTTTTTTTTATTTCTTTCTTTTTTCATTAGTCCTCACGTCTGCACCACATATTTATTGCACTCTGCACCACTTGTGGGCATATATCAAGGTAGGTAGGGTTTGTGCAAGCAAAAACCTAAATCTTTTGCCCTTTTTCCCCCTCCCCACCTACACATATCTTTGCTCCTGCAGCTCCTTTTCCTCCAAACAGCAAATGTGAGGGATTCAAGTACCACTGCAAGATGTTGCCAAAGCTCGCCTGCCATGTCTCTTCACTCATTCGATAACAAAGATGTATTTATACGTTTTTATAAACACAAACGCCCGATGCCAAAGACGTGTTTATACGTCTTTTACGAAGGTGATGACGCAAGTGCACACAAATGGATGTCACTTTAAGAGAAGTTTTAAAGAGATAATTGGGATTTTTTTATATGAGGTTGTATGACATCCCCATCAGCAGTGGACTATATCAACAGTCAGTCGGATTTCCGTGATGAGGAACGTACTTCTGCTTAGTTGCTTGGTTATTTAAGTAAAGAGTTTGGCTTCTAAAAACAATATGCGTTCGAAAGAGGAATACATTTATATCATAAAAATGCCTCCTCAAAAAAAATCTGACCTCACAAATGGCTCAGCGTTATATTTGTCTCCTGCCGTGTACCTGCGCACTGTCGCCTCTCTGTTCGTATGCATGTGATGAAGATGCTCGCATCTTCATCCGCGATGGAGTGCCGCGGCCATCTAGTTTACATGTGTTCCACAGCAGAAGAAGATGCGAGCGTCTTCGTCACTGGAATTGAATGAGTTAATATGCCGTGCATAACATGAGCTAAATGATTACTATATAAGGCTTTCAAGTCTTTTTTTCCTTATAGGACAGGGGTGTCCAAAGTGCAGTCCGAGGGCCATTTCCAGCCCGTGGCTGTTTTTTTTAATTAAATAGAGTTTTTAAAAAAAATCGGCAGTAATTTAACAAGAACAAAGACAAAATATTAAGAGAAAAAAAGTAATCTATCAAGAAAAAGTCAAAATACTATTGAAATGAAGTCATAATAGCACCAGAAGAAAAGTTGAAATTTAAAAAAACAACAACAGCAAAAATGGGAAAAAACAGCTGTAATTTTTGAGAATACAGTCCAATTATTAAGAAAAAAACATTATTTTTAAACTAAATAAATTAACTCATAATATTATGTGGAAAAATTGTCATTTTAGTAGCACAGAGTTGAATTATTCAAGAAAAAATGATTTTTAAAAGTGGTAAAATTATGACAAACAAAACAAAATAAACTCGCAATTTTGGAAAATTAGGCTGGGGAAAAAGTATAAAAGAATATTATGGGAAGAAAGTCATAATGACAAGAAGAAAATTTACTAGCAGAAAGTGGCAATATATGGAAAACGCAAAAACAAAAAACAGCAAAACTGGAATCCAAAAAACCCCCAGCAAAGACCAAAGTTCATAAAAATAGTATCATTTTTCACCTTTATCACAAAGCTGAGGTGCAGTGTTTTTTCTTGAAATACATATAACCTCTTACAAAACATTGAAGTGGCAAAGTTGCATCCTTTCATTTTTCACTACGTGGCCCTTGCTGGAAAAAGTTTGGACATCCCTGGCTGAACATATTTGCTGTCTTATAGACCTCTTGTCCAAAGCTGAGGAACCAAAGAACCAATGCGGTCAATCGCTTTGTGAATGTGCTGCCGACACATGTGCACGCATGCACACACACACACAACACTTATTACCTTTACTTGTGTTTTGACAATAGTTGTGCTCGTGCATTAACACAAACACCTTAACTAGCTGATGTTTTAACACACTTGTGCAGCAAAAATCACAGCCTTAGTTTGTGGCCAATAGACATAGCAGCTGCTGAACGTGTTTTGGTGCAGAGCGGGGTGGGGGGGTTTCTTTCCCCCGGTCTCTCCTATTAAACAAGTACATCTAACAACGGCCAAAGGTGAGCTAGTTGAGCGAGCTGAAGACTTTGATGACTCTCACTCTCGCTAACAGTGCTGACTTTTGAGGTGTTTTTTGGCATGCGCTCAGCCATGTGCGACTACTTCCTATGGTACATAAAATGTTGTCAACACATTTTCACAGAATTTCAATAATTTACCTCACATTTCTATGATAGCATACAGTGAGAAGAAAAATTATGTGAAACCTTTCAAATGTCTTCTATTTATGCATCAACTGGTCATGAAATGTAGTCTGATCTTCATCTAAATCACACGATTAAACAAGCAGTCTTCTTCAATAATAATACTGGATTAGATTTTACAGCACTTTCAAGGTACCCAAAGCACTTCACAATGAAGTGAAGCAATTATTCATTCACTCCTCAGTCACACACTGGTGGTGGTACTCTACATCTGTAGCACAGCTGCCCTGGGGTAGTCTGACGGAAATGTGGTTGTCAATTCATGCCTACGGCCTCTCCAACCGCCACCAAACATGCATTCGTATTCATACACCAGTGTAGGCAGCACAGCAGGCAAGGTGGGTGAAGTGTCTTGCCCGAGGAGACAACAACAGTAACTGGGTGGAGGGAGCGAGAATCAAACCGCTAACCTTCCGGTTTCTGGACAACCTGCTCTACCTCCTGAGCCACTGCCACCCTACCACCTAACAGACGACGATATGTTTTCATATTTTTATAAAAAAAATAGCATGTAAACATTCACAAGATATGAGAGGAAAAAGTAAGCAAAGCCTTGGATTTAATAAGTGGTTGAACATCCTTTGGCAGCAATAACCAAATGACCAAACGTTTCCTGTCGGTGCAGATCAGACGTGCACAACCATCAGGTTGAATTTGGGACCATTCCTCTGTACAAAACTGTCGCAGTTTAGGAAGATTCCTGGGATGTCTGGTGTGAACAGCTCTCAAGGTCACACCACAGCATCTCAATCGGGGAGAGGTCAGGACTTGGAAAGCACGGCCACACCATGATGCTCCCTCCATCATGCTTCATAGCAGAGCCAGACCCATATGGGATTTTGGGGGCCAATGCCGATATAGTGGCTGATATATGAAATAAAAGCTTTGCTATACACAGGATATATAATGTTAATCCTACTGTGGGACGCTGTCTCATATTAAGGATGGACCTGGGAGTTAACAATTGCATATATCTTGATTTCACATTAAACCGCTGTATAAAATGGCGTCGTGTGAGTGGCAACCGGTTACAGCAGCTCTGTATTTTTCTTCCACCTTTTAGTGTTTTTATAGTATTTTAGTCTTCTTCTTACTTTTTCTTTTGGTCTCATTTGGTCGAGTGTGCAGCTATGGAGGTTCATATTGTTACTTTTCTAGTCTGCGCCTTGATGCTCTTTGAACTTTTCAGTTCAACTGTGGGAAACCTCTTCAGCCACGGCTCCCCATTCAACCAAGGCTCCCCTCTCTGCGCGGAGAGGCCGGAGATCCCCAAGGAGCAACGGAGGAGCAGAAGAGGATGCAGGTCGGGAGTGAAGTGCAAGAAGCGGAAAAGACGGTACAAGCCATGTCTACCATCTGTCATCATGAGGAACGTAAGATCTCTCCCCAACAAGATGGAAGAGCTAACGGCGCTGACCCGACTGCAGAGGGAGTACCGGGAATGCAGCCTCATGTGCTTCACGGAGACTTGGCTGAGTGAACTTTTTCCGGATTCACACATCACACTGGACGGATTCCAGCTGGTACAAGCGGACAGGAATGCAACGAGAGCGGCAAGAAGAAGGGAGGGGGAATCGCTGTGTTTGTGAATGATAGATGGTGCCACCCGGGACACATCTGTGTGAAGGAGCAACTGTGCACCAGAGACGTGGAACTGTTAGCGGTTAGCATGCAGCCATACTACCTTCCGAGGGAGTTTTCACATGTTATTGCTATGACTGTTTCCATTCCCCCCCTCAGCGGTCGCTGCTGCAGCTATAGAGCAGATCCACACCATCGTCTCTCAACTTCAGAACCAGCACCCCCAATCCCTCCTCCTCATCTCCGGTGACTTCAATCATGCTTCCCTGTCCTCTGCTCTTCCCACCTTCACCCAGTATGTCAAATGCCACACTAGAGACAATAAAACTTTGGACCTCCTGTATGCAAACATCAAGGACGCATACACCTCATCCCCCCTCCCTCCGCTGGGTCGTTCTGATCACAACCTCGTCCATCTTGTCACAGACTACAGTCCAGTAGTGAATAAACAACCCCCTGTGAAGAGGCCTGTGAAGCAGTGGTCTGAGGAGAGCAGTGCTAGGCTCAGAGACTGCTTCCAGACAACAGACTGGGAAGCGCTCTGTAGTCCCCATGGCAGTGACGTTGACAGCATGACTCACTGCATCACAGACTATATCAACTTCTGTGTGGAGAACACTGTGCCCTCCAAGTTGGTGCGGTGTTTTCCCAACAACAAACCCTGGATGACCTCTGAGATTAAGGCCCTGCTGAATAAGAAGAAGAGGGTCTTCAACTCGGGGGACAAGGAGGAGCTGTGCAGAGTCCAGAGGGAACTCAGGCATAAGATCAGGAAGGGGAAGGACTGCTACAGGAGGAAACTGGAGAAGCGGCTGGGGGAGAATAATGCCAGGGAAGTCTGGAGAGGCCTGCAGACCATCACAGGCCATGGTAAAGTAGTGGGGAGAGACCGAGCCAGTGGGGACAAGATCTGGGCAGATGAACTCAATCTGTTTTTCAACAGATTTGAGTGTGCCCCCCCTCCCTCCCATACCAACTCACCACTTTTCACCCCCACATCCCCATCCCAGCCATCCTCTACCCCCCTCTCCATAACTGATGATCAGGTGAGGAGTCAGCTGAAGAAGATCAAGGCAAGGAAGGCCCCGGGACCGGACGGCATCAGCCCTAGAATCCTCAAGGACTGTGCTGACCAGCTCTGTGGAGTTCTCAGGCACTTGTTCAATCTCAGCCTGAGCCTGGAGAAAGTCCCGGCCCTGTGGAAGACCTCCTGTGTCACAGTGTCACATCCAGAAGTTCTCCGATGACACAGCCATCGTTGGTTGTGTTTCAGAGGGGAATAATCTGGAATACAGGACGGTCATCAGGGACTTTGTCAGCTGGAGTGAGCTTAACCAGCTGCAACTCAACACCAGCAAGACAAAGGAGATGATCATTAACTTCCAGAGGAAAACATCTCACTTCACACCGGTGAACATCCAGGGAGCGGACATAGAGTTGGTAGACAGCTACAAATTCCTGGGTGTTCACCTTAACAACAAACTGGACTGGTCCGTCAACACCCACACCCTCTACAAGAAGGGCCAGAGTCGCCTCCACCTGCTGAGGAGACTGAGGTCCTTTGGTGTGTGCAGGACTCTTTTACGGACCTTTTATGACTCTGTGGTGGCCTCAGCCATCTTCTATGCTGTGGGCTGCTGGAGAGGGGGCAGCACGGACAAGGACACGAGCAGGATCAATAGGCTGATCAGGAGAGCGAGCTCTGTCCTGGACGGTCCTTTGGACTCCGTGGAGGAAGTGGGGGAGAGAAGGATGTTGGCTAAGCTGACATCCATCATGGACAACACCTCTCACCCGCTACATGATACTGTTTTTTCCCTGGGTAGCTCCTTCAGCAGCAGACTGTTACACCCACGGTGTAAGAAGGAGAGGTTCCGCAGGTCCTGACCGCTGTCAGGCTCTACAACAACTGCACCACCTGAACCATGTTGTAGTCACCATGTATTCTTTACTTGCGTATCTTGCTTGCTGCTGTAACAAGTAAATTTCCCCGCTGTGGGATAAATAAAGTACAAATACAAATACAATACAAATATAATAGTCTTACATTAAATAGTAGTAGACATGTGGATTAACAGTTGCATCTATCTTTATCTCACAGAGATGCGACTTACACCATGTCAGAACGCTGTAATACACTCTGCAAAAATGACTGGAAAAAACGACCCTGACAACGTGATTCCGCAAAGACGTTATTCTCATGGGGCACTAAAGTGTAGTTTGTGTTATATTGTATTGCAAGTCACAGCTTACCATGGTGTAAAAAAAAAATGCAGTTTCTTTCGCCGTTTCTCTCGTCGTCTTCTGTGCTGCAGCCGAGTGAGTGTGACTGGCAGAGCTGCACCTCGCTGGTCTGTGTGTGAGGGGGTGGGACCAGGTACCCCAGCAAGGTGCAGCACAGAGACACACAGGGACGGGCAACAGTGAATATATCAATTACATATTCACCGATGTTGACTGATCAGTGATATGTGTTAATCGGTGGGTTCTACCTCATAGTTAGGATGTTGGTGTGCTGTGCCATTTTTCTTCCACACGTGTCGTAGCTACACGTGTTACTCCCAAACAATTCAACTTTGGCTTCATCTGTCGACAGATTATTTTGCCAGTAGTGCTGTGCAACACCGCGACCCTAGTGAGGATGGATGCTGTGCAACATTCACGTGCTCTTTAGCAAACTTTAAAACACGCAGCAATGGATTTTTTTTAGACAGAATTGCCTTCTTTCTTGGTGTTCTCCCGTGAAACCTTTGCTTGTTTCACATTTTACGTATGGTACATTTGTCAACAGACATGCTGGCATGTGCCAGTGATTTCTGTAAGTCTTCAGCTGACATTCTAGGGTTATTTTTGACCTCATTGAGTATTCTGCATGTGCTCTTGCAGTCATCTTCACAGGACGGCCACTCCTTGGAAGAGAAGCACCAGTGCTGAACTTTCTCCATTTATAGACAACTTGTCTACCGGTACATACTTTTGTAACCTCTTCCAGCTTTATACAAATCAACTACTCTTAATCATAGGTCTTCTGAGAGCTCTTTTAAGCAAGGAATGGTTCACATCAGGCAACGTTTGTTGACAAGAGTCTATTCTAAACTGGCGTGGTGTTCTGTTGGCCAGAGCAGCTTTAAGCCACACACCTCCAATCTTGTCTCATTGCTTGGACTCCAGGTTGGCTCAAACCCAACTCTGATTAGTTCTCGGGGAATCTGTTGCCTAGAGGTTCATTTACATTTTCCTCCCTGTCCTGTGAACGTTTACCTGTTATTTTCAATACAAATAGAAAACACATAATTGTTTGTGTAGGATTAGTTTAAACAGAGTGTGTTTGTTCATTCTTGTCATTTAGATGAAGCTCAGAAATGTGAGAAATTTCAAAGGCTTCACATACTTTTTCTTCCCACTGTATATCATCAAGGGACAATGCCAGAGAAAGCAAACTTGTACAGTATATACTGTACTTTCGAGTAGTCAGTGTAAAGTCAACCAGGCAAAATTCTGAACTGAATTGAAAATGTCTCCCAAATTCCAATTAAATTACGTGAATGTGAATTTGAGGTTGCAAACAGGAACTAGCATTCAAATTTGATTTCAAGAAAGTAGAATGGAAATTCCATGAAATTATAATTTTGTCTATGCCAGAATCATGTTTTGAATTTCCGCGAAGTAGGATTCAATGTTAATAAATAGAACTTTTTCGTAGTAAGAACATAGAAAACACGTTTATGACAGACACATCATTTAACATTATTAGAGCTCTGTAAGCATGAAATAACACCCCTATAGTCAAGGTTACACTCCTCTTTTCTTTGTTTATATCACATAACGAAGGTATCACTGCAGGGACATACCAGACGGCCACTGCTGGCATACTTCTTCTAAACTTAAGAAAGTGTTTCATTTGATCTCAGCCTTGGCATGTCGGTTCAGCTCTGCTGGCTCAGTAGCCAATCTCCATGCAGTGTGAAAGGTAATGTTATCTAACGACCAGAATGCTACATATAATTTGTCTTTCAATATTTTTTTACTTATAATAGGCCATAGTCAACAACAAAATTTATGAATGAATGATTATTTGAAAAAACATGATTCAGTGAGGCGGGGATATTTGAACTGCCATATAGCGAGGGATGACTGTGTTCCAAATGGAGGGAATTTGTGTTTATTTTAGTGCTTGCAAAGTATTTTTAGTATTTAAGCCCAAAACATTTGCTAAGCTTGACAAATTCTTCCTGTTACATGGCTGTAAGGAATTTAAATAAATTTATGTCAATTCAGTTCCACTTCCCGTCATTCCAATTCAGCATCCTGTGGGGCGGAGCAAATATGGAATTTTGCACACGCAGCCGTGATTGTGTACATATCTGGCAACACAAGTGAGTGGGAAGATAATTGCACCGGACACGAGTGCTGCCGGCGCTGGGGAGCTGTGGTTTACTTTTGGGACACGTGACTTTCAACATGTTCTGTGACATTCTGACGTTCCAGTCCACTGGTGGTGGTAGCAGCATCACGGCCCAGGGCTGCACGAGTGCTGCCGGCACTGGCAGAGCTGTGGTTCATTTTTGGGAAAGCTAAATTGCCACATGTATTGTGACACTGTGAAGCAGATGTTAGTTTTCCAACCTGATAAAGTGTCCAAACACACCCCAAATAATGGTGAAGGAGGAGTGGACATGTATGTCTCCTCCAAACGTGAAGCTAAGTGAGCATCTCCTCAAGTGGCAGGAAGAAAGGACGGTGGAGGAGTGCAAGGTGTGTAACATCCAGCAGCTCCTCTAGTGATGTCATCATGGAGGAGTGGAAGAGGATTCCACTAACAGTCTGCTCAATTCCATGCCCAAGAGGATTAAGACTCACCCTAAATATTCACACCAACCACACAAATTGGTAGGGGTGTAACGATACGTTTTAATAACAGTTGGATTCATGGTTGCCGATACCATTCAAGGACAATATTGGTTCATTTAGAACAATACGATCCGAAATGATTCAGTAGCTTTCAAACCTTTTCAGCCAAAAATTCAAGCAGTGTGACTGTGAAATAAATACCTGGATACTGCACAGTGCAGGTGAAATTTCCTAGAATCCCGTTGTCTTTTGTAAGGGAATCCGATATAAATGTATTAATAATGCTTACATACTTAAGAATAAATTATCAATGAGTACAAAAAATGTCCGAAAAATCAAGACAAAATCAGGATGAATAGAGGGTGGTATAGCTTGTCATGATAATTTTTTAACTTTAAATAGTGCAATCCAAACCCTTCATGACTGACATGCTTCATGCATGTGCATATGTGTATGCGAGTATGTCTGAACATAGAGAGGGAGATGACAATGAATGAATGCAGCACATGAATGAGGCATCTTCTCCGCGCCGACTCTTGCCACGTCCAATATGGCGACAATGTTGACGTACGGATCAGTGTAAGAAGCAGCAGCGAATGAACTGTGTTTCACAGGTCCACTACAACTCCCATGACCACCGCATACCCGGAAGATGATGACATCACCGACAGGCAAACGGAAACAAGTGTTTATTATTAAAAGTGCTAAAAAGACACACATACATATAAAGCCTGCCGTGCTTAAATCCAATTCTTCAATTCCTAGTATCGATTCAATTGATGGATTACCTTTTTAACGCTGTTAGATTGATATATATGTCATTCTGAATGGAAACTTGAGAACCCAGATCGATGTAGTTGAATCGTAGGAATATAAATCGATGTAGCGAATGAATGGTTACACCCCTACAAGTTGAACATGTTCTTGTTATATCCAAGTTTATTTACTATAGTATAGTCACTGACAAGATATAATAAAATACTAAAGTGTGAGAGAGGGGTGTATCAAATTTTGTGAGCTCCTACATGTTTGCAATTGTTTGGCCTTGGTGGGGGTCTGTGCTCTACTGACTGTCATTCTGGTCCAGACTTGGTAAAGGTATCATATTTGACACAGCACGCCATGTCATGGCGGGTGAGTGTCTGTAAATATATCACAGTACAAAAACAACACAAAAAAAGTTACCTTGATGGTTGAATCCTTGAACAGGCAAGGTATGAGGAAGCGAGGGAGATGAAGGCGAGGAAGTATCCAGCTTGTAGTCCTCGATAAGCAGGAGGACGCCTCTTCTCAGACAGGTGTGTACATATTCCACACCCACCACTGGCGTTTGGTACTTCTGGATGCTCCGCAGCCTGTTGGTGCTCAGGTGGGACACGTCGCTGACGACCACGAAGGAGCACTGTGAGAGGTATAAGGAGCATTAGGGCTGCTTCTTCACACATACGGAATATAAAGAGTGGCTCCAGAATTTTCTGCGTGTTCTACACCAGCAGCATTTCCCTTAAATTCCACTGTAAGCTTCGGCTTTGGTGGTAGTCATGTTTTACTGTGACTCACACTGTTATCAGACACAGCAAAGACTATCACAGTCACCTCGTACAGGGCTGTCCAAAGTGCAGCCCAGGGGAGCCATTTGCGGCCTCTGGCTGTTTTTTTATTGGACCCCGGGACATTCAAAAAAATATATCATTTAACAAGAAAACTAAACCAAAAAAAAAACAAAAGCAGCAAAAAATGGAAAAAAAATCAGCAGTAATTTGACAAGAATGAAGTCAAAATATTAAGATAAAAAAGTTGTAATCTAACGAGAAAAAGACGTACATTTTTTTTAGGAACAATAATGGCATTTTAATACAGTAAAGTTGTAATATTAATGAATGTTTTTTTTAAATCACAATATTATAAAAACCAAAGAAAACAACAAAATACAGTTTAATTAGGTTGCGTAAAAAATTGAAATAAAGTAAAAATATTATGATAATAAGATCAGAATTACTATTATTATTGTGTGAATGCCTTCAAAGGCATTCACACAATAATAATTCTTCTTCTTTTTATTCCGTCTCATTTTTTGGCTGCTTCCACAAACCACATTTTTCAACGTATTCCAAATATTTCAACACAAAAGTGTTCCACTTATTCACGCCAAGTGTGCTCTCTTTTCTCCATGTTTCTCAAATTTCCACATTTCCCAAAATTCTAACATTTCCACAAAATGTTCCCATTGAAAATGAATGGGCCATTTTTCAAACATCCACAGTTTCTAAATCTTTCAACGAATTCAAAACATTCCAATTATGAAAAGGTTCCACTAACTAAGCACTACAAAATTCACTATTTTAGACATTCAAAAAATTCCCACTTTTTCCAAATTTTCCGGGACCTAAATTTTTCTTTTTCTAAGAAAATTTTCACGGCCCACATTTCTCAACCGATTGAAGCCATTCCAACATCAAACTGTTCAACACGTTTAGGACATTAACTCCATATTTTTTCAAATGTAAAGAAAATCATAAATTTTGCAAAATTCACGTTTTTTGTAACACCAGTTACCTTTCTGAAGATGCTACTATTTCCACATTTCTCATCCGATTCACCTCATTCCAACATCAAACCATTCAACAAAGTCAGGACAATCATGCTATGAGCCACAGAACAAAAAATTTAAAAATTTTGCAAAATTTAAAATTTTTCCCAATGCTGCTTTGTTTCAATGGGCTTCTTCCAATGGACGGCCGATTCAATTTCTCAACCGAATCAATCCATTCCAACATCAGACTATTCAACACGTTCACGCCATTCAGACTCCCAACATTTATACTGGACAAAAATTGAAAATTTTCCCAAAATTCACCCTTTTCGCTAAAACTAGTTACCTGCTACTACTGTCAAATTTCTCAACCGATGCTGCTTTGCTGCTTTGTTTCAATGAGCTTCTTCCAATGGACGTCCGAATAAATTTCTCAACCGATTCAAGCCATTCAAACATCAAACTGTTCAACATATTCAAGACATTCAGGCTTTCAATTCCCCAAAATTCATACTTTTCAAAAAATTCAAAAATACTTTGATCCAAAGACTCCTAAATACTTCCACATTTCTCAACCCATTCAAAGTGTTACAACATCAAACCAGTCAACTAATTCAGGACATTCTTGCTAAAATACGCTCATTCTATGAAATGAAAATTCAAAATTTCCCCCCAAATTCAACATTTCTGTAAAAACTAGTTACCTGCTACTAATTCCACATTTCTCAACCGAATCACCTCTATAGGTATTTCCGCGAGAAATGGAGAGTGAAGTTAGTAGTACTATGGTTTTCCGCATAAGCAAACCAAGCAGGAAGTGCCTACAAACAAATGTTGGTAGTAGGAAGGCAAAGCTTGCAGCACACAATGATGGACTTACTTGCTTGTTGACCACAAAGCAAAGTTTTCCTCCGTTTTCGGTCACCAGTGACGTCACACTCCTCTTCGCCTTGAACGACAAGTTTTTCAGCTCGAAAAGCACAGTGCAGTTGTCAAACACTGCCATGCCTGAAAACAAAGTACACTTGTCAGTCAGTCATTAATAAATCTTCGACGTTTTGTGGTTGACTATGGCCTATTAATAGTTCAGAAAAAAAAAAACAAGAACTAAAAAACAAACATAAGGCATTAAGACACACTGACTGTAGTATTCTACACTGTCACTTGGTGTCAGTAATGTTACATTGATGAGACAATAGCCACAGCAGGAAGTACCGTAAGAAAAAAGGGAAGAACAAGGAACTCTCCAAATGTGTGAGTCTATATCACATGTGTCAAACTCATGCCCTGGAGGGCCGAGACGCTGCAGGTTTTCTCTCCAACCAGTTTCTTCAGCACGTGATTTAATTGATGAGCTCCTTCCCTCAAACTGAAGGTGTTGATCATTAAAATCACCTCTTTAGTGACAGGCTGGAAAGAAAACATGCAGTGTCTCGGCCCTCCATGGCACGAGTTTGACACCCCTGCTCAATAATTATGTGTTATTTTCTCTCATTAGGTGTACTACATTGGGTAACAGGAGTGTAAAGGTGACTATAGGGGTGTTATTTCATGTCTAGATGACTCTAATAATGTTAAGATGCTATGCTATAACTACAAAACTATTCCATTTGTAAATAACGACTGATATTTGGTGGAGATTCACTCATCACGGTTGGGCTCTGGAACCAATCCATCCATTTTCTATACCGCTTCTTCCTCATTAAGGTCGCGGGGCCATGCTGGAGCCTATCTCAGCTGACTTTGGGCGACAGGTGTGGTACAACCTGGACTGGTCGCCAGCCAATCGCAGGGCACATATAGACAAACAAACATTCACACCTATGGGCAATTTAGAGTCGCCAATTAACCTCATCTGCATGTTTTTGGAATGTGGGAGGAACCCGGAGTACCCGGAGAAAACCCACGCGCACACGGGGAGAACATGCAAATTCTACACAGAAATGCCCAGGGGAGAATCGAACCCAGGTCTTCCCGATCTCCAAGCTCTTAGTGTCTAACCACTAGACCACCATGCAGCCCAGGCTCTGGAACCATTTAGTAATAATGACTCCCTCAAGTATAGGGACCCTATAAAATAAATAAATAAATAAAAAATAATTAAAAAAAGAATGGTGTTAATCCATTTTACTCGATATAAGACATAATTTTTGTTTGAATAAATATCATAAATGATTATAAAACAAAACAAAACAAAAAAAAGTATAGGGACCCTTAAAATCAAGTTCTCTAAATGGATAGGACTGCCTTGTCAGACGCAAATCCATGTAAGCAAGCATGGTAAGCAGTAGCCAAGGAGCAGAAAAGTCCGCCATGATGGTGAGCAGGAGAGCTGGGCAAAGCTAGGCGTTGAAAAGTGTACAATCTATTCACTAGTTATGCGCTGTGCATTCACTTTGATTAAATGAATGAATGTTATTTACTGAACAGAATGAATATATATGTATTTGCGATGTGCCAATTAGGTTTTAATGCTGCCGAATGCGATACAAATCATCCATGAGTCAACATCTCTGCCACCAGCTGCTGTTTTTTGTCATCTTCTATATTAACTGGCAAGGTACTTGTTTTTTGGTTCTAGAAAGAGGATATTTAATTTGACATAATTTTTTACATTTTTGCAAACATGACAAATCTGGTCCTTTTGACCCTCTATTGGCGTAATTAAGGGCCTAGCAGTGTGCCGAGTACATGCTCACAATCTTGCTCACCATCATGGGTGCAAACCCGCGCAGGGCAAAACTACGGAAGTGGAACTTGAGCAGACAGCCTTTAGAAAACCTGTCCATTTAGAGTCCTTGCTTAAAATAATAAAATCAGGACTGCACTGCAACCACATGTAAATAACATGTTCTCCTCCAATGGAATGGGCTGATGACAATACCAGAGGAACAACGCAGTGGAATAAATAATTAGAATACAAGAGTAGAAATGTACACAGTGTGGGTGGACACGAACATGGATGGGACCCAACAAGGAAGTATAAGAAGGTGCAGCTATCTGATTTGAAACATACGTTACAACAGCGTACAAACAACACTGACATATAGCATTGCAGTGTTAAATAACGTTGCACGTACTTACTCAATTTGTACGTCATGACAAACACAGTAGTAGCTTGCTATCCCGACAATAGGAGTAGCAGACAACCAGGAAGTACAGAGTACAACCATTCAGTTTGGGAGTTTTTGATTTTAGCTGAAACATGAAGACAAAAGGCACGGAGTCACTCGCACGCGACGAGGTAGTTTGAAGTTTAAGTTAAATGAAGGCGTGAGAAAGAAAGTTGGATGTTTAGACAGGACCTGTCAAGTCTGCGTCGGCAATCACGCTGCCAAGAGCCAGGAACTGTTTCAGCTTCCGGTGTATTTTGCAAAATAAAAGCCCAGGTTTCAAAATAAAACCACCAAACAAAATAAAAGAAAAATAAATAAAATAAATCTTGCTGTTTTGTGGTTGAATATGGCCTATTATTAGTAAAAAACAAAAAAAAAAAAAACAAAAAAAAAACAAAAGCACATTAAAGCAAATTGTACATATTTAGTGCCAAAATTAGGCATTTTAAAGCATAAAAGTGGCTAAATGAATTAAAATACAAATAGAACACACATTCAAATTACAAACGTTGTAATGATATGTAGTATTGTATACGGGTTCGCACAGCTCACATTTACAACAACACACGAGCACGAGTCTTTATTTTCTCCTATTATGTCTACTATATTGGGCAACAGGGGTGTAAAGGTGACTGTAGGGGTGTTATTTCATGTCTAGAAGGCTCTAATACTGTTCTAAAATGTATTTTAAACAGGTTTTGTATGCTCTAACTACAAAAATATTCCATTCATAAATAAGGAATCCTACTTTGAACAAATTCACTTATGAATGTCTGGTGTGGACCCGATTTAGGGGAATTCTTTTGTGGGGACAATATGAATTGTGGGGCGGTGAATGATGAATCGTGAATGTGCGGAGATCCATTGTGTACTCCACTGTTAGTCATTTTTCCTGCAGCAGGCCTCAATGTCTTGGCAAATCCAGGCTACTTTTTCAGAAATCTAATCAGATATTTGCTCTCCGGAAACAGATGGACTGACAGATTTGAATGTAATTCTGAGATCCTGCTGCAAAGGATGATTAAACAGAGAATTGTTTGCATTTCAGCAGTGGATCAGTAAACAAATAATGATGATGTGTTATTTCCTCATTCATTTTCTCGCTGGAAATCTTAGTTTGCTCCTCACATAGGAAACAGGTAAGTCCTAAACGACGTACTGCTTATCACTCACGTGTGGATAAAGTCAGTTAAAGATGTTTGTGCACGGACCAGATTGATATGTTCATGCATATGCATCGAGCCGCAGGCCGCTGTAATCGCGTCACATTTGTCACAATAACGAACACGGAGACGCGGACGCACTGTGAAATAAATGATGCCATTTTAATTACTCTCCTTGCTAAAGCTGCGCAACTATTTCTTAACAACAATCAATGCTAAATATGTCCTGTCATATTTGTGACTACTCAACGATTGTTAAGTTTTTTCATGGAACACTCGGAACCGCAGGTTCCCCCCCACTGCTCTACTTGCTGACCCCAGTGCTGTACGCCCCGTGGAGAGGAGACGTTTTCACATTAACTTGTCTTGTTTAATGTCTCACTTTGGCCGGTGAAAAAGTGACCACGAATGCAAACTCAACATCAAGAACTTTGTGTCCCACCCGAGGAAAGAGCTGCTCCAGGTGAGTCTTACTCCTAAAAAACAACAAAAAACCCAACAGCAACAACAACAAAAAAAGAGTATTTGGGGTTTTAGACCTTAAGGTAAGGTTCTGGAGAGGAGGATCCTCCACATAGTTGTATCTTGGATTCATGAGGAGCAGTGTGGTTTTCATCGGTCGTGGAACTGTGGACCAACTCCACACCCTCAGCAGGTTCCTTGAGGGTGCATAGGAGTTTGTATTTTGTGTACTTGGAGAAAGCCTTCAACCGTGTTCCTCGATAAATTCTGTGGGGAGTACTCCAGGAATATGGGCTACCACACCACCTGATACAGGCTGTTCGTTCCCTGTATGACCGGTGTCAGAGTTTGGTTGACATTGCTGGCAATAAGTCGGACCCATTTCCAGTGAGGGTTGGACTCCTCCAGGGCTGCCCTTTGTCACCGATTCGGTTCATTACTTTTATGGATAAAATTTCTAGGTGCGTTGGTGGCTGCAGGATTGGGTCTCTGCTTTTTACAAATGATGTGGTCCTGCTGGCTTCATCAAGCCATGACCTTCAACTCTCACCAGATCGGTTCACAGCCCAGTGTGAAGCAGCTGGGATGAGAATCAGCACCTCCAAGTCAGAGTGGTTCTCGCTCGGAAAAGGGTGGAGTGCCATCTCCGGGTCGGGGATGAGATCCTGCCCAAAGTGGAGGAGTTTAAGTACCCCGAGGTCTTGTTCACGAGTGAGGGAAGAATGGAACACGAGATCGACAGGCGGATTGGTGCGGCATCTGCAGTGATGCAGACTCTGCATCGGTCCGTTGTGGTGAAGAGGGAGCCGAGCCGAAAGACAAAGTTCTCAATTTACCAGTCCAGCCATGTTCCTACCCTCACCTATGGTCATGAGCTTTGGGTAGTGACCGATAGGACAAGATCGCAGGTAAAAGCGGCCAAAATGAATTTTCTCCGTGTCGTGGCTGGGCTCTCCCTTAGAGATAAGGTGAGAAGCACTGTCATCCGGGAGAGACTCCTCCGCATTGAGAGGAGCCACATGAGGTGGCTCAGGCATCTGGTCAAGATGCCTCCCGGACGCCTCCCTGGGGAGGTGTTCAGGGCACGTCCAACCGGTAGGAGGACTCAGGGAAGAATCAGGACACACTGGAGACACTACGTAGTTCAACTGGCCTGGGAACACGTCGGGATCTCCCGGGAGGAGCTGGATGAAGTGGCTGGGGCAAGGGAAGTGTGGCCTTCCCTGATCAGGCTGCTGCCTCCTGCGCCCCGATCTCGGATAAGAGGAAGAAGATGGATGGATGAATGGAAAATTGAGACTTTTTTTCCTCATTAGATTACGACTTTTTCATCTTTATACTTTGACTTTATTCTTGTCAAATTACAGCCATTTTATACATAACTCCTTCTATCAGGAGGTGATGGAAGAGGAGCGACCATGGGCGTTGGTGTCGGAGGTGGGGGGCGAGTTCGGCCTCCTGGAGGACATGGCTGACATCATCAGGCAACACTTCCACATTGTTTGCTACAAGGACTTCCTTCAAAACCCGCAGCTTCACGCTCCCAGGATCCAGGTCCTGCTAATGTGGAAGTACTACCCAGAGGCGGAGCTCAACCTGTTAAGGTCGCTGCCCTTCCTCAAGGCTGTTGTCAGCGGCGGGGTGGGCGTCGACCACATGGACGTGCGCTCCATCAACGACCTCGGGGTGAAGGTGGCCAACACGCCTGGTGTGGTGAGTGATGCCACTGCGGACTTAGCTGTGGGTCTGCTTCTGGCCTCCGCGAGGAACATTCTTGAGGGTGAGAACATTATTTTTTCCCTCTCATGAAATCCAAAACAAGAACATGAAACAATCCATGACCCCTCTAGCATTCATTAGCATTCATTCATCTTTATCCTTAATGATGGTCGCTAGAGGTTGACAGCATAAGAGCTGCCAAAGACGCATTCGGAGGCAAAAATGAGACATTCAGATAATGCGTCATGATGAAATGTTGTGTTCTACACTAGTCTGGAAGTACTGTACAGAACAGAAAGTAAAAAAACCAACAGGAAGGAACTCTGTGTGATTCTATATTATGTTATTTTCACTCATTGTGTTTACCATATTGGGTAATAGGAGTGTAAAGGTGATAATAGGGGTGTTATTTCATGTCTAGAGGGCGCTAATCATCTTAAAAGGTGTATTTAAAGGGTGGTAAACAGGTTTTCTATGCTCTGACTACAAAAATATTCTTTTTATAAATAAGGAATCCTTCATTGCAGAAATTCACTTATCATGGTCGGGTCCGCAACCAATTAACCGCCATAAACTACTGCATTTTGTTCTGGAGAAAGCACACAAGAGCTAATAAAAAAAGTCACAAAAACATGTGAGAGTTTGATAAAAACAGATTATCCATGACCCAATGTAAATCTAAAATAATGTTATTTGGTAATAGCAGAAAGGACATTTAAGCGCAAACACAAATTGACAGCGTAGACATTGACCGGGGGAATGAAAATACATTTCTGGGGGGTCACAATAGATGATAATATTGAGCTGGAAATCTCACATTAGAAATGTACAACATATAGTAGCAAGACAGTGATCACAGTGATTACAGATTACTGTGATTTTAAACTATGACTCCTATTGTACCACATTGTTATACTGCCTTATCATTTTCGATGTAGTTAAAATTGAGAGTACATTAGGAATACAGGAAGTGAACAAATGTATTGCAGTTGACGTGAAACAGGGGGGTGTACTATGTGATGTACAGTATTCCAATGTAACTTGTATGCATGTTCAAAACAAATGAAACCATTACCATCACCGTAAGCGAGGAATGATTGGAGTGGTGGTTTTCCCGGATCATAGGTCATCAAATTTCCGTCGACAAGGGCACGTTCCGCATGCCTCAAAGCCTCATGGGAGTGGAAGTGACAGGGTCGACTCTGGGAATCATCGGAATGGGGGAGATCGGCTACAAGATCGCTCAGCGATGCAAAGGCTTTGAAATGAAGATCCTCTACCACAACAGAACCAAAAGGTAAAAGGCCAAAAGGGCGCTTTGACTCCTGCTGGTGAACAAAACGGAGACGCTTTCATTGCAGGAGCGTGGAGGATGAGCGAGCCGTCGAAGCCAATTACTGCCAGAGCCTGAGCGACCTGCTGAGGAGGTCGGACTTTGTCTTGCTCGCCGTCAAGCTGACCTCCGACACCAGCGGCCTCATCAGCCACAAAGAGTTGTCGCTCATGAAGCCTTCTGCCACGCTGATCAACATCAGCCGAGGTGGGCGCCACACCGCTTCAAAGCCTCTTCTTCTTCCAGCTGACGGTGCTCTTTTCAGGTCAAGTTGTGGACCAGGAGGCTTTAGTCCAAGCCCTCCACACGGGAAGCATCCGCGCTGCCGCTTTAGATGTGACTCATCCAGAACCGTTACCGAGGTCAAGCTCACCTCACCTCATAAAAAGAAAGACCAGGGAGGAAGGCTTTGTTTATTCTTTCTTTTTCCATCTCCTGCAGGGACCATCCTCTGCTGGGGCTTCCTAACGTGCTCATCACCCCCCACATCGGAATCAGCACCGTGGCGACAGCTAAGAGGATTGTAGGCTGCATGGTGCAAAATGCTGTGGCTGCAGTAAAAGGCCTTCCTCTTCCCAATGAAGTCAAGATGAAGTGATTCAAGCTCGCTGCATTATCCTGTTGGGAAAAGAACCACAAATTGCTGTCTCTTCTGAAAATATGTGCAAATGCTAAAGAGAAACAAAAGTAAAAAAGCTTTTCAATCATGACAATCCGCTGATACAAAGCCAATATGAGCAATGACAGACAGCAGTGATTCATCCACACGTCCCACAGCAGCCTCAATTTTTCTTCCTAGACATCAAAGAACAGTGACAGCGGGGATGGGGGGGCTTTAACAGTCCCTCACTATATCACATTCAGGTATAAATTCATTATGGTTGTAAACAAACAAGTAAACAACAATTAATGGCAAATGCATTCACATTTAATTTGAATGAAGTTCAACCAACACTTCAGGTTGAATTAACCATGAATGAATTAACAGGTTGAATTAAATCAAGTCTGTGATTCATTCTATCTGACAAAACATCACTTGAACTGTAATTTCATGCCTTATTCACCTCCCTCCCCCAAGTATTAAAGAAGTTAGAGCAAATTTCATAGTGGGAAGTGGTGCCTTTGGTTCCCATTGCTTTAACATTGAGTCAAGACAAAATCTGTGATTGACCCACTACAAAATACATCATAAATTAGGCGGTGACATTTGTTTTACAAGTCAACAGAATAGCCATATACATTTTTGTGATCATCAAAAAGTCTGGGAAGTAAAGCAAGTGTCATTTCACTTGGGCCTCACTACACACACCACACTACTAACTGCATGTACACAATAATTCCGGGGCAAAATTAACATATTTAATCAGATTTTATTGAAATTTCATCTGTAGATAGATAGATAAAGTGAATGTATATCATACATATCTTTTATCTTGTCCTGAAGCGCCGATCCATGAGTTTCAAAGGCTTAAAGTGGGGTTCAACTTTCGATGTGACTCGATGTGGTCCAACACTATATGAATATAAAGTACATAAGTATAAATCCACTATATAAAGCGTGGCAATGACATCACAGAAAAACTGAATGGAGTAAGCGCCCGAGGTGCAGGGCGTCTAGAATGGCATAGAATGGCAACACGGCCGAGAAGGACATGCCATGGCTCAGATCGAACTGAAAAAAAGTTTCTCCTCTCATTCCGCGTGGGAGTGGTAAGTTTTCGGCTTCTTAGTCCTTCTTCTCCACTCCGTTTGAAACACTTTAAGTTTTGAAAAATGTAATTGGAGAGGCTAACTACCGGTAGTTAGCTCGCTAGCTTGCTATGCTAGCAGCAGCCGTCTGTTATGTCCCTACGGTGATCCTGTAGCCTTTGCAATGTGATGTAAACAAAGAATAATAGGAGTATAAAAGTGACTATATGTTATTTCATGTCTACAGGGCTCTGATAATCTTCGCCCTCTTGTCTCTCACCACCTCCAATAAAGTCACCTCAACACACACTACAACACTTCCAGCCTTCAAAATAATAGCACATCCTGTGGGGGTGCTACCAAATAAGGGTGTCACAAAAAATAGCTTACATGCCTCCCCCCCAACAAAATCAAACATCCTTGTTTACTCAGTAATGTAAACTCAAATAGTGGCACATAGAACACAAACATCTGCAATTGACATATCCCACAGACATGTTTGATCTTTTTTTTTTTTACTTGCCATATACAGCATATAAACAGTAAAGGTGCATAACGGCCCTTGAGAAAAAGAAAAAAAAAACAAACAAAAACAATATTACACACAATCACAAAAGAACGGCAAAAGAACATAACCACCAGGCCTCAAAGGTAGGTAACAAAATCCCTGAACCGCGCTGGAGGTTTCACGGTCCTCCCTGCACGCGACACAGGCAAGGATGGCCAATACTCCTGCGATCCCACCATATACTCATCCTGCGCAACAGAAGCAGGCAACTCCTCCCACCGTGGAGGTGAACCAAGAGTAGGGCAAGGGCGGGTCTCTGAGGGGGGCTCTGGAATAAGACCACTGGCATATGGTTTCAACCTATCGTAGTGAACTACCTGCGCCCATCCATCCTCAGCGAGGGGGTCACTGATGCAATATGTGAGGCCTGACACCCCCTCCGACTCCAGGACCCCTGTGATCTTAAAGGGGCCCCTCCAATGGGGAGCCAGTTTCATCCGGTTTTCCTGGGGGTTATGCAGCCACACTAAGGCCCCTATGCTGTACGGTTTATGACGGGCCTTAGAGTCATGATACAATTTCTGTCTCTCGTGAGCAACTACTGCACTCTGCCTGGCGTTCACAAAAGCCACCTCAAGCCTCTCTACCATAGTAGAGACAAAGTCAGCATGAGAGACAGAAAAAACAGCATTATCTGGTTGCCTTGGCACTAACACATCCACGGGGACCCGAGCCTCCCGACCATGTACGAGGTAATAGGGAGTGTACCTCGTGCTCGCGTGAACTGACGTGTTGTAAGCAAAAGCCACCTGCTTCAAATAGTCATTCCATTCACCCCTGCAAGCCAGCAGCGATTTGGCTAGCTGATCGATAAGGGTACGATTAAAACGCTCAACCATACCGTCGGATTTGGGATTATATGGTGTAGTGCGAGTTTTCTTAATGCTTAGCAGTTCACACAGCATTTGTTCAATTTCTGCCTCAAACTGATCGCTATGTACAGCCTCTGGGATGCCATGTGCTAGTGTAACAGATGCGGAAAAAAACATGTATTATCCTGTCTGTAATGTTTTTGTTTATGGGTTAATTTCTCCAAAATCCCAACTTTGTGATTTGTTTTGGTTTCTTCTTAAGTTATAATTTAACATTTGTAACTTTATTTTCGTATTTCCTTTGCCATGGTATGAGCTTTTATTTTGAAGGCTCAGGGGATGTCATACTGTTGCTCACGTTGTCAGTCAGTCCATGTTTGTGCTGGCTGACAGGTACGTTGGTGTGGGAGCAACTAAGTTTTTTAATAACATTTCAGTGGTTAAAATATTGCTTTATATTAACCTAATGGGACCTATGTTGTTACTTATTTATGTTTCTTTAATAATATGTCGTGTAGTGTGGTTTTGGGGGTGTTTTTGACTGTGGGAGAGCAAGCTAACTAATTAGCTAACAGCCACGTTTTTCTCTCTTATTGGGGGTGGGGGTGTGCGTGAGAGTGCTGTCGGGCATTGTCCTGAATGTGCCTTGTTCTTGTACAGGCCCGTTGCTGTTGAGGAGCTCACGTGCATGTCCTCATTGTATATTCCACCACACTGCAGGAATAAACTCCTGTTCCAAAGCCATCTCTGTGTCCCTCCATCGTACACCAGAACACAACGCAGTATAGCCGGGACCTGCGGATACACTGGGAGCCCGGCTACACTACCACATAATCCTCAAACAGACACAGAGCAACCGATTGAGCAGTTTGATTGGGGAGAGCATAAAGGTTGACAAATTTGAAAAATAATCCTCAATCACCAGCACATATCTACTTCCCCTAGATGTCATGGGAAGTTCCAAAATGTCCATTGCCACTCTTTGGAATGGCCTCACAGCCTGTAACCCCCCATCGGAGCACGGTGTTTTGGTACGGGGGTTTTGCGAGTCTGACATGGCACACACTGTTCACACCACTGCCGAATATCCTTGAGCATGGAAGGCCAGTAGCACCGTTCTTGAGCCTGCTCCCACACTCTTTCGGCTGCGAAATGTGCGGAAAGCGAGCCCCCATGCAGATGGAAGAGAATTTCAGGGACCAGTGCTGCAGGAACGATCACCTGATGTTGGGCCTCCCCCAGGGGGCAGGAGTTCACCGTTCGGCATAAAAGGCCATTGACCAGCGACAGCCTTGGGAACTCCGTCCAGAGCTTCCGTAGCCACCGGGAGCGGCCTCTCAGCTTCCCCCTAGGCGGACGGGAGCCCCCGGCCTGGATCCAGTTCACCGCAACATGAATGTATTTGTATTTGCACTTTATTTATCCCACAGCGGGGAAATTTACTTGTTACAGCAGCAAGCAGGATACGCAAGTAAAGAGTACAGTGTAAAGAAATGCATATTGACTACAACATGGTTCAGGTGGTGGAGGTGTTATAGAGCCTGACAGCGGTCGGTATGAAGGACCTGCAGAACCTCTCCTTCTTGCACCGTGGGTGTAACAGTCTGCTGCTGAAGGAGCTGCCCAGGGAAAAAACAGTATCATGTAGCGGGTGAGAAGTGTTGTCCATGATGGATGTCAGCTTAGCCAACATCCTTCTCTCCCCCACTTCCTCCACGGAGTCCAGAGGACCGTCCAGGACAGAGCTCTCTCTCCTGATCAGCCTATTGATCCTGCTCCTGTCCCTGTCCGTGCTGCCCCCTCTCCAGCAGCCCACAGCATAGAAGATGGCTGAGGCCACCACAAAGTCATAAAAGGTCCGTAAAAGAGTCCTGCACACACCAAAGGACCTCAGTCTCCTCAGCAGGTGGAGGCGACTCTGGCCCTTCTTGTAGAGGACGTGTGTGTTGACGGACCAGTCCAGCTTGTTGTCAAGGTGAACACCCCCGCATGTATTGCATGACCCAGTTAAAGGGGTCCAGCTCCAAGATCCATCTGGCCCTCTTCTGGATGGATCTTTGTCAATGGCCATGCCCCGGAGCCCTAGAAGAGGTTTGTGGTCAGTTATTATAGTAAAGTCAGACGCCCCAATATAATGCCAAACTAAACGGACGGCCCACACTACAGCCCATAGTTCTTTATCAAATGTAGACCAACGTCGCTGGGTGTTAGTAAGTGACTGGCTGGCATAAACCACTACTCTTTCCAGCCCCTCCTTATCCTGAGCTAACACCGCCCCTACAGCTTCATTTGAGGCATCAGTGTACACTTGAAAAGGAGCAGCATAATCCGGCATGTCAACTACTGGGGCGGACGAGAGCACAGATTTCAAATACTCAAAAGCTGCGTTACAATCATTAGTCCATTCAAAAGAAACATCTTTGCAATTAAATGATGCAAGGGGTCAGCCTTATGAGCAAAGTCTTTCACAAATCGCCTGTAGTACGAGCACAGGCCCAAGAAGGCCCTCACTTCAGTGGGTGATTGTGGTGTGGGCCAAGTCTTTACCTTGTCCGTGTTTCTCGGATCTGGTTGCAGTCCATGACGTGAAACCACATGGCCCAGGAACACCACATGGTCCCGCGCAAGGTGACATTTCCGGGGATTAAGCTTGAGCCCCGTGGCCTGTATACGCGAGAACACCTCTCGCAGGCTGGCCAGGTGCTCCTCAAACGTTGGGCTGAATATTAACACATCGTCCAAATAGACCATTCACACCTGCCAGGTGAAGAACCAGCTCCATCATGCGCTGAAATGTGGCAGGTGAGTTGGTGAGACCCATGGGCATGGACCGCCACTGATACAGGCCCCTCCCCGTGGTGAAAGCTGTCTTCCGGCGGTCTTCCTCAGCCACCTCAGTCTGCCAATAGCCATTTGAAAAATCCAAGGTACTGAACCAACAGGACCCCGCCAGTGCGTCGAGAGTGTCATCCACGCGAGGCAGGGGATGGCAGTCCCTCACTGTGATGCTGTTCAAGCGTCTATAATCTATGCAGAATCTCCAATCACCATTCTTTTTCTTTACAAGAACAACAGGGGAGGCCCATGGGCTGCAGCTCTCTTCAATTACCCCGTCGTCAAGCAATGCATCCACTTGTCTGTCCATCTCCTCCCTCTTTTCAGGAGAGGCCCGGTAGGCTTGCTGTCTCACAGGTGGGTGATCACCTGTGTTAATGCAGTGTTTATAAGGGTGCATTTACCAGTTACTGCTTTGGAGGTGTTAAAAATGTCGCTATATTCATCTAGCAGGGCCCTCAATTGTCCCATCTGCAAAGCATTAACAGGGGATTCTGCCAAGGACACCGGCAGAATTATAGTTGCAGCCACCCGGGACACCATCGCAGGGGTGGGGACTGTAGGTGTCACTAGTTCCCCCTCATTCACAGAGAAGAGCTCCCCGAGATGGGTGCCCTCTCGCAGCGTCAGGCCTTGATTGGTAGGGTTCAGCAGTCGGGCCATTGTAGCACGATTTTTGACAGAGTTAAGCGTGTGAGCCACCACACACTCACTCTTACTCTGAGGGTTAGGCTCAATGTAACCAATAAATTCAGGGAGGTGGTCAACCGGCCCGGCGGGAGAGACGCGCACCGGGACCAGCATCTCACTCAATGGGGCCAGTGTTAAAGTAGACGTGAGGGACACATTACAACATACCGGAATCAAGTCCTTATTGCTCAGCAAGTTAAAATCCAACAGTGCGTGGTGTGCCGTCAGGAAGTCCAGACCGAGAATTGCAGTTTGAGTGGACTTCCGTAGTACATGGAAAACATGCTGCCATGTCTGATTACCTAAGCGTAATGTAGTCATCACAGTCCCTAGTGTGTCCAGTAGCTGTCTATTTACGGCCCTAGCTGCAATAATATTTGTGCTAAGGGGGCGCTGGCGCAGGGCCGGAACAGACTGGCGTAAATTGGCACTAATGAATGATTCAGAGGAACCAGAGTCTATCAGAATATTGAGTTCCGTACCTTCAATGCTCCCTCGTGTTGCTCAGTGGGCGGAGAAAATGCAGCAACGTGACTCTGAGAAGGTGGAGAGGTTACCTCCGGTGTGGTAGCTGGTGTCTGGGCCACAACACCAGCTACATCCCGTTTCCCGGCGGGTTGGCTGGGTCTTGGCGGCCTGGAGAGAGGAATCTCACCCCTTGTCGTCTTGCTGAGTTGCCGTAGAAGCTGTTGGTCTTGGTCGGTGTTTGGCTCCGCCCCTCAGGAGAAGCAGCTCGGTCAAAGTAGGGAGATAGAGAGCGGCGATCTGGTCCGGTGTACTGGTCCTCACGTCGGGCCCGCCATCCTGGAGAAGGCGAACGTCCTCGCGACTCAGACCAGGGATGCAAGGACTGGCAACCCCGGGCCCCACACTGGCATCGACATCGCCCAGGGATGGGGGAGGAGACCTCGCTGCTCCCGCCGCGACACTTGAGCCGTTCATTTTCAGCCGAAAGTCTTCGAATGTCTTTCCTCATTTCCTTCATGTCTTCTGCAAGCACCTCCATGGTACGATGCCAGCGAGCCTCCTCTGAGATGACATGCACCTGGGTGGGGGCACCCCTACCTGCAGGTACGCTGACAGGGTGGCAGGTGTAGTCGCTTCTCAAAGTTTCTCGGGCTATATCACAGCGGCCTGCAATGATCAGGGCTTCAGCTAAATCAGAAGCTCCCTGCTCCTGGCATTTCGCCTTAAGGCATGGGTCAAGTCCAGCTAGAAATCTACGAAATTTTTCTTCCTTTTGTGCGGCTTCCCATAATTAGGGAAGGCCTCGTCCACGAGCTTCCCTATATCAGCGGCATAGACGTCCAGGCTCTCACCCGGGGCACGACGTCGAGCAGCAAGGTTAGCTCTGAAGTTGTCTAGGAAATGTCTCTGTCGAAAAGCATCCAGCAGCTTCTCCTTTACTGTAGGATAATCCGCTTGTACTGTCGCAGGTAAACTGTCCCACAGCAAGAAAGCAGCCTTGGATAATCTTGTAGGGAGAATTCGGGCTAGTTCATCATCATAGTTGCTGCCGGTACCTGCCACGAGCGCCCTCACAGCCACTTCATATTGGCCAGCAGGAGAAACTTTCGTCGTCGTCCCCAGAGAACAGTGGCGGCAGTTAAATTTTCACATTACTGGAAAAAGGCCTCTCCAAGCGAGAGGATGTGTAATCCAGCAGGTCTTCGTCACGCTTCCACATCCTTCTTACTCACGGCGAGCCAACACGTGAGCTCCGTGCACGTCCTCACTATACTACTTTAGCAGCTAAGCTAATACAAGTTAGCAGGTTGGCTAACTGTCATTAACTGCCTAAACTTCACGCTTTACCGTCACAGAAACAGCTGGGCTTCCTCTCTGGATAGATCCCACCGCTGCCACCAATGTAACAGAGCAGATGAAGATTTCCACTAATATTGTGGGAGTGCAGAGTGGACAAAAGCACAGGAGCCGGAGCTGCAGGAGGCACGTTTATTATTCGCCAGTTAGTCTCTCTCATCACTTCCATCAAGTCACCTCAACACACACTACAACACTTCCCGCCTTCAAAATAATAGCACATCCTGTGGGGGTGGTACCAAATAAGGGCGTCACAAAAAATAGCTTACACTACTTTGTGAAAATTCACTGATTGCAGTCAGGTCTGGAACCAATTAACCACCATAAACGAGGGACGACTGTACATGAATGCTATACAGTGTACTCTATACCTATATCATCACCCATTTATAAATTATGACCAATTTACGGTGGATGAGATGTGTCTTCTGCGGAAAATAACCATCTGCTTTCGGAGGAAAAAAATATTGAATATTTTTCTTATAAAAAAATCAGCAAATTTACAGGCCCGTGAATGCTGAATGTGCTGGAGGTTTGACTCTACTCCAAAGGGCACTTTTGATATGTAAATATTTTTTTTTAAAGCATCTAAATCCCACTGAGGCCCGAACTGTTGCAAGCCATCGCCCCTAACACCCCAACAGCAACGCATCCGACCGCCACTCTGAAAACTAAAAGGTGTCCTTGACATATTTGCATTGACTTGTTTCTTTTGAGAATTTCTTTTTTGGTGTTTCCAAGAACACTAAAAAAATGCTAAAAAAAAAAAGGAAAACAAGGGATCTTGAAGGATACTATAAGAACATCCAGAATGTCGATATGAGCATTGACTGCAGACTTGCCTCGGTACTGGATCAATGAAAGGTGCCTTTATGGTCGTTCTTAGGTGCTTCTCTCTTTAGCATCTCTCTTAACTGCTGCTTTTACTTTTATGGCAAAAACTACATCGTCATAGATTGCCGTGTGAATAAATGTAAATAAGGAAATCTTACTTTATACTGTGCTGTATAGATATATTTTTACTAATATTTTGACTTTATTCACCTAAAATTAAAGCTTTTTGTCATGTCCAGTGTATGTCGCTCTGCTGCCGCCTGTCTGCTGTCTGTTTCAGTGCATGCTGCTCCACTAATTGAGCTGATGAGACACACCTAACTAACGCTAGTTAGTTCTGCATAGTTTTTGTATTGCAGCTCCCTAAGTTTACTTGCTACCTTTATTCCTGCCTTAGTTTTCGGCAGTGATTTTCCGTTTTCTTCTTGCAATATGCCCTGAGTCTTTTTGTTATCCTTTGTGTATCATTTGTGTGTATTTTTTTATTTATTGCCCTTGGTAATAAATCTTTTTGTATAGCAACCGCTGTGTGTTTACTCTGCGTCCTGGAATCCAGAACTCTGCCTGGCCGAAGACGTGACAGTTTTTTTTTCCATTTCTGATGTTTATTTTTAAATTTCCCAACTATTTCAACTTTCTTTTTGTAATTTTGACTTTATTCTCATAACACTCTTATACTCGTAACATTGTAATTTTTTCCGCAACCAAATTTACTTTGTTGTTTTTTTTTGTTTTTTTCGCCTATTATTATGACTTTAAAAAATGGTCTTTTTCTTTAATATTTCAGCTTTATGCTACTAAAATTATGTTATTTGTCCTCGTAATATTATGATGTTATTCTTGTAAAATTCAGACTTTTTCCTTATGAGATTACGACTTTTTAGTTGAAATGTTTTTACTTTATCTTGTAAAATTACAGCAGTTTTTCCCATTTCTGCTGTGGGTTATTTTTTTTTATTTTCTAACTATTTCAACTTTCTTCTTTTAAATGTTCTTCTTGTAGTTATGATTTTACTCCCATAATATTTTGCCTTTATTCTCGTAACATTATAACATATTCCGCAAAATTATTTGTTGTTTTTTTTTTGGTATGTTTTTCGCAACAAAGGGCCGCACGGTGGCCTAGTGGTTAGCATGTTGGCCAACACAGTAACAGTCTGGAGATCGGGAAGACCTGGGTTCGATTCTCCGTTGGGCATTTCTGTGTGGAGTTTGCATGTTCTCCTCGTGCGTGTGTGGGTTTTCTCCAGGCACTCCGGTTTCCTCCCACATTCCAAAAAAGTTAATGTGAATGGTTGTTTGTCTAATATGTGCCCTGCCCTGCAACTGGCTGGCGACCGGTCCAGGACCCCGCCTGTCGCCCGAAGTCAGCTGGGATAGGCTCCAGCATACCCCCGTGACCCTAAAAAGAAGAAGCGGTATAGAAAATGGATGGATATACTTCTAAAAAATAAACTTTACGCAAAAAAAACAAAAATCCTCATAATATTATAACGTTATTCTTGTAAAACTCCTTCTATCCGGAGGTGATGGAAGAGGAGCGACCATGGGCGTCTCGTAAAAGACTATTTCTCCTTAGACTACAACTTTTTTCTTTGAATGTTTTGACTTTATTCTTGTATATTAACCAAGCTACAGCGACATTGTTATTATTATTATTGTTGTAAACATTGTTACGCCCAAGAGCTACTTTGCTGGTGTAGTGACACTTCGCCACACCACACTGGCTAGCTACTAGCCGGCTAGCGACTATAGCTTCACCACACACTCACTCACTGAAACTGTATGAAACTGTAGTTGTTTTTTTTGTTTTTTTCTCTGAATATTATGACTATATATATATATATATATATATGTATGTATATGTATATATATATATATATATATATATATATATATATATATAGTCGTAATCAAAGATGTAAAACTTGCTCCACATACACAATATCACCATTTCTGTCAAATATTGTTGTGTAAGTGTGTGACAGTGATCACTTCTGCTGAGATAATCCATCCCACCTCACAGGTGTGCTGTATCATGATGCTGATTAGACACCATGGTTAGTGCACAGGTGTGCCTTAGACTGCCCACAATAAAAGGCCACTCTGAAATGTGCAGTTTTATCACACAGCACAATGCCACAGATGTCGCAAGATTTGAGGGAGCGTGCAATTGGCATGCTGACAGCAGGAATGTCAACCAGAGCTGTTGCTCATGTATTGAATGTTCATTTCTTGACCAAAAGTCGTCTCCAAAGGCGTTTCAGAGAATTTGGCAGTACATCCATCACCTCATGTTGCAGCCGGATAATGCACGGCCCCATGTAGCAAGGATCTGCACACAATTCTTGAAAGCTGAAAACATCCCAGTTCTTGCATGGCCAGCATACTCACCGGACATGTCACCCATTGAGCATGTTTGGGATGCCTTGGATCGGCGCATACAACACCGTACACCAGTTCCCACCAATATCCAGCAACCTCACACAGCCATTGAAGAGGAGTGGACCAACATTGCACAGGCCACAATCAACAACCTGATCAACCCTTTGACAAGGAGATGTGTTGCACTGCACGAGGCAAATGGTGGTCACACCAGATACTGACTGGTTTTCTGAGTCCCCAGACCCCCCCATCTCCTAATAAAACAAAACTGCACATTTCAGAGTGGCCTTTTCTTGTGGGCAGTCTAAGGCACACCTGTGCACTAATCATGGTGTCTAATCAGCATCTTGTTACGGCACACCTGTGAGGTGGGTTAGCAAAGGAAAAGTGCTCACTATCACAGATTTAGACAGATTTGGGAACAATATTTGAGAGAAACGGTGATATTGTGGATATGGGAAGAGTTCTTTGAGTTCATCTCATAAAAAATGGAAGCAAAAACAAAAGTGTTGCATTTATATTTTTGTTGAGTGTATATTGATTAATGTTTATGTATAAACATATATGCCGTATGGTGGCTGAGTCTGGCCGCCCTAATTCCGATAATTAGCGTCTAATTAGGATAATTATTATTATAATAATAATATTGACTGAAATAATTATAATGAATGTAAAGATGACTTCTCTGTTTTGTAAAGGGACATTAAAGGTGATGCCATGGCTGCATTGGAGGAAACGAGGAATTAAGAAAGACCAAAAAACACGGCTGCCAAGCAGTAAGCGAGTACAAATCCACCTATGGCTACCAGAGGGCTGCGGGTCTGTGCCGTGTTGGAGATATCACATGACCTTATCCTCGTTCTTAAGAGAGGTGTCGCGAAAACCAAACAAGCTATGTGAGCTAACACGGCGCCGTGCTCAGACAGGCATTTAGCCCAAAGTGCTAAATTGTGTTTCTCCACACCTCTGTTGGCAAACTGAAACATGCCGGTTGCCATGGAGATGACTGGCGTCCTCCGGTCCTCGGGTAAATACTGTTTTTTTAACAACAAAAGCGACAACATTAGTGGTGACAGCAGGTGGTTTTGTCGCACCTTTTTCATTCTTTTCTTCTTTTTTTTTTTAGCGCATACTTGTTATGACTGACCGTCACACGCTGGAATAAAAGCAAAAGAACAGCGGCGTCCCGCATGCATATGTACACCTGTGGGGCTCAGCTGCCATCTTGTCCATCACGCCGCACTTGAAATGTACGCCTCAAGGCCGTTGCCGTCACAGAGCCCGATGCAGGTGAGAGAAATTCAACAACATGAGTGACGACTTAGACAAGCCGTCAAGTGTTTTTCATTGTTTGCCTTCGTGCCTGACCTTGACAGCTGCTAGCACGCGCTCCTTTTAGGTTACAGTAACTTTATTCAAAACTGTTGCTTCAGCGCTGACAGCAGGAGAGACCCCATCGTAGCTGGAAGGGGTACATTCAGTTGGGCTTCGTATGTATATACTGTATGACATAGGTCCCAGCGTTGAACCCTGTGGTACACCCGTGTTGAGCAACAGCACACAAACGTCAGCGTTACTATCTTTACCATTTGTTGATGGTCCTTTTTAAATTGGTTTTGGAGGCGGGTGAGGCCAGGCGAAGGCACCCTTAGACCTGAAGCAGCTGGCAAAAGACGGGTGGGCCAAAATTCCAATAGAAAGATGAAAGAAACTTGCTGATGGTTACAGGAGGGGATTGATTTCAGTTCTTTTTTTTCCAAAGGTTGTGCTCTCAAATATGAAATTGAGGGTGCCAATGTTTTTGTTCTGTGTGGAATGATCAATTTGGGTTTTTTCTCAGCTTTTTTTGTGTTGCTTGAGTGCAAACAAAAGACGTTTGTTCAAGGAGAAGTGGTGCATTATCTGACAGAAGCACAGGGGTGCCAATGTTTTTGGCCATGACTGTAGAGTCTAATATTACTCTTACTTTACTGTTGATTTTTTTATTTTACTTTAATTTTGGGGACTTTTTCACATAATAGTAAAATTTTGTCCCCAAACTAAAAAAAAAAAAATAAAACTTTGTTTGTTTTTGATATTACACCTTTTTTTAAACATATTTTGCTGTGCTACGGAATGACTATGCCTGTGTTTTTATCTCATCTCTATTGCAAGATTATTCTCCTTAGACTTTTTTCTTTGAATATTTTGACTTTATTCTTCTATATTAACCAAGCTACAGCGACAGCGACACGATTGAATTGTGACTTTTTTCTCGTTTTCTCGTCTTTTAATATTTTGACTTTATTCACCGATGATTACAGATGTTTTTTCCATTTCTGCTGGGGGGGTTTTCTCAATGATTTCAACTTTCTTCTTGAGTTTTTCTCATTAGATCAGAAATTTTTAGTTTATTTTTTTTACTTTCTTCTTGTAAAAATTACAGCAGTTTTTTCCATTTTTGCTGTTGTTTTTTTTTTTTTTTTAAGTATTTAACTATTTCAACTTTCTGCTTGTCTTTTTTTTCCGTGTAATTATGACTTTATTCCCATCATATTTGGACTTTTTCCTCGTAACACTGTAACTTTTTTGCAATCTCATTTTCCAGAAATGACAACTTTAGTCAGGTTTTTTTTTTGTTTCTCTTAATATGATACCACTTTTAAAAATTAACGTCTTTATTGTTGCTATTATTCTTGTATATTTTTTACTTTTTCTCATTAGACTACAACTGTTTTGGATTAATTTTCAGACTTTATTTTTGTAAAATTACAGCAGTTTTTCCCATTTCTGCTCTTGTTTATTTATTTATTTATTTATTTTTCAAGTAGTTCAGCTTTTTTCTTGTAAATTTTCTTCCCGTAATTATGACTTTATTTCCAGAACATTTTGACGTTATTCCCGTAACATTATACATTTTTCCACAACCAAATTTTCCAGAAATACCAAAATTATTCATTTTTACTTTTTTATTGTTGTTTCTCCTAATATTATGACTTTAAAAAAATGACATCTTTTTTTCCTCAATATTTGAACTTTATGCTACTAAAATGATGTTATTTTTTCTATATTATGACGTTAATTCTTGTACATTTCTGACTTTTTTTTTAAGATTAGATTACAATTGTTTTGTTTTCATTTTTGGACTTTGTTCTTGTAAAATTACAGCAGTTTTTTTCCATCTTTGTTGTTTTTTTTGTATATATATATATATATACAGTATATATATATAGTGTGCATATATATATATATATATATATATATATATATATATATATATAAAATTGAACATGTTATTAAAAGTTAATTCATTCAGACTGTTATGAACCAAGGAGAGAACAGTACCATCAAAAGTGAGCATTGTTATGTTTCTAGGAGCTGATTTATTTTTTAATTTTGTGCAGGTGAATGAGACAAGTCCTGTGAAAGACCTCCAGTCAAGGATTTGTATTGAAATGTTTTAATACAGTACGTGATATAACAAGAGGCTTCTCAGTCAAGGGTACTTCAATACTTTATTGGAGTACTTCTTCAGAGTCACTTTCCCTAACTTCGATTAAAAGGAAATGAAAAAAAAAAGATCTAAACCTCCCAACGTCCTGCTCTACTTTCTCAGGACGGTCTTTTTAGAAGCTGACAGCGAGGAACACAAGCAGAGGAAATTATAGAAGATTGTGAAATTGATTTAGCCGGCGACTCGGCTGCTTGTGGACAGTTTTTAGCGGAACAAATTTAATATCGGCGGTCTTCTTCACCGACTTTACACCCTCCCGAACACTTGAAACATGACATAAACGAGTGTTTCCCAACCTTTCATTCAGCCAAGGCACATATTTGATTTGAGAAAAATGCCAAAAGTTCTTCTGTATATACACAACATGCAGGCAAGCCCACGTGCACACGTCCGCCAACACATACACATCGTCATTACATTGTAGTTGATTCTAGAAAATATAGGACTTTTTTTTATTTATATTTTTGACTTAATTTTCATAAAATTACAGCAGCTTGTTTTCATTTCTGCTGGGTTTTTTTTTACATTTCAACTTTGTTCTTGCAAATTCATTTCCATAATATTTAGAACTGTCTTTTATTGAACCACATTTTTTTCCAAAAAAATTCAACTTTATTTGCTGTTTTGCGTGTATTTCATACTATAAATCCATCCATCCATTTTCTATTGTCACGGTGCGGTTAGGTGCCGGTCTGGGAACCCCAAATGCAGAGGCTGGAGGCAGGTAGGTGAGCACAGAATTTATTCTGTTCCAGAATTCACAATGTAAAGCGATGGTGACAAAACAGGTTCACCATGAAAAAATAGAACACAAATAATGCCGGTTGGAGGCAGGGTCTGCTGAGCGCTAGCAAGAGACTGGAAACAGTACGAGGCTGAGGGACACACACGGCTGGAACGTGGTGTAGCAAAGGAATAATCCGGCGTTCTCCAGCTGTCCGTAGTCAGCCTAAGTAGTGGCGTAGGCACTCAATTACAGGTGCGTTCAGCAGCTCCGCCTCCAGCCAGGAACTAAGGATCTGGACAGAAACACAGAAAAGGCACGGGAGGCACGGCAACCAGAAAGAGCCCGTGGAACGTGACAGTATTTCCCCCCCTTAACAAAGGGCGCCACCTGGCGGCCTACCTGGCTTCTCCGGGAAGCGACTGTAAAACTCGGATAGTAATTGGGGATCCAGAATGAGGGCACGAGAGATCCACGAGCGGTCCTCGGGGCCGTAACCCTCCCAGTCGACCAAGTACTGAAAACCCCTGCCCCTTCTTCTCACATCCAGAATGGCCTTGACCGTGAATGTGGGATGGCCGTCGATGAGCCTGGGAGGAGGAGGAGGCACCTCCGGAGGGCTTAGGTCGCTGACACTGACTGGTTTGATGAGGGACACATGGAAAGTAGGATGAATTATCCGGGAGCCTCAGCATGACGGCCGAGGGACTGATGAACCGTTCCACAGGGTAAGGACTGATGTATTTGGGTTGTAGTTTCTTGGAGTCTGTGTGCAGGGGTAGATCGCGAGTAGATAGCCACACCCTCTGTTCAGTCTTGTACTCAGGGGCCACCGACCGATGTTGATTGGCCAAATGCTGGTTACGCTCGGCCATACGTGCCAGTGCTGTCCGGGTATTGCGCCAGGCTAGGCGGGCGCGGCGCAGGTTGGCTGACACGGAAGGGACCGCCGACTCCGCCTCCAGCGAAGGGAAAGCTGGAGGTTGGTACCCGTAGGCCCCGTGGAAAGGTGAGAGGCCTGTGGCTGAGCTGACCAGGGTGTTGCGCGCATACTCAATCCACGGCAGATTGAAGGACCATGAGGCTGGTTGCTGGTGGCAGACGCAGCGGATGGCGGATTCCAAATCTTGGTTAGCTCTTTCTGACTGGCCGTTAGTTTGAGGGTGGGAGCCGGAGGACAAGCTTGCTGATGTGCCCAAGGCCCTGCAGAAAGCCTTCCAAACTGCCGAAGAGAATTGTGGTCCCCTGTTCGAGACCACGTCGAAGGGAATACCGTGAAGCCGGAAGACGTCTTTGACCAAAAGTTGAGCTGTCTCCAGTGCCGAGGGGAGCTTGGGGAGGGCGACAAAATGGGCCATTTTGGAAAAACGATCCACGATGGTAAGAATGACCGTGTTGCCATTGGATGGTGGGAGACCCGTCACAAAGTCCAGTGCCACATGGGACCACGGTCGGGAGGGGATGGGCAGGGGGCGCAGCAGCCCCGCTGGGGCTTGATGGGACGGCTTATTCCGGGCACAACTAGCACAGGCGGCCACAAACTCCTTGACGTCCGAGCGGAGGGAAGGCCACCAGAACCGCTGAGACAGGAGGAAGATTGTGCGTGATACCCCCGGGTGGCAAGCCAGCTTGGATTCGTGAGCCCAACGTAGAACCTCCGGGCGCAGCTCTGAGACCACAAACAGGCGACCAGCGGGGCAGTCCCCCGGAGGAGAGGAGTCCTTGATGGCCTCCGCCACTCGCTTCTCCACGTCCCACTGAAGGCCTCCCAGGATGCGGGACTGAGGAAGGATGGTCTCTAGTTGAGGTAAGTCCATAGGTGGGGAATGCATCCTGGAGAGTGCGTCCGGCTTGCCGTTCTGGGATCCAGGGCGGAACGTTAGCGTGAAGTCAAACCTGGCCTGATAAAGTGCCCAGCGCGCCTGCCTGGGATTAAGTCTCCGGGCAGATCGGAGGTAGGCCAAGTTTTTATGATCTGTGTGTACAACAAATGGGACCTCCGAGCCCTCCAGCCAGTGTCTCCACTTCTGCAGCGCCAAGACGACCGCCAACAGCTCCCTGTTGCCAATATCGTAATTACGTTCTGCTTGGGTCAGGCGGCGTGAGAAGAAGGCGCAGGGGTGCAGCTCGTGATCGATGGTGGAGCGCTGGGAGAGGACGGCCCCGACGCCGGTATCGGAAGCGTCGACCTCGACAACAAAAGGAGAGTGAGGGTTAGGGTGAGCAAGAACCGGAGCAGAGGTGAAATAGGACTTAAGCTTCTCAAAGGCGGAGTTAGCGTCTGGGGTCCACATAAACTGAACTTTAGTAGATGTGAGCCTGGTCAAAGGTTCTGCAACCCGACTGAAATTCCGAATTAAATGACGGTAAAAATTTGCGAAGCCCAGAAACCTTTGAAGGTGCTTACGTGATGTAGGAGTGGGCCAGTCAACCACTGCCTGGATCTTGGCAGGATCGGCTTGGAGTTGCCCCTTCTCCACAATGAACCCCAGAAAAGAAACGGATGAAGAGTGAAAAGTGCACTTTTCAGCCTTAACAAAAAGCTTGTTCTCGCGAAGTCTTTGGAGGACTAACCGGACCTGCTGAATGTGTTCTTCGAGAGAAGTGGAAAAAATTAAAATGTCATCTAAATACGCAAAAACAAAACGTCCAAGCATATCACGGAGGACATGGTTTATGAGACCCTGGAAAACTGCGGGAGCATTCGTGAGGCCAAAAGGCATAACCAAATATTCAAAATGACCCAATGGTGTGTTAAAGGCAGTCTTCCACTCATCCCCCTCGCGGATGCGGAAGAGGTGGTAAGCATTGCGGAGGTCAAGCTTGGTGAAAAAATTTGCAGAATGCAGAGAGTTAAATGCGGAATCTAATAAAGGAAGTGGATATTTGTTTTTAACTGTGATATTATTAAGGGCGCGATAATCAATGCAGGGGCGGAGTGACTTGTCCTTCTTTTCAACGAAAAAGAAACCAGTGGCAAGTGGTGAGGAGGAGGGGCGGATAAGACCGGAGGCAAGTGAGGAGGAGATGTATTCTTCAAGTGCCTCTCTTTCAGGTTTAGAAACATTATACAGGCGTGAGGAAGGGAGAACCGCACCCGGGTGGAGATTAATACAGCAATCATAAGGGTGGTGGGGGGGGAGTGATGTGGCTTTATCTTTACTGAAAACCTCTCTGAGATCATGATACATGTTAGGAACCAAGGTGAGGTCGATACTTTCCTGCGAGGAGGCGCACACCCCCTTGCAACAGTGCGTGTGGCAAAACACGCTCCAACTAACAATGGCAGGTCTGGCCCAATCTATGTGCGGATTGTGTCTGCCTAACCATGTAAGCCCCAGCACCACGGGAGCAGAGCGCGAGGGGATGACAAAAAATGTCATAATTTCACGGTGATTACCAGCCAGATGGAGCGAGAGGGGGCGTGTCTTGTGAGTGACATTAGCCAGGTGACGCCCATCCAGGGAACGAACCACTTTAGCTGTTGCTAGCGGAACTACAGGTATAGCGGAATTAGCAACGAAAAACTCGTCAATAAAACAATCGTCCGAGCCTGAGTCAATAAAAGCATCGATATCGACATTGATATCAGACCATGCGAGTGTACCTGGCAGATGCAATCGGGTGGCCGCTGGAGCAGCAGGAGGCGGCTGCGTAGTCTGTGAGTCCATCGGCGAACTAGGATGAAACGAGGTGGAGGTCTGGAAGCGTTGGTGGCCAGGACGAATGGGGCAGAGGGAGATGGTGTGGTCCGCTTGTCCGCAGTAGATGCAGAGGTGAAGCCGCATGCGCCGCCTCCTCTCTGCTGGGGTGAGACGGTGCCCACCGAGCTGCATGGGCTCCTCCGGCGCCAGCAATGGCGTGGTTCCCGTGGTGGATGGCGGCCGGTTGTAGAGAGGGCGCTCTTCGAAAAGGTTCCGGTCGTAACCTGGTGCTGCTCGACGGGACAGGCGGTCCTGCTCCCGGTGGCCCAAACGCTTCTCTATTCGCACGGCCAGAGCGATCAGTTCGTCGAGATTCCCCGGAGTCTCCAGAGGGATCACGTGGTCCCTTATCCGCTCAGCGAGTCCGTCAGCGAACACATCCAACAGCGCGGAGGGGTTCCAGTCGCTCTCCGCCGCGAGCGCACGGAACTCGATTGCGTAATCCGATATGCTGCGGCGACCTTGGCGCAGCCTCAGGGTTGATTCCGCTGGAATATCTGCTCCAGGGATTTGGCAAACGCGGAGAAGGAAGAACAGATGGCCGATCGCCGGCTCCATTCTGCCATAGCCCAGGCCGCCGCCTTGCCGGTGAGATGCGACGTGGCGAAGGCTACGCGAGCGCGCTCCGAGTGGAAAGCGGCCGCTTGCAGCTCGAAATGCAACTCGCATTGGGTCAGGAAGGTGCGCACGTCCCCAGAGTCCCCGGAGAATCGCTCTGGCTTAGAAAGCTGGGGGCACACGACCGCCGAGCTGGACTCGGGGACAGGAAGGGGCGCATGATCCGGAGCGACATCAGCGGCTTGTGGTAGAGTGAGAGCCGGGTGACCCTGGAGGGCGTACAGCACAGCGTTGAGCTGCGACTCAAGTGCGGCCATACGAGCGTCTTGTCGCTCGGCCAACCCCTGCACACTGGCTCCAAGTGCACCGAACTGCTCCTCTTGCTTGGTGAGACGCATCGCTTGGAGACGAAGTGATTTCTTAAGGGGGTCCGTGTCACCAGGTTCCATATTATGGCCGGATTATTCTGTCACGGTGCGGTTAGGTGCCGGTCTGGGAACCCCAAATGCAGAGGCTGGAGGCAGGTAGGTGAGCACAGAATTTATTCTGTTCCAGAATTCACAACGTAAAGCGATGGTGACAAAACAGGTTCACCATGAAAAAATAGAACACAAATAATGCCTGTTGGAGGCAGGGTCTGCTGAGCGCTAGCAAGAGACTGGAAACAGTACGAGGCTGAGGGACACACACGGCTGGAACGGGGTGTAGCGAAGGAATAATCCGGCGTTCTCCAGCTGTCCGTAGTCAGCCTAAGTAGTGGCGTAGGCACTCAATTACAGGTGCGTTCAGCAGCTCCGCCTCCAGCCAGGAACTAAGGATCTGGACAGAAACACAGAAAAGGCACGGGAGACGGGGGCAACCAGAAAGAGCCCGTGGAACGTGACATCTATGCCGCTTCTCCTCATTAGGGTCGCGGGGGCATGCTGGAGCCTCTCCCAGCTGACTTTGGGCGACAGGCGGGGTACACCCTGGACTGGTCGCCAGCCAATCGCAGGGCATTTTTCATATTATATATTGAAAAAAATAATAACAGGGCTTTAATATTTTACAACATACTTGAAAGAAACATCTCCTGGATGCACTGGGACGCATCATCAGTGATGTATCCTGGGCTCATTGGGTGTTTCGGGTCTCGCAACATCAGACACCCACCCCCTGGTGACCCAGTCGGGGTTGATCATGCCTCGGCTTGCGTCCCAGTAGCAACCCACGGATCTGCCCTTCTGAGCCACAGCCACCTTGTGGCTTTCTCTGCAGCTTCGCTTGCGGATTTGATGGCCCTCTTCTTGGCCGCACCTGTTATACCCAGATGGCCTAGGACTTTGCAGAGAGAACGTCCTGCAAAGCCTCTACAGCCAACTTCTATTGGCTCGTAAAATGTCCTCCAGCCCTTTCTCCTGCACTCCTCCACCAGTTCCTGGTACTTGGCACGTTTCCTTTCGTTGGCTTCCTCAATACGCTCTTCCCAGGGCACTGTCAGTTCCAGCATGATCAGATGTTTTGAAGCCTCTGAGGTAATGATCATGTCTGGTCGGAGAGACGTTGGTGCGATGTGCTGGGGGAACCTCAGTTGTTTTCCCAGGTCAACGTGCAAGCGCTAATCAGTGGCTGAGTGGAGGAGTCCTGATGTACTCTGTGGACATGCCCGGGGTCTCTCTCCAGCTTTGATGAAGGGATCTGCCTTGATTGGAGCATGGTGTTTTTTGCTGGTGCTGATGGCCGAGGCTATGCTTTCAGCAACTGCTTTCAGAACCTGTTCATGGCACCAGCGGTAGCGACCATCAGCCAGGGACTTTGGACAGCTGCTTAGGAGATGTTCCAGGCAGCCTCTCTTTCTTCCCCCACACATGGAGGTTCGCTGGTGTCGGGAGGGCGTCGTAGACTGCCTGCACAAGGAACCGGATTCGGTGGAAACCTGCCTGCATGATGTTTGACCAGGTGACTTTACGTTGCAACGTGCTCTCCCATCTTGTCCAGGCCCCTTGCTGCCGGAGTCCCACTACCCTGCTCACTTGCTCTTCCTCCACGCCTGCTCAAACCTCTTCCTGGAGTAGATGGTGTCTCTCCTTTCCCCGAGCCTGGCTCACTTGGGTCTTTGGGAAGTAGCCCAGGCTTGCTCTCCCTGTTGCCAAGGCCCCTACCAGCGCTTTTTGCCTGAGGCGTGACTCTGCCACCTCCACTGATTTCTCTGCCCTCCACTTCCTTCCTGTCCTCACTACGATCCTAGCTGATGACACCTTTCTGTCCCTGGAATCGCTATACTGGAGGGCTTCTCTTGTACGTACCACCTTGAATTCTTCAATGAACCCACTGAAGAGTAGCTGGAGGGTGTTACTTGTCCCGTACAGGGCAGCGCTGTTGAGGCTACGCGGAAAGCCCAGCCACTTCCGAAGAAAGCCGCTGATCTTCCTTTCGAAGGATTCCACAGTTGTGACAGGGACTGCGTAGACGAGGAGAGGCCACAAGACTCTGGGCAGAATGGAGTGCTGGTAGATCCAGGCTTTAAATCTACCAGGCAGGCCGGACTTGTCCACTTCAGTGAGCCACGCCCCTAGTTGTTCGCCAGTGTCCTGTATGGCAGCAGAATCTTTCAGGCTCTAGTCAAAGAACTTCCCTAGGCTCTTGACTGGTTGCTCTGTGATGGATGGGATTGCAGACCCAGAGATAGAAAACCGGAACTTGTCCATCACTTAACCACCATGTTCATCGCCAATGCGAAAAGGGTAACAGAGATGGTACAACTGGTAATTATTCCTTTCCCAAGGTGATGCCAGTCTGATGTTCCTGACCCAGAAGTGAACCTGAGCCTGAAGTTGGAGTTATAATCCAAAATCAGGAGCTTGATCTTGCTGGGAACATGGTGGAGGTGTAGGGCAAGCTCCACTAGTTTGTGTGGGATGGACCCGAAGGCGTTTGTCAGGTCCAACCACAACACAGTAAGGTCACCTCTGTTCTCTCGGGCCTCTCTGATGAGCTGTGTCACTACTCCGGTGTGCTCTAGGCAGCCAGGGGCTCCAGGAATCCCCCCCTTCTGCACTGAAGTGTCGATGTAGTAGGAACTTGGTCAGTCTTTCTGAGACAATGCTGAAAAACACCTTCCCTTCCACACTTAATAGTGAGATTGTCCGAAACTGGTTGATGTTTTTCGAGTCCTTCTCCTTGGGAATCCAAACTCCTTCTGCACACCTCCACTGGTCGGCCACTCTCCCTTCGCCAGATCACCTTCAGAGTCTTCCACAGGTGCTGGAGAAGCACTGGGCAGCGCTTGTAGACGAGGTACGGTATACCGCTGGGGCCTGGGGAAGATGCTGAGCGGGCTCCTTGACAACCTCTTCAACCTCCTTCAGGCTAGGCTCCGTCAACTTGAACTCTGCTGTCGGTGGGGCAGGGCAGGTGAGCGCTTTGTTGGGTCCTAGATCTTGTTCCCTCAGTGGGTCACTCAAGGTGTCCTGGAGGAAGTGGTTTGCTTCTTCTCTTGAGCACTCCATATATATATATATATATATATATATATATACAGTATATATATATATATATATACAGTGGTATGAAAAAGTATCTGAACCTTTTGGAATTTCTCACATTTCTGCATAAAATCACCATCAAATGTGATCTGATCTTTGTCAAGATCACACAGATGAAAAAACTTTGTCTGCTTTAACTAAAACCACCCAAACATTTATAGGTTTTTATATTTTAATGAGGATGGCATGCAAACAATGACAGAAGGGGGAGGAATAAGTAACTGAACCCTCTGCCTAAGGAGACTTAAAGAGCAATTGAAACCAATTTTTACCAATATATTTACCAGATATTTAATATTTTGTGGCCCCCCCTTTGGCAGCAATTACTTCAACCAGACACTTCCTGTAGCTGCAGATCAGTCCGGCACGTCGATCAGGACTAACCTTGGCCCATTCTTTTCTACAAAACTGCTGTAGTTCAGTCCGATTCCTGGGATGTCTGGCATGATTCGCTGTCTTGAGGTCATGCCACAGCATCTCAATGGGGTTCAAGTGTGGACTTTGACTTGGCCACTCCAGAACGTGTATTTTGTTCTTCTGAAACCATTCTGAAGTTGATTTACTTCTGTCTTTTGGATCATTGTCTTGTTGCAGCATCCATCCTCTTTTTAGCTTCCACTGTCTGACAGACGGCCTCAGGTTTTCCTGCAAAACATCCTGATAAACTTTTGAATTCATTTTTCCATCAATGATTGCAAGTTGTCCAGGCCCTGAGGCAGCAAAACAGCCCCGAACCATGATGCACCCTCCACCATGCTTCACGGTGGGGATGAGGTGTCGATGTTGGTGAGCTGTTCCATTTTTCCTCCACACATGACGTTGTGTGTTCCTCCCAAACAATTAAACTTTGGTTTCATCAGTCCACAAAATATTTTGCCCAAACTTCTGTGGAGTGTCCAAGTGCCTTTTTGCGAACATTGAACGAGCAACAATGTTTTTTTAGACAGCAGTGGCTTCATCCGTGGAGTCCTCCCATGAACACCATTCTTGCCATTGTTTTACATATAGTTGATGTGTGCACAGAGATATTGGACTGTACCAGTGATTTCTGTAAGTCTTTAGCAGACACTCAAGGGTTCTTTTTTACCTCTCTGAGGATTCTGCGCTGAACTCTTGGCGTCATCTTTGGTGGACGGCCACTCCTTGGGAGAGAAGCAACAGTGCCAAACTCTCTCCATTTGTAGACAACTTCTCTGACTGTCGATTGATGAACATCCAGACTTTTAGAGATGGTTTTGTATCCTTTCCCAGCTTTATACAAATCAATAATTCTTGATCGCAGGTCTTCAGACAGCTCTTTTGAGCGAGCCATGCTGCACATCAGACAATGCTTCTCATCAAGACAATTCTTACCAATTCTGTGTGTTTTATAGTGGGCAGGGCAGCTTTAAACCACTCATCAGTGATCGGGCACACACCTGACTTGAATTGTTTGGTAAAAATTGGTTTCAATTGCTCTTTAAGTCTCCTTAGGCAGAGGGTTCACTTACTTATTCCTCCCCCTTCTGTCATTGTTTGCATGCTATCCTCATTAAAATATAAAAACCTATAAATGTTTGGGTGGTTTTAGTTAAAGCAGACACAGTTTTTTCATCTGTGTGATTTTGACAAAGATCAGATCACATTTGATGGTGATTTTATGCAGAAATGTGAGAAATTCCAAAAGGTTCAGATACTTTTTCATACCACTGTATATATATATATATATATATATATATATATATATAAATTTACAAGAATAAAGTCGTAAATATGCAGGTAACCTACTTTTCCAAAAAAATTACAACTTGTTTTTCATATTATATTATATATATATATATATATATATATATATATATATATATATATATATATATATATATATATATATATATATATATATATATATTATATATAATATATATTATTATATATATATATATATATATATATTTAATTTATATTTTTAAAATAACATCTTTCTTTAATATTTTACGACGGAGCTGAAAAAATAAAGACGTCAAATTGGTAAATTCATGAGAAAATAAGTCGGACATTTACGACTTCATTCTCAAAATATTTTTTTTTTTTTTAAATGTGGCCCTAATACTCAGTGGTGATATTGCAACTTAATGCTACTAAAATTACGTTATTTTCCTCATCATATTAATGTTATTCTTGCAAAATTACGACTTTTTTTGTCATGAGCTGTGGTGTTGTTTTGCTGCCCTCTACTGTTTCTCTGTTGCAGCACATCTGCCGACCCAGGGGAGGAGCTCATGCACACCTGTAATCAATCAATGCAGGGACTATTTAGAGCCTGTCTTGCTTGCTATCCATTGCCAAATTGTTTGTCTTCTCATGTTCGCATGCTATCTTGTGTTCCTGTCTGGTCAACCCTGCCCCCGTATCTTATTTTGTGCTTCCTCCTCGCATTAGTGCAGCAGTGATTTTTGTTTTTTTCTTGTACCTGCTAGTTTTTCTACAGTGTTTTTTTTTTGTTATACATTTTTGACTGACCCTGCTATCCGTGTGTGCAGCACTTTCCGTTCTTGTACTTTCAGTTGAGTTTTTTTCGTGGCTAGGCCCGGAGGTTTGTGTTGTATTTTTTTCTCCTGTGGACATTTTGTACCGTTTTGTCTTTTGTGTTAATACATTTTTTTACACTGACATTTTTCTCGTTAAATTACAACTATTTTCTCTTAATATTTTGACTTGATTCTTGATTTTTCTTTTTAAATAATATTTTCAGAATGCAGGCCACAAATGTCCCCCCATCTTGACACCCCTGTTGTATACAGTTGGGGGTGAGTGGTTCTGGCACAGGGGGCACCGTTGTTTGCGGAGGTTGTCATTATTAGACAGTGCAGGTATTGATGTTTCTGTTATTTTTGGGCACTTATCCCAGCCGCCACTGATGCTTTATACTCCAAAGTGCTGTGCCAGGCTTCCCCGCGTAATCGGGCCCAAACCTCCACAAATTACAGCCTCTGACATAATAATTAGTTGAAATCACCATCTCTCTCTCAAAGCCAGTCGGTATAAAAAGCTAACACTATAATCCTCATGAAAGGAGGATTTGTCATTAGGCTGACGTATTATTCTGCATCAAGTTAATCTGTTTACCTAATAAACTGGCAAATGAGCTAATTACGGAGATGCTGAGCGGGCACAGAGAATTTATTGATTTGGCTTGAAGGCCACGTTTTATAATACTGAGCTCCAAATTGATATTTGTTGTGATAATTCTGACCCACTTCATTGACATGTTCTCAAAATAAGTACACATAGAGATGAGATGCAACCGTGTATTTTTTGCTCCGCCCTGCATGGACCGGAGGTTTTGCGATACATTTTGCACTTACTGTGCAGGTGTGGGATCGTGCCTGTCCAGGCTGGCAGAACGCCCTCCCTGCCACATTATGTCCCACACATATTTCCAGTATTGAGGGACAGTTAGGCCTGTCACAATAATCAATAAATCAATTAATCACACGATAAATAACTCATTCAACACCAAAAACATAGTTATACGTTTTTATAAACCCAAACACCCGATCCCATCAATGTATTTACACATCTTTTAAGTTTTTTTGCGCGACAGGCAAAAAGAGGTCATGATGCAACTCTCCACTAAGGCATTAACATTTTAGAGCACTTTTAAGCCATAAAAATTACCACAAGGTGGCACAAGTGCATTTGATAAGAGCTCTGCAGAGATCACATGGATGGAAGAATCACACATGACAGCAAGGAGGAAGTGAGAGAACGTGGATGAGTGTAGCATGCAGAAGGTTACGCATTGTAGGGACATTTTAACGCGCACGCGCGTGCACACACTTAGTTCAGGTCCAAATGTGAAAATTATAAATACTGCACGGTGTTATATTTGTAAACAAATGGCCAGTAGATGGCACTGCGGACTGCTGATAAAAGTTGTACAGCACTACTAGCCTTGTTATTATCATGGTTCATGGTTTTAATCCTGAACATGCATGAGTCAAACAATTTTGCATGTCCAAAAAGGAGTAGGAAGAAGCAAAGCTTATTTAATCCTACCCCTCATCAGTTTCACATCAGTTGCAATACATTTATTCACCTCTTGTTCTTCCAAGTGTACTTTGTAGGTCTACATGACAATGTAGTGCAATCATAGCCAAGGTTTTTACTTACGAAAAGGAAGCTAGAGGCTTAATAATAACTGATAACTGATAAAATACTTCAGTTAAGTACAACCGAACTCAGTTTTGCTCCCGCTGCCGCATGCATGCTAGCATATGTTTTTTTTTTATTGTAGCGTCGCTGGGAGCACGTCCTGTTCCCAGCATACTTTGCGGTAATGTTTTGGTGCAAATGCTCTTAAAGTTACATGTTTGACCAGGAAATAGCAATCACAAAAGAAGACGGCTTTTTTATGTAGAACAACTGACAGTTTGTGTGGATCTTGTGAATGATTGTGACTGAGCTAGGACTCAGTAATTAAAGTCTACACACGACGCCTTCATTGATTGAAAAACAAAACTTTTTTGTGCATGAAGCTTCTACTTGAGTTGATAATTTGGCTGCTATATGCAGTCAGATATTGACCAAGGGAGACAAAATGGGTGGCTGCTGGCTGCGTTGGACAGGTGAATAAATGTATTGCAACTGATGTGAAACTGATGAGGGGTAGGATTAAATAAGCTTTGCTTCTTCCTACTCCTTTTTGGACATGCAAAATTGTGAATTGTATTATGTGATGTGCTACTGTTTGACTCATATGCAGGTTCAGGATGAATTACCATGATCCATGAACCATGATAATAACAAGCCTAGTAGTGCTGTACAACTTTTATCCGCAGTCCGCAGTGCCCTCTACTGGTCAACATTATTATTATTATTTTTTTCCCTTTTTTTCTTTTTTTTTCCTATACTGGTCAACATTCAAACTGGACGCCAACCTGTCTATAGAGGCCACTTTTGCAGACTCCCTCTAGGGCCGTAGAAGGTCCTTCAACCCTCAGCAGGATCGGTATCTGCTCCTTTGTGCAAGGAGGAACAGGATGAGCACTGCCAGAGCCCTACAAAATGACCTCCACCAGGCCACTGGTGTGAATGTTTCTGACCAGACAATCAGAAACAGGCTCCATGAGGGTGGCCTGAGGGCCCGACGTCTTGTAGTGGGCCCTGTGCTCACTGCCCAGCACCGTAGAGCTCGATTGCCATTTGCCATAGACCACCAGAATTGGCAACTACACCACTGGTGCCCTGTGCTCTTCACTGATGAGAGCAAGTTCAACCTGAGCACATGCGACAGACGTGAAAGGGTCTGGAGATGCCGTGGAGAACGTTATGCTGCCCGCAATATCATTCAGCATGACCGCTTTGGTGGTGGGTCAGTGATGGTCTGGGGAGGCATATCCCTGGAAGGACGCGCAGACCTCTACAGGTTAGATAATGGCACCCTGACTGCTATTAGGTATTGGGATGAAATCCTTGGACCCATTGTCAGAACCTACGCTGGTGCAGTGGGACCTGGGTTCCTCCTGGTCCACGACAATGCCCGACCTCATGTGGCTAGTGTATGCAGGTAGTTCCTGGAGGATGAAGGAATTGATACCATGGACTGGCCCCCATGTTCACCTGACCTAAACCCAATAGAACACCTCTGGGACATTATGTTTAGGTCCATCCGGCACCGCCAGGTTGCTCCTCAGACTGTCCAGGAGCTCATTGATGCCCTGGTTCAGATCTGGGAGGAGATCCCCCAGGACACCATCCGTAGTCTCAGCAGGAGCATGCCCCGACGTTGTCAGGCATGCGTACAAGCACGTGGGGGCCACACAAACTACTGAGAATCATTTTGAGTTGCTACAGTGACATTTTACAGATCACTGCTACACCTGGAGGACAGCGGGAGCGCTGTGAGGGTCATGTTTTTTGACTTCTCCAGTGCCTTTAACACCATCCAGCCGTCACTGCTCAGAGTGAAGATGGAGAGTGTGGGAGTAGACCAACACCTGACTGCATGGGTTATAGACTACCTCACCAATAGACCACAGTATGTGAGGCTCCGTCACTGTGTGTCTGATATGGTACTCTGCAGCACAGGTGCCCCTCAGGGTACGGTGCTCTCCCCTTTCCTCTTCACCCTCTACACCTCGGACTTCACACACAACTCCACACAGTGTCACATTCAGAAGTTCTCCGATGACACAGCCATTGTTGGTTGTGTTTCAGAGGGGAATGATCTGGAATACAGGACAGTCATCAGGGACTTTGTCAGCTGGAGTGAGCTTAACCAGCTGCAGCTCAACACTAGCAAGACAAAGGAGATGATCATTAACTTCCAGAGGAAAACATCTCACTTCACACCGGTGAACATCCAGGGAGCGGACATAGAGTTGGTAGACAGCTACAAATTCCTGGGTGTTCACCTTAACAACAAGCTGGACTGGTCCGTCAACACCCACGCCCTCTACAAGAAGGGCCAGAGTCGCCTCCACCTGCTGAGGAGACTGAGGTCCTTTGGTGTGTGCAGGACTCTTTTACGGACCTTTTATGACTCTGTGGTGGCCTCAGCCATCTTCTATGCTGTGGGCTGCTGGAGAGGGGGCAGCACGGACAGGGACAGGAGCAGGATCAATAGGCTGATCAGGAGAGCGAGCTCTGTCCTGGACGGTCCTCTGGACTCCGTGGAGGAAGTGGGGGAGAGAAGGATGTTGGCTAAGCTGACATCCATCATGAACAACACCTCTCACCCGCTACATGACACTGTGGGTTCCCTTAGCAGCTCCTTCAGCAGTAGACTGTTACACCCACGGTGTAAGAAGGAGAGGTTCCGCAGGTCCTTTATACCGACCGCTGTAAGGCTCTACAACACCTGCACCACCTGAACCATGTTGTAGTGCTTTACTTTACTGTTCTCTTTACTTGTCTTGCTTGCTTGCTGCTGTAACAAGTAAATTTCCCCGCTGTGGGATCAATAAAGTACATACAATACAATACAATACAATACAATTTTAGCAAAATGGACCAGTCTGCTGCATCATTTTTTCACTTTCATTTTTGGGGTGTCTTTGATTTCCCCCCTCTATAGGGTGATCATTTTCATTTCTATCAAATGATGTGGCATCATTTTGTTACTAATACATCACCCACTTATTATCAGGAAAGATATTCAAGATCATTTTCCCCCCACTTTAGATGTGATGTGTTTTCGAAGTGTTCCTCTAATTTTTTTGAGCAGTAAAGCCACACACACTGTCTGCCATCTGCCCTGAACAGTGTAAACTTTCTCTTTTTCAACGTGGTGGGATTGTGGAGCTGCATAAGCGAGGCCTCTCGCAGCGTGCCATTGCTGCTGAGGTTGGGAGCAGTAAATCAGTCATTGTACTTTTTTTTGAAAGATCCTGAGCATTATGGAACATAAAAGTCAAGTGGTTGACCCAAAAAAAATCACACCTGCGCTGAGCCGGAGGATCCAATTGGCTGTCCATGAAGACACAGGGCGGTCTTCCACCCACATTAAGGCCCTTACTGGTGCCGACTGCAGCGCAATAACCATCAGGGAGCATCAAACATGGAACATTGAAATGTGGAAAAAAGTTTTATTCTCTGATGAGAAAAAATGTAACCTTGATGGTCCAGATGGCTTCCAACGTTACTGGCATGACAAGGAGATCCCACCTGAGATGTTTTCTACCCGGCACAGCGGAGGGGGGTCCATCATGGTCTCGGGTGCTTTTTCATTCAGTGGAACACCGGAGCTTCAGGTGGTGCGGGGTCGTCAAACGGTGGCCGCTTACGTGCAGATGTTGCAGCGGGCATCCCTCATGACTGAGGGCCCTCGTCTGTGTGGTAACAGCTGGGTTCTTCAACAGGACAACGCTGCAGTTCACAATGCTGGCTTGACCAAGGACTTCTTCAGGGAGAATAACATCACTCTTTTGGACCATCCTGCATGTTCCCCTCATTTAAATCCCATAGAGAACATTTGGGGATGGATGGCAAGGGAAGTTTATCAAAATGGCCATCAGTCCCAGATAGTTGATGCCCTTGGTGAAGCCATCTTCACCACTTGGAGCAATGCTCCCACTAGCCTCCTGGAAACACTCGCATCAAGCACACCCAAAGCCATTTTTGAAGTGATGAACAAGAACGGTGTAGCTACTCATTACTGAGTACTACTGACAACATTTTTGTTCTGGTTTGGAGAGCTTTTTGTTATTTTTTGAGTGATGGTCTGAAACTTTTGATCAGCTGATAAGCAACCTATTTCAGTTTAATTGTTGGTTTCAATAAATTTATTTTTCAAAATGCTTTTTGTCTCACTCCCCCTTCTTGTTTTTGCATATTGTAGCTCTACTTAATTCCTCCAGGATATCTCTGTACTTGGCCGTATTCATCTTTCCTTCAATTGCAACCAGTCGTCCTCTCCGTGCAGCTGAAAAACACCCCCACAACATGATGCTCCCACCACCATGTTTCACTGTAGGGATTGTACTGGGCAGGTGATGAGCAGTGCCTGGTTTTCTCCACACATACTGCTGAGAATTAACACCAAAAAGTTCAGTCTTGGTCTCATCAGAACAGTGACTCTTATTTCTCATAGTCTCATGTGTTTTTTCACTGAGGAGAGGCTTCCGTCTGGCCACTCTGCCATAAAACCCCAACTGGTGGAGGGCTGCAGTGATAGTTGACTTTGTGGAACTTTCTCCCAGCTCCCTACTGCATCTCTGGAGCTCAGCCACAGTGATCTTTGGGTTCTTCTTTACCTCTCTCACCAAGGCTCTTCTCCCACGATTGCTCAGTTCGTCTGGACGGCCAGGTCTAGGCAGAACTGTGGTCGTCCCAAACTTCTTCCATTTGAGGATTATGGAGGCCACTGTGCTTAGGAACCTTGAGTGCTGCAGAAATTCTTTTGTAACCTTGGCCAGATCTGTGCCTTGCCACAATTCTGTCTCTGAGCTCCTTGGGCAGTTCCTTCGACCTCATGACTCTCATTTGCTCTGACATGCACTGTGAGCTGTAAGGTCTTATGTAGACAGGTGTGTGCCTTTTTCAAATCAAGTCCAATCAGTTTAATTAAATACTTTATTGGACTCCAATAAAGGAGCAGAACCATCTCAAGAAGGATCAGAAGAAATGGACAGCATGTGAGTTAAATATGAATGTTGCTGCAAAGGGTCTAAATACCAATGACCATGTCATATGACCATGTCATAGTTCAGTTTTTCTTTTTTTTTAAATTTGCAAAAATTTCTACATTTCTGTTTTTTCTGTCAAGATGGGGTGCTGAGTGTACATTAAGGAGAAATAAAATGAACTTTTGGGATTTTGGCAAATAGCTGAAATGACACAAAGAGTGAAAAATTTAAAGGGGTCTGAATATTTTCATTTGATTGAAATGAAAATGATCACCCTATAGAGGGGGGAAATCAAAGACACCCCAAAAATGAAAGTGAAAAAATGATGCAGAAGACTGGTCCATTTTGTTAAAATCTGTAAACCGGGATTCATCCGTGATCCGTGAAGAGAACACCTCTCCAACGTGCCAGACGCCATCGAATGTGAGCATTTGCCCACTCGAGTCGGTTACAATGACAAACTGGAGTCAGGTCGAGACCCCGATGAGGACGACGAGCATGCAGATGAGCTTCCCTGAGACGGTTTCTGACAGTTTGTGCAGAAATTCTTTGTTTATGCAAACCGATTGTTTCAGCAGCTCTCCGAGTGGCTGGTCTCAGACGATCTTGGGGGTGAACATGCTGGATGTGGAGGTCCTGGGCTGGTGTGGTTACACGTGGTCTGCGGTTGTGAGGCTGGTTGAATGTACTGCCAAATTACGCACTCCCTCAAATCTTGCGACATCTGTGACATTGTGCTTTGTAATAAAACTGCACATTTCAGAGTGGTCTTTTATTGTGGGCAGTCTAAGGCACACGTGTGCACTAATCATGGTGTCTAATCAACTTCTTGATATGGCACACCTGCGAGGTGGAATGGATTATCTCAGTAAAGGAGAAGTGCTCACTATCACAGATTTAAACAGATTTGTCAACAATTTGAGAGAAATGGTGATATTTTGTATGTGGAAAAACGTTTTAGATCTTTGAGTTCATCTCACGAAAATGGGACCAAAAACAGTCCTACAACAAGTGTTGCGTTTATATTATTGTTGATGTTAGGAGCGGCCGCAGGCCGTAACTATGGAATCCAGTAATGCAGAGATGAGAGTTCCGTGTAACAAAAATTTATTCCAAAAAATGGCAAAAATAGAACAAAATTACAAAATACAACAAAAATGCAAAAATACAAAGTTCAACTAAAATACATCCGGACCTAGTCACGGGAAGAACAAAAAACACTGCGAGGCACGGACACAAGCAGGAGACAAGACACAGTCAGAAATAAGGAAGCTGCTACCAAAAATAACTAGCAGAAAAGTACCAGAATGAGAATACCTCTGCTGAAGAAAGCCAAGCAGGGAAACAGGCACTTACAAGAACAGGTACAGATAATGCTAGGTGACCAGAGAGCCGAGATACACGTTTGCAGAAATGCTGGAAGGAGCATGACACGGTAGGACGTCAGGAAACAATCTGGCACCAGAGTGCTGTCTGCAACTTAAGAAGCTTGTCCTAAATAGGTACAGGTGTGTTCAATCAGCTCCTCACAGCAACTCAGGGGTGTGCTGCAACAGATGGCAGAAATGTGGCAGCAATATATATATATATATATATATATATATATATATATATATATATATATATATATATATATACAGTATATATATACACACAGTCAAACCTGTCTATAGCGGCCACTTAAGGGAGACGGCAAAAGTGGCCGCTATACGCAGGTGGCCGTTATAGACAGGTTGACCAGTAGAGGGCACTGTGGGACTGCGGATAAAAGTTGTAAATAACTACTACATTGTACACCACCCACAGAACAAAACTGTGCTAGTACTGTATTGTCTTTTATGTTTGTTTTTAATATTTTGTTTTTGAATTTGGATTTGGTTGGCTGATCTTAAACTTTTTTGAAGAAAATTTTAAGAAATCTCACTCGTGGGCTATATATACGGAAGTGACGGGAAGTGACAGTGCAACGTCACGAGCGGGAGAGCTAAGTGCTAGCTGTGAGTGTCGAGAGAGTTGGGAAGTGTGTGGATGTTGGCGTGGATGTAAAGTCCTGCAGTGTTCTCCGCTGTTAATAAAGTGATTAACGTGCATCGGCGACGTGAGTCTCTCCTTCCCCACAACAAGCTGCATTACAGTATTGACCAGTGCACATTGTCTCACACCAGGAAATAAACGGTGTCACTGTCTGCAACAAGCTCCAAAGAAGACGGCTTTTTTTTATGTGGAACAACTGACAGTTTGTGTGGATCTTGTGAATGATTGTGACTGAGCTAGGACTCAGTAATTAAAGTCTGACTTCCTACTTCCTGGTTTTCTTGAATACAGCTGCAGTGAGCATGCTCTGACAGCATTGCTGTGTCTTTGCTTCGACATGCTTTCCCAATTTGTCCAATTGATTGAAGCCTTTGGGCTGGAAAAGCCGTCCATCGCAAACCCAGCCACATTTGTGATGGGATTACAAGTGCAAGTTACTGGTATTCTTCTGGATAGTATGGTTTCTGGTTAGTATGTTGTACAATTCGTCAAATAATTAGAGTACTTCTATTTTGAAAAATCGCTTACAGTCGACCATTGTGTGTGTGCGTGCGTGCGTGTGTGTGTGTGCGTGCGTGTGCGTGCGTGGGTGTGCGCGCTTGAGGGCGTTGGAGTGTGTATGTGCGTGCGCGTGGGGGCGTAGGGGTGTGTATATGTGCGTGCGTGTGGGTGCGTAGGAGTGTGTATGTGCGTGCGGTTGTGTACTTTTATTTATTTATTTTAGTTATTTATTTGGAGGGGGGGGGCATACAGGGGTTTGCTCCGTGGGGTCGAGTGCTGGGTGATACATCTCTGCCGCCCGTGCCCGTGCCGTGTCAAAGTCAATTAAATTTTGTATAACAGGGGAAGTGTATATCACACTTCTCCCTGGCAGAGTAAATCTGTTGAGCACTTGACGGCATTTAGATGTACAATTCTATCTGCTTTAAAGGCTGGACAGGACAGGGGTAAAAAAAAACAACAACAAAAAAAAAAAAAATCGCTTACGTCACCAGCGCGCTTACATCACCGACGCAGACAACGAATAAGGAAAACACAGAAAGTTTGACGAGGCCAGAGAATGCGACAAGGCAACGAAAGGAACAAAGGAAAACAAATAATAATGTTGCAATATCGTTGCCATAAAAACAGACAGAAAATGTGGCTAAACAGCAAGTTGAACACCGTGACATCCATTATAACGTAATCCATTATCCATTGTAACGCGGCACTTACATACCACAACAGCACTTCTTATACGTTGCATCATCTCCCGAATGGAGCGAAAGATCCAAAACAAGATAACATTAACGTCGAGCAAATCAGTGAAATTCAGGTTAATGTACCTTACTAACATAACGTTAGCCATGCAGAGGGCTTTCTCTTAATCATGACTACTGTCGAATGTGTGGCAGTTCATTACCATGGTAACGTGACTTCATACAGGGTTTATTTCACCTGCAAAAAATGGCGCTGTGATGGAAAATAAAAACATTTTAGCACACTAATCAGTAGCTGCTCATTTCTAGCAGACAATACTCTGTAATGCAACAAGGAAGTGCATCTACCTGCTGTACAGAGCTCTGCTACACCTGGAGACAGCGGGAGCGCTGTGAGGGTCATGTTTTTTTACTTCTCCAGTGCCTTTAACACCATCCAGCCGTCACTACTCAGAGTGAAGATGGAGAGTGTGGGAGTAGACCAACACCTGACTGCATGGGTTGTAGACTACCTCACCAACAGACCACAGTATGTGAGGCTCCGTCACTGTGTGTCTGACATGGTACTCTGCAGCACAGGTGCCCCTCAGGGTACGGTGCTCTCCCCTTTCCTCTTCACCCTCTACACCTCGGACTTCACACACAACTCCACACAGTGTCACATCCAGAAGTTCTCCGATGACACAGCCATTGTTGGTTGTGTTTCAGAGGGGAATGATCTGGAATACAGGACGGTCATCAGGGACTTTGTCAGCTGGAGTGAGCTTAACCAGCTGCAACTCAACACCAGCAAGACAAAGGAGATGATCATTAACTTCACACCGGTGAACATCCAGGGAGCCTGCCCCTGTGGGCCTGGTGGCTTTTTGGCGGTGGGGGCTCGGCCTGGCTATTTGGGGCGGGGCTTGCTGGGTGGTGGAGGGGGGCCCCTCTCCTGTCATGCATTCTCAGTGACAATTACATGCTCACCCACTTGCGCACCTTCATATATATGAAGACTTGCACACATACAGAGATACCTGTACACACGTACACATGCACACTCACAGTACATACGTACTTCCCCACATTACTCACTGAGTTAACCAGGGTGTTATTATGTTGTTGGTTTTATTACAGCGACAGTGATTGTATTGTATGTACTTTATTTATCCCACAGCGGGGAAATTTACTTGTTACAGCAGCAAGACAAGTAAAGAGAACAGTGTAAAGAAAGCATAGTGTCTACAACATGGTTCAGGTGGTGCAGGTGTTGTAGAGCCTGACAGGCTATGAAGGACCTGCGGAACCTCTCCTTCTTACACCGTGGGTGTAACAGTCTGGTGCTGAAGGAGCTGCTCAGGGAAACAACAGTGTCATGTAGCGGGTGAGAGGTGTTGTTCATGATGGATGTCAGCTTAGCCAACATCCTTCTCTCCCCCACTTCCTCCACGGAGTCCAGAGGACCGTCCAGGACAGAGCTAGCTCGCCTGATCAGTCTATTTATCCTGCTCCTGTCCCTGTCCGTGCTGCCCCCTCTCCAGCAGCCCACAGCATAGAAGATGGCTGAGGCCACCACAGAGTCACAAAAGGTCCGTAAAAGAGTCCTGCACACACCAAAGGACCTCAGTCTCCTCAGCAGGTGGAGGCGACTCTGGCCCTTCTTGTAGAGGGCGTGGGTGTTGACGGACCAGTCCAGCTTGTTGTTAAGGTGAACACCCAGGAATTTGTAGCTGTCTACCAACTCTATGTCCGCTCCCTGGATGTTCACCGGTGTAAAGTGAGATGTTTTCCTCTGGAAGTTAATGATCATCTCCTTTGTCTTGCTGGTGTTGAGCTGCAGCTGGTTAAGCTCACTCCAGCTGACAAAGTCCCTGATGACCGTCCTGTATTCCAGATCATTCCCCTCTGAAACACAACCAACGATGGCTGTGTCGTCGGAGAACTTCTGGATGTGACACTGTGTGGAGTTGTGTGTGAAGTCCGAGGTGTAGAGGGTGAAGAGGAAAGGGGAGAGCACCGTACCCTGAGGGGCACCTGTGCTGCAGAGTACCATGTCAGACACACAGTGACGGAGCCTCACATACTGTGGTCTGTTGGTGAGGTAGTCTATAACCCATGCAGTCAGGTGTTGGTCTACTCCCACACTCTCCATCTTCACTCTGAGCAGTGACGGCTGGATGGTGTTGAAGGCACTGGAGAAGTCAAAAAACATGACCCTCACAGCGCTCCCGCTGTCCTCCAGGTGTAGCAGTGATCTGTGCAGCAGGTAGATCACTGCGTCGTCCACTCCGATCCGAGGCCGGTAAGCAAACTGCAGGGGGTCCAGCTGAGTGCCCACCAGGGGTCGCAGGTGATGCAGGATAATCCTCTCCATGGTCTTCATCAGGTGAGAGGTCAAGGCAACAGGCCTGAAGTGGTTAGGCTCCTTGGGACGCGGTGTCTTTGGGATCGGGACCACACAGGAGGTCTTCCACAGGGCCGGGACTTTCTCCAGGCTCAGGCTGAGGTTGAACAAGTGCCTGAGAACTCCACAGAGCTGGTCAGCACAGTCCTTGAGGATTCTGGGGCTGATGCCGTCCGGTCCCGGGGCCTTCCTTGCCTTGATCTTCCTCAACTGACTTCTCACCTGATCATCAGTTATGGAGAGGGGAGTAGAGGATGGCTGGGATGGGGATGTGGGGGTGAAGAGTGGTGAGTTGGTAGGGGAGGGAGGGAGGGCAGACTCAAATCTGTTAAAAAACAGATTGAGTTCATCTGCCCAGATCTTGTCCCCACTGGCTTGGTCTCTCCCCACTCCTTTACCATGGCCTGTGATAGTCTGCAGGCCTCTCCAGACTTCCCTGGCATTATTCTCCTCCAGCCGCTTCTCCAGTTTCCTCCTGTAGCAGTCCTTCCCCTTCCTGATCTTGTGCCGGAGTTCCCTCTGGACTCTGCATAACTCCTCCTTGTCCCCCGAGTTGAAGACCCTCTTCTTCTTGTTCAGCAGGGCCTTAATCTCGGAGGTCACCCAGGGTTTGTTGTTGGGAAAACACCGCACCAACTTGGAGGGCACAGTGTTCTCCACACAGAAGTTTATATAGTTTGTGATGCAGTGTGTCATGCTGTCAATGTCACTGCCATGATGTCGGTAATATGATGATAGTTTTTAAAATGATGTGCATTACAGTTATTGTCATTGTGATCACTATCATAGATAATCAGTTCATGACTACTATTATGTGTGACTGTTTCAATGCAGCATTGTCATTGTGGTTGTTGATATTATTTTGCCCCTTCCGTCAGGGTCTTTATAGTCGTCACACACATTTGTTGATGTAGTCCTGTATGTTTCTGTTGTTTTGTTATTGTAACAATTGTTGTTGCTGCTGTTGTCCTTGTCTCTGTCTTTTTTGTCCCTTTCTGATCCCTGTTTTCTTTTCTCTTTTTCTCCATCTCCTCCTGCTCCGGTCCGGCCGCTCCAAATTTCCATAATAACAAAGCATCCAAGTCAAATAAATTCTGTATAACAGGGGAAGTGTATCTCACACTTTTCCCTGGCAGAGTAAATCTGTTGAGCACGTGAGGGCATTTAGATCTACAATTCTATCTGCCTTAAAGGCTATACAGGACAGGGGAAAAAAAAAAGAAGAAACATGCAGTCAAGCGCAAGCGAGGCTGACTTGAGGATTGTCTGCAAAGGCAACTTCAAGTACACTGCTGCAGTCGGCGCTCCAGGCTCCAAGTTACTTACAATGTCACTTTTCAACTCAAATGAGCTTTTCCCCCAAACGGCCTTTTTTGGTCCCAATTGAAGAAGCATTCTCCAAAGTCGTTTCTGAGTGTCTCTCTCTCTCTCTCTCTCACACACACACACACACCTCATCACAGCATGGCCGCAAGCTCCAAATGTGCGAGATTGGAGAGCTGATTGTGTGGGAGCATGTGATGGAGGTTTGAGAGGGTGCTTGTAAGAGAACACGTTCTCTCACGCAGCTCAAGTGTGGAGCAGCTATCGGGGCGGCCACCTTTGCGGTGGCGCTTCTCTGCACTGGCAAATAAATACGTGAATTCCTGTAGCAACGCCTCCGCTGTCAAAATGTCACCTGAAGACTGGTGCTGACACGCCGCAGCAAAATAAAGGCTTCATGTTGCTGATGATACAAGTCTTTTTATTTGAGTCATCTGAGCAATTTGGAGACACAACAGCCAAAACACTCAACACGGCACAAAACCACCAAGACCAGTTCCACACCAAAAACATTTTTTTAAATTTCCATGTTTTCCCACAGAAAGCCAATAATAATCCACCATAAATCGGTAATACTGTGGAACCTCGGTTAGCATATTTTTTGGTTAATGTAAAAAATGTACACAGAAAATTTTCCTCGGTTCACGTGCATTTATTTCCCAGTTAGAGTACAATATGGTGCGCATCTTGTCATGTTATAAACACACTGCATTAGTGCATGTATTTTTATCACAAAACAACTGCACAATGGCACACAGAACAACAGGTTGAGTGGGTGTTTGCCATGTTAACGTAACACATTAACACTTATTCAGCTACACAATAGCATACAGAATATAGCTGGGAGGCGAAAACGTTCGAAGGTTCCAAGAATAAAGGCAAAATATTATGGGAATAAAGCCATAAGGAAATTTAAGAGTTTAAATAGTTGAAAACTTAAAAAAAAAAACAGCAGAAATGGACAAAGCTGCTGTAATTTTACAAGAATAAAGTAAAAAAATAAATAAATAAATAAAATATTGTAATTTAATGAGAAAACATCTAAATTTTACTTGAATAACGTCATAATATTATGAGGAAAAATAAAATATTTTTAGTAATATACAGTAAAGTCAAAACATTAAAGAAAAAGAGGATCTTTCAGACAAAAACAACAAAACAGTTAAAACATGTTACGTTATTATAATTATTATATATTATATAAGAATATAATATAATATAATTTTATATATATATATATATATATATATATATATATATATTTGGGCTACGTTTTGTAAAGATGCTAAAGGCAGTGTAGGTCAGTATATTTTAGGGGTGCTCCGATCGATTCGCCGATCAGTGCATGTGGTTTCCGTGACAAAGCAAGTATTGGCATATGCCAATTTCACCCCCATTGCAGCATCCAGCCTATAGCGGCCGTCACCCGCCCTCTTTACCCAAGCATGTCTGCCGTGTGGGACTTCCTGTCGTTGTGAAAGTGATATAAGTTTTGCACCCTGCAAAACACGCCTTAAAAAGCTTAAGTTTGGTGCAGCATTTGGCGGGTGGGCACTTGCCAGGGTGTCGTGACTTTTCGCAACTCACGATGTGATCACCGATCGGGCGGCCAAAATGAGCCAAATGCCGGACCCCTGCCCGTGTGTGCGTGGCAGTCGGAGGTCTCAGGCGGATAGCCCGAAAGGTGGTTGGATTAGTTGGACTGGATGGCCGGCTGTTGTCGGCCATTTTCATTTAGTAAAAGTAGCTCTCACAAGAAAAAACGTTGGCAACCCCTGATACAGCCAATAGTACATTTAAAAATGTACACTTAATCGATGTGATCGGTATCCGTATCCGATGATGTCACTCATGGATGATCATTATCGGCATCGGCATAAAAACCTGATTGGAGCATCCCTATTATATTGTACTATAAGCTATATAAGCTTTGTGTTATAGGTGACAAAGCAAAATTAGTGTAATACAAACCGTGCTTTGGACACCCCTGGTTTACATTGCTAGTTCTTCTAAAGGTGCAAGTGCAACAGTAAGACTTTGAACGGGGTGATGATTGTTTTATTTTTAGTCAAGTTCCTTACCTAAAGTGTAGAGTTAATAGTTGCAGCGTGCAGAGGCGTTCTGATCTCTACTAAACAATGGCAGCACATTGCTTCCATCCTATGCGGTCATCTTTGTCCCTTTACGAAGGTGAGGTGTTCAGAAACAGATGCCTCAACGTTGGGGCCAGGAGGCAGGGGGGCAGGCATGCACGTGACTTGCTGAAGCTTCTAATTTGCTAAATGTTCTTATAGAACCTGTAGCTGTGCGATACATTTGATTTTGTTCCCAAACAAGGGAAGTAGGTATGTTTCAGTTTAGCTTTGGAGAGGTCCTTCAGTGTCTTGGGGATAGAGCCCACGCCGCAAAGTGCCAACAAGAGCGTTCACGCTGTGTTGCAGTTTTCGTGTGTCTTGGCAACCAAACTGACAAAACTTTTCTCAAACCTAAAAAAAAATGGTAAGCAGACAGGCGAGAGCGAGGCGGAGGAACAACTGAGCTAAAAAAAAAAGCAGAAGAGGAGACAATGAGACACAGGTGGGGGAATATCAGCAGAAACTAATCGCTCTACAGGCTACTGTAAATAAATTTTCAAAGGTGTCAAACCGCTTACAAACACATTCGTTCCCTCCATGTGCTTGTGGAAGAACATCACGTAGAACCTTGAACGAAGTCGGTCTCATTTCCGGAAGTGACGCGATCGGATTACTGTCACTCAGGTAAACAAACGTGGCGGTGTACGAGACAGAGGATGTTTACAGTGATTATAGCCAAGATCTGAGCGATGTGTCAATAGTTCTCTGCACTTGCTTTGTCCATTGTTGTCATAAACCTTCCTCTTTTGGAAAAGAAAACAGACTTACGGTATCACTCGGATGCTGTGAACATTGAGCAGCAACACAACATTTTGTCATGACTACAATTTGATGAAAAATATCCTAAGGCAAGTCGACCATCTACCTCGAGAAGCGTTTGTTTACATTGCTTTAGCTGAGAGTTGTCACCCCGATGACGTCACTTCTGGAAACTAGGCTGAATTGCGAGAGCTAGCTATAAACTATAAATGTCATTTTTGCGAATTTACAGTTCGCTTTCAAAAATGGAACACTGTAGAACATAATAAAAAACAACATATAACATATTTAAGCAAAGTTGATTAATCATGTTGATGGGACCCTTTAAATAAAAAACGCTGGTTACTCCAGTCATATTTTGTTATGTTAAAATTTCATTTCGTCTTGTTCCCGAGGATCCGGTCTCGTCTTGTTTCGTGAATTTGGTGTCTCGTGACACCCCTAATAACTACATGATGAATAAATATCCATCCATCTTCTACGCTGCTTATCCTCACTAGGGTATGCTGGAGCCTATCCCAGCTGACTTTGGGCGAGGGGCGGGGTACACCTTGGATTGGTCACCAGCCAATCGCAGGCTCACATTCATACCTATGGACAATTTAAAGTCACCAATTAACCTAACATGCATGTTTTTGCATTGTGGGAGGAAACCGGAGTACCCGGAGAAAACACACACACGCACGGGCAGAACATGCAAACTTCACACAGAAATGCCCAAACGGAGATTCGAACCCAGATCTTCTTGATCTTCTGACTGTGTGGCCAACATGCTAACCACAAAGCCACCAAATAAATATATCAAGTAAATACAAAGTGTTTATATGCTGCTCAGGGCTGTCATAAGATAATAATACAATAATAAGATATAAGCGCATGTTAGGACAGAAGCATTGTGCTCTGAGGAGTTACAGTTTATGTGCAGTATATTTTGCAGAGAAACATCCTCCACTGATAAGATAGTAGAAGAAGAGAGACTTGAGTGGTGGCACCATGAATAGTAAGTAGTGTACTCATTTCCTCCATTACACCTGCTCCTTCACTGTGTGTGTGTGTGTGTGTGTGTGTGTGCGTGTGTGAGCGTGTGTGTGCTGCTTCTCATTCCTCACAGAAAATAACCAATCACCGTATGAAAAATGATACGCTCGTGATAATAATTTCCCAACAGGCTCACGTTTTCGATCAGGAATTTACGAAAAATGAAACCGGGCACAGGGATCGGCGGCGCCAATGGTTCCCCCACGAGGGGCATTAAACCGTCTGTGCGTGTATCCTCTACAAAAAAAAAAACCCACACACAGAAAAACACACTAATTAGAGATGGATTAGTTTGGATTAAATCTAGATTAAAGCAAACCTTCGCGAGAATGAATCTTCAGGACTTCTCATCGTTTTTGGAGCACTTGGGGTCTTAAATAGGCAGCCAAGCCAAAGCTTTTCATTTGGCCTGTCAAACATCTAAAAAAAAAAAAAAAAAAAACATTCAGAAAAAAAAACGTTCCACAATGTCAGACTCTAACCGAAACGTGACCAAATAAATTTTTCCAATAAGAAACAATGTCAACCCAGTTCATCCAAAAATGTCAACACCAAACACCATTTTCTAGGTTTGCATGCAAAAGACAATTCTAAATGAATGAACATTGAAGATTACTTTCACCTTCAGGGAAGACGTGATTGTTGCCAAAGACACAATGTGGCAGGGAGATCAACCACCACCACATTCCTGTTTTGTCATGAGTTAGTCCTTGAATTCAACAGCGTTTCTCACCTTCTTTATCAAAATGCTGCCACTTGCCACTTTCTTTGGCTCCATTGTGACTTATTTTATAGCCGTGATCAATGAGAAACATTACCTAGAGTAGAACTATACAGAGTCAATCATAGCCGGGGCACGATGACTTCCGGTTCCGGTTTCTCCACTAACAAGGAGCGTTTTGTGATAAAAAAGTTGGACTCACTCAGTGTATTCACCATAACGTACACTAACCAGGAAATGCACTAAAACCAAGACAGAATTTGTGTGCACATTTTCTATGTACAGTCATATCGCTGTTCGATTATCGCTCCTTCGTTATATCGTAGTTTTTCAGAAATTTAAATAATGAACTCATTCAATACCAAAGACGTATTTATACCTTTTTAAAAATGCCCGATACCAACAACATATTTATATGTCTTTTACATTTTTTGACATGAGAGACAAAAAGAGGTGAGGACACAACTCCCCACTCAAGCATTTGCAAAGGCCAATAGTTGGCAGATGTGCATTTGATAACAACTTGGCAGAGTTGGCAAATCACGCATGACAGCAAGGCAGGAAGTGAGAGACCGTCCTGGAGTGTAGCGTGCAGAAGGTGTTGCCTTGTAGGGAAATTGTATTGCATGTACACGCACACACGCGCACGTGCGTGCACCCACATGCACACACTTAGTTCAGTTCTGAATGTGAAAATTGTGAATAGTTCACGGTGTTATATTTGTAAATAAATTGTTATTTTCATGAAAAACAACCCTTTTTTGTGTTGTTTATGTTGGTCTAGTTAAATATTTGAGCTGTCACAAAAGCAAAAAAATTGTGTCAAAGTGAAAGTTATGCTTGTTAGGAACTGATATTTTCCTGAAAGTTACCTATGTTCCAGTGCTGATTACTAAAGGAAGGAAAGAGGTAGAAACAAACTTTGTTGTTCTGATGAAAGATGTGAGTCTAATGTTTCTTTTGGTACTGTACGTTCCATGTTTGTATAGCCATAGAACACAATATTCTGTATGCCTTGAAAGTCAAAATCGTCTAAAATGGCCGATACTGAAGGGGTCGTCTTTTGAAAAATGGCTGGGATTGAATGACTTAAAGAATAAAGTTCAAATATTTAGGAAAAAAACCCCAAACAACAGCAATAATGGGGAAAAAACAGCAAAGATGCAAGCTAATATAGCACCCCTGGGTTAAATACCTCCATATATATAGATATATTGTTATCAGCACATTCAACTATGTAAAGAACAAAGTATTAGATATATAACAATATTTCATTCATTCAGATCTAGGATGTGTTATGTTAATGTCCCCTTCCTTTTTTTGAGGAGTATATTTTTTTCTGAAATACTTGGATGTAATTGAGGACTCCTGGTTTAGACTTTGAAGGCCTGATTTTCCGTGTGGGACTAAAAAGAGCGAGTCACGCTTAAGTCCATACAGCTCTGCAAGGTTCAAGCACCTGTCATGACGGTGATTTATGGTCGGTGGCTGCATCCGCTGTGTGAGGTAATATTGTCGTGCCGCCAAAGATTGGCTTCGCCTGGCGTCTCACATAAAGTCGCGGCTGTTTCTTGAAGGTCACTGGGACAGAAAAGTCGAGTAAAAAGACTGCTCGTGTTCCTTCACTTCTCGTACGAGACGGCAGTGACTCTTTCAAACTAACAAGTCTTTACACTAGCAAGCCGTTCCCATAACAATTTTTTTTGATTACCTGTTAACACAGGCATACATCCCATCGAAAAGCATCTTGTTTGTGACAAATTGCTCGCTGTTATACTTGTCTCCCGCCGTATCCCTGCGCACTGTCGCTTGTGCGTTTATATGCAGGTGACGAAGACACTGGCATCTTCTTCCACTGTGGAACACATACGTAAACAAGATGGCCGCGACGCTCCGTCGCAGAAGGAGATGCGAGCGTCTTTGCCCTCTGACTATGTTTCTTTGCAGCACACCCCTGAGTCTGCAGGAGGGACTAATTTGGCACACCTGCAGACAATTAGCCAGCTGCCCGTCACAGAACAATCTGGCCATAAAATGGATTCCGCGGAGTTCGAGCACTTCCGGTCTGCCCTGTTCCATCAGGGACAAATGGTGGGCAACCACGAGCAGTCCTTGAAGGAGATAATGGCGGCACTCGCAGCGTTATCCTCCATTGTTAACGCCATTGCCGAGAGACTCGAGTGTTCCCTAGGCCCAGAGCCTCACGTGAACATCGCCGCTCCCACTATGGCGGCCGTGGACAGACCACCACCTACGTCCGCTCAGCTGATCTCCTCTCACCGAGAGCCAAGCATTCCTTATCCTACAAGTTACTCGGGGGAGTCTGAGTCATGCGAGCAATTATTACATCAATGCTCTTTGGTTTTTGACCAGCAGCCCAGTACTTACTCCACGGACTCAGCTAAAATAGCTTTTATAATGAGCTTACTTAATGGCCAGGCAGCTGCATGGGCTAGGGCGGTAAGCAAGGCCAAACCAACCGTGCACTCAAATTTTTCGTATTTTTTGTCTGAAATCCGGAGAGTTTTTGATCACCCTATCAAAGACAGGGAGGCAGATAGCCACCTATTGGACATTATACAGAGGGGTCGCTCTGTTGATGCTTTTTCTGTGGACTTCCAGGTATTAACAGCCGAGAGCGCTTATAACGACGTGGTGTTACGGGGTATTTTTCACAAATCCCTACACACTTGCATTAAGGACGAGCTAGCTGCCAGCACATTGACCTTGCAATCCTCTGCTTGTACTGCGGGGGAGCTGTAGCTCCCCAAGAAACGGAGCCTGGCCCTCCCCGGGCCACCCCATGACCGACCCCCGACACAGGACCTCCCCGCCCAGGGACGCAGGAGGCACCACCCCCCGCCCCCTGTCGGAGGCCCGGGCGGCAGAGATGTAACACCCAGCACCCGACCCCACGAAGCAAACCCCTGTGTACCCCTCCCCCCAAAAAATAAAAAATAAAAAAATAAATAAATAAAAGCACGCACATACACACACACGCGCTCACGCACACACACGCACACACTGTGGTCAACTGCCCGATACCCGGAAGCCTCGCTGCCAGACGTCCCCTGTCGGGGACCCAGGGCACAGCGGAGGAGGGGACTCCGGGGTACCAGACATACAACCCAGAAGCAGAGGCGCGGAGAACATGGACCACCACGGAGCAGGAAGATCCCAGGCCACCCCATCCCAACGGCAGGACGCTACCAGCAAAGCAGACAGAGGAGCTGGCGAGGAGGAAAGCCATCAAATGAGCAAGCGGGTGGGCAAATGGGAGAGCAGCCGGGCGAACTACCACACAGCGCCAACCGACACCAGCGGGGCAGGAAATCCCGGAGAGGGAGTGGGAGTGCCGCACCCCAAGCCGCAGGGAGGCTTAGCACCGGAGCCGGGATGGCGAGACCAGCATCAGACCAGCAGCCGGACCCCACAAGCCACCGGGAGCCAGACCACCCACATGCCACCAGAGCAGACGACGCACCACCGGCGCACCGGATCCCCACCCCCGACAAGCCCGCAGACAGACCAGGGGAGGCAAAGACGCAGACAGCGGCCCAGCAGAGCACAACGACCAGCGGCGACAAACGCCCAAGCACCCAGCAGAGCACCACCCCCCCCAGCAGGCCTGGCCCCAGGGCACCCCCCCCCCCCCCCCAACACGTCACCCAAGCATTATCAAGCCTGACCCCACCAGACAGCACGGCGCCCCAGCAGCCACCACAGCGCAGCAACCACAAGCCACCACGGCGGAATGTGGGCCATCCTTAGTACCGACACCGCCCCCCGCAGACTGCCGAATCCTCCCCAAGAGCGCAGAGGTGCCCACGGCCCAGGTTAGTCCGAGGGAAGCAAAGCAAGCTGCCCGTCCGGCGGAAGCCACGGCATCAACCGGCCCCAACGGGCCTCCCCAAAGAAGGGCAGGCGGACCAGGCAAAAGCACCCCACAAGCCAGGCCACCCCGGGCGAGCCACTGCGCCGCGACGGCCAACGGACAGGTCCACGGCCACATCCCCGACACTGGCAGTCAGGTTCCACGGAACAGGCAGGAGTTACCCCAATCCAGCCCGCTCCACCCGTGTAAGTGATGAGGTGTGATTGTGTCTATTATGCAATTAAAATATGAATAAATAAAAGAGGACAGCTCTGAAGAGCTGGTCTCTGTGTCCCTGAGGAGTGTATCTGTGTGCATGTATATGATAGGGCTGTATGTGGACGATAGCTAACGATGCAATTAAAATTGGGGGAGACCTGCAGCACGGTCGACCCCTCACCTGCTCAGCCCCCCCCAAAGCCTAAATGTCTACTGTGCGATTAAAATTGAGGGGCGACAGGTCAGTAGAATGGCAGGGGCAAAGGAGCCTCCGCAAGGCAACTCCACTCCCCCACCACACCCGACTGTAGACCACCCCGGTCATCCCAGCATGCAGGCCACAAAGAGAGCAGGGCATCACACAGTCCACACATGTCACACATACCATACACAAATAAATATATAAAATACATAATAAAATAAGTAATAATAATTTAAAAAAACAATACTAATAATACAAATAAATAAAAAGAAATAAAATGCCCTCCCTCATCAAACCCTCCCACCCAGGGGAGATAGCGCCGCAGAGGGAGCTGGGCTGAAGCACCCGTGCGCCCACCGAGGGGAGAGGCCGCCCCGCACATACCACACCGGACGACCCCACGTGGCAGCCGAACATGAGGGCCCAGGGCAGACCCCGCCCCACCCCCAGAGGCAAGGGAGGCGGAGGAAGAGCCAGCGCCACCAGACGCACACGGGTCCCCCCTGCAGCAGTAGGCACCTGGCACCTGCAAGATGCGGCACTCCGCCCACCCACCACCCCGGAGGGCGACCCACTCCGCCCCCGGGACGGCCACCCCGACCCTGCCCCCACCCCATCAACCAACCCGGACCCACCAGCCCCCAGGAAGGCAGCCCAGCCAAGAAGACCAGGGACCCCAAGCCCACGCCAGCCCGCCCCCGAGGCGCCAGGGCCACTCAGAGATCAGGACCACACCCTAAGCCAGACGAGCGAGACCTCCAGGGGCAGAGCTAGACGCCCTCAGCCCCTCGAGAGTCAGGTCAAGGAATTAATTATTGGTGCCCATATAGACTGAAATTCTGACAGTTGTTCTTTAGATTCAGCAGACATTCTTTCAATAGCTATATGATCTAACAGGAGATTTTTGTAAAGATCTACTGTATGTTCAATTTCTTTCTTGATTTCCAACTGATGAGAATGGTTTTCTTGGCGATGCTTAATGTGGTGATGAGACATTGTGTTTGGTTTGTTTCTACATCGATTGTGGAGAGATCGCCCAGCAAGCATAATAAAGGGGAAGTAGGAATGAAGAACCCAAGTGTCAAAGATAGGTCCTCACACACTCTGTGGCAGAAATTATAAATGGGAGCACAGGCCCACATGCAGTGTAAGTAGTCATCTACTCTATGGTCTGAGCAGTGTGTAAAGATGTTAGTCAGTTAAGCCCATTCTAAACATTCTATGTCCTGTGTAGTGTACTCTATGAAGGATTTTAAACTGAACCAGCTGTAGGTTGGGATTTTTGATTAACCGGGAAGCATTGAGACATACAGTATTTGCTTCCAGAATTCAGGGTCACAGCTTGTAGATAAATCTTCTATTTGCAGATTGGAACGCCGATTGTGTTGTCGTTTTTCGAAAGTAGAATATATAATTTAGATAATGTTTTAGGGGCAGATATTTTTAAAAATGTGTCTATGGTGGGATTGCTTTCCCATGCGATAGTCCTGAAACTTTCTTTAGTTATAGATTTAATTTGTATGTATTCAAGAAATATGTTTATGATTTATTTTATACTCTGTAACAAGGTTGTTAAATGAGATAAAGTTGTTTCCTTTAATAATATTTTTCATACAATTTATTCCTTTTTTGTGCCGTGCCGGATAATTTAATGGTTTCTTTTTAAGCAAGATGTCAGGATTATTCCAGATGGGAGTGTATTGGCAAGGAGTGAGCGAGGATCTACAGGTAGTTATTTTTAGAAATTCCCACCAAGCTGTCAGAGTGGTGCATACATTTATACTTTTAAAACAATTATTTTTCCGGAGGATTTGGCTAATGAAGGGCAGGTTACAAATTGGGATTTCGTGGCTAAGTGATTGTTCGATGTCTAGCCATAAATAATCCAATGGGTTAGGGTTGATCCATTTTAAGATATACTGTAACCTGTTTGCAAGGAAGTAGTTGGAGAAGTTTGGGAGTTCTAAGCCCCCATATTCTTTAGATTTTTGTAACGTTTTGAGACTTATTCGTGCTGGCTTATTTTTCCAAAGAAATGTATTTATATATGAGTCTAATGACTTGAACCATATTATAGATGGTTTGGTGGGGATCATGGAAAACAGATAATTAACCTTTGGTAAAATCATCATTTTCACGGTGGATACTCTGCCTGTAAGTGAGATGGGCAAGGTTCTCCAACACGCAAGATCATCTTCTATTGACTTCAATAGTGGAGTATAATTCAAGCGGATCAGGTCTGACAGGTTGGAGGAAATGTTAATACCCAAATACTTAATGTTCCCTGAACACAGTGGTATAGAGGGAGTGCTCTGGAAACCAAAATTAATGGGCAGTACTGTGGATTAAGACAAGTTAATGGAATAATCTGAGAAGGTGCTATAATTGTTAATGAGTGAGATAGATTTGTGAAGTGAAAAATGTGAATTATGATACACTTGTTGTGTAAATCCCTTTAATATTTATATGTTGTCGAATTGCGGCTGCAAGAGGTTCGATAAAGATAGCAAATAGTGAGGGAGAGAGTGGACAACCTTGTCCAGTACGTCTTTGTAAAGTAAATTCTGGAGAGATCTGATTGTTGGTCCGAACAGAGGCCTTCGGAGTGTTATATAGTATTTTAATCCATGTTCTAAATGAATCTACAAAGCCCAATTTTTAAAGCGCTGCGAAGAGAAATTTCCAGTTTACTCTATCAAATACTTTTTCAGCATTTAATGAAACAATTGTTGTTTCTAATTTGCGGATTATAGAGTAATCAATCAGATTGGTTAGACGGCATGCATTGCTAGTTGAGTGTCTCCCCTTGACAAATCCGGATTGATCAAGGTGTATTATATGAGGGGTAACTTTTTCCAGTCTTGGACAATCTTGGACTTTGCATATGATTTTAAGATCTGCATTAATCAATGAAATTGGACGATAACTGGAAGGTAGTGTTGGGTCCTTATCCGGTTTCAACAGGAGACTGATTGTACCTGAGTTCATGTTTGGAGGCGGGCATAAACTGTCTTTAATTTCCAAAACCAAGAAAGAAGAAAAAGAAAAATTCAGCAGGGAAACCGTCGGGTCCTGGTGCTTTGTTATTCGGCAACCGCTGTAGAGCATCATGAAGTTCTATTCATGAAATGGGTACATCTAAGTTTGTCACCTGTTCGTCATTTAATTTGGGTAATTCTATGGTGTTGAGAAATGTTTCAATTTCTGGGAGAGATGGTTTAATCTGAGGTGTATATACATTTTTATAAAAGTCCCTAAAGACAGAATTAATTTCCTCCAGGAGGTGAGTGATATGACCTCCTGAGTTTCTAATGGAGGAGATAGAGCTTTTTTCTTTATTGACTTTTAGTTGGTTAGCTAAGTATTTTCCGGGTTTATTGCCATGCTCAAACTTCTCCAAACGCAGTTTCTGCAGTTGGAACTGAATTTTCTTATTGGTAATTTCTTTTAAGTCTAATTTCAGTTTTCTTAGATTACTCAAGAAGTGCTCATCTTGTGAGTCAGCATGAGCGGTTTCAAGGTGGTGGATTTTTTTTCTCCAACTCTGATTCCAGTAATCTTTCTTTCTTTTTTTTATATGATGAATATGAAATGTTTTTTCCACGCATTACATCTTTTGCTGTCTCCCAGAGAATACTAGCCGAGATGCCGGGTTGGTCATTAAAGTCTAAAAACATTCAACATTCATTTCAAAGTATTTTAGGAAGTCTGAGTCTTATAGTAATGATGTATTAAATCTCCAGCATCTAGTAGGTGCGCTTTTCGTTTGGTTAGTAAGAAAAAGAGAGACTGGGGCGTGGTCACCTATGGTGACTTTGGCTGAAGTCCAGAGATTCACGGATAGCCTGGAATTCCTTGTGGAGCACCTCGACGAGAGCGAGGCGGCCGTCATGTAAATCAGCCTCTTATCGATGGAGTCGAGGATGTCTCTGATGCCTGGTGGCGACATCTCTCCAGATGAGTTCTCTGGGCGGCTGCACTTGGGATCTTGAGTGACTTGTCCATGACTCCTCCAGATCTTCCAGTTTTGGCTTGGTCGGGTTTAGGGTGTTTAATATGTTGGTTTTGCATCAAGGTACTTTGCGGATGTTTTAGTAGTTGATGTTTTTCAGAGTGCTATGTTCTGCTTGTTTGTTTTCTGCGCGTCACGCACACTCTCGCGAGATTACAGCATCACGTCACCATGTGCCAGAAGTAAGTCCTACCATCGTCCACCGGGTGGCCTTCTCCACCCTCTCCTGATACCATACCGGCCGTGGTCCCACATAGCATTGGATTTCATCACTGGACGACCTTCATCACACGGTAATACTGTTATTCTGAACATTGTGGACAGATTTTCCAAAAGGACTCATTTTGTGGCACTGTGGGGGGGGGACTGTCATGTTCTGTGTGCTGCTCTGCTGCCCTATGGCTGTGTTTCTTTGCAGCACACCCCTGAGTTTGCAGGAGGGACTAATTGGGCACACCTGCAGGCAATTAGCCGGCTGCCCTTCTTAAGCTGCAGCCAGACTCAATGCAGGTGCCAGATTGTTGTCAGCCCTACGCCAGCTACCTGCTCTTCCCAGCATCTACAGTAGTCCTTTGTATTACTACTCTCTGGTCCTGTTTTTGCCTTGTGTATCCTAGTTCCTTGCAGTTGTGTTTTCCCTGCAGTGGTGAGTGTTTTTCTATTTATTACTTCCTGCTTGATTGTTCAGCAGCGACCTAGTTTAGTCCTTTTTTCCTCTGCCTATGCTTTGTGCAGCTATTTGAGTTTTGTCACTTTTTCCTGCTAGCGTGTTACCTGCAGTATCCTTAGTTTTTGTTCATTTTCCCCGCAACTAGGTCCGGGAGGTTTTATGTTGTACTTTTGTAGTTTCGTTGTGTATTTTTGTGTTTTTCTCGTGCACCCCAGGAGCTTTGCCACTGGGGAACGGTTTGATGACCACAGATACGGTGCAAACACCGTCTAGCATTGAATGAATGGCAAATAACCAGGTTACTCACGTTTATAGACACACACTGTTTGTTGAAGGCCCATGTTATGACAACTCTCAAAACTCCGCGGCTGCCATGGTGCATTCATGTGACCATCTCGTGTCGTAATTGGAAGCTACGTTTAATCACATGTTAACTTAAAGGAAAAGGAACAAAAGAGAATAGGCACTACTAAAAGTCTTTTTTTTGGAATTTTTTAAGTGTTTTTTAAATATATTGTATTTTAATGTTTACATATAAGTGTGATTTAAACAAGAATACTAACAAAAAATGTAGATGCATTTCGCAGGTAAGTGTAAGCTATTTAGAACACACTGCGCAATACGTGCACAATACGTACCTAGAACGTATTGTGCAAGCACTACGTCACTTCCTTCTTTAGGAAATTTTTAGGACAGCGCTTCTGCAATGTTGTTTTTAAATGTATGAACATAAGTGGTCAATAGCCATACTTAATATATGTAATATGTTGGGAGGTTATTTTATAAGTGACTCTTAGGTCAAATACTTTATCATGGGGATGTTTCTATCATCTTATGACATCCACCAAGACTGAGCTACGTAAAACTGACGCAATACATGTAGCGCAGACGTAAACATCATATCCGGTTACGTGTGACATACACAAATAAATACAATAAAACACATGAAATGCAGTTATAGTTCAATGTAAAGAAACATAAGTGCAGTGCGATGATGGATTAATCTAGAGCAGGGGTCTCAAACACAATTTACCTGGGGGCCGCTGGAGGTAGAGTCTGAGTGAGGCTAGGCCACATCAAGTATTGGGAGTAGGGCTGGGAATCTGGGGGAACCTCACGATACGACACGCGATACATGGCTCACAATAACAATAATATCTTGGTACAGTAATAGGGGGAATCAAATAAATAAATAAATAAATCATTTCACAGTTTATATTTTGCTGCATTCAGCTGGGATAGGCTCCAGCTTACCCGTGACCCTAATGAAGACAAGCGGTATAGAAAATGGGTGGAATTTTTTTACCACATTTTTTAAGTGATTCACTCCCTCTAAGCTCAGTGTAGGCTTATGCGTGCATCCTACGAGGAACATTGGCTTGTCGCAGGCCGTATTACAGTAATCTTTAAAGACAAGTCACGCGCCGCAAAATGTGACTCGGCGGCCTGCAAATGGCCCACGGGCCACAAGTTTGAGACCCCTGATCTGGAGGATTTAGCGGGAGTTTTTTTCTAAACAGGGAAATACCATCCATCCAAAGATATCTTCCTAGCAATTGCTTTTGTGTGTATGTTTTTCAGTTGCGAAAAAAAAGTTAAATCATTTATGGAACAAAGAGAAAAGGGCTTATAAATTGTCCACTTGCACCATGGATATAATATAAAAAAAAGCTGCCGTAAAATACATCGACGGATGGCGATGATTACACGTGACTGCCGAAAAATAAGCCGACCAGACGTAGACGCGTTCTACACATGCGCAGAACCCAGTTGATTGCGTAAACCTATTGTGCAGTGACACTATCTAGTGGCAATGAGGAAGTGTCGTTGCAATGACGAATGGACTAGAGACGTTTATTTCGTTTGTTTAGAGTTGGAAATACATATATGGTGCGTCAGACTCTGTGGGGAGCTACACTGGGCCGCTGTCTGTCATCATGACAGAGAGCAGTGGCTTGCCATGATGCGTATGCGTTAAATAGTACACTCAAAAATGTAATTAATGAAATAAACTAGTTACCGCCGTTAACGTGCTATTTTTGAACTCTTACAGATGGCTTACACACACACACACACACACACACACAGTACACGTATAGATGAATAATAAACAATAAATGTAGCAACGTCTGTACAGACTTCAGCCCCACCCATTTCCGGTTAAACCACGCCCACTTCCGGTTCATACCCCGCCATTCCGAGTACAGATAATAATTTAGATGGGTGAACAGATGCAGATACAGATTCAGATATGCCGAAATTAAATTTCAAGAAAGTAAAAAAGTCCCATTTTAAGCAACCATTTCTTGTTTTTTTTCCTAAAAACAAGCTAAAAACTTAATTTTCATTCTTCTTCAGCAAGAGATTAATATATATTTGCCTTAATTTAAGAGCAAAAACTGCTTACCTAATATTCTATTCTATTCTCAAGAACGGACTCACACACAGAAAATAAATCTCAAATTTTGCTGATTTCGGACCAATGTGAAGGCTGCGCAGCAAATTTCATAGAGCGTCACAAAATCCGTGCAAACGTGTAAAATGATTAAACTTGATTCAAGAAAATATGACTCTCCTTTCGTTTATAAATGAAAAAACTAGCGCATTTACATGCAAATCATACCAAAAAAGAATTCTGATAGTGTTTATGACAATAGGCTTTCCTAAATCAAGTGAATTTTAGGTACAATCGCACTCTTTTTAAATAAAAAAGTTCCATGCAAATCCATTGCTTTCTGTTTGTTGAAAATAAGTACCCAACATAACTAACATGTCGACAAAAAAAAAAGGACGTTAGCTGCATGGTGGCCGAGTGGTTAGTATGTTAGCCCTACAATCAAGCATTTAAGATAATGTAATGAAAGGTAATGGCTCATCAATGTCATTACTGCCACCTCGTGACCAGAATACTACATATCACTTGTATTTGTTTATGAATTCATTTCTGGAAAACCGCAATATACAGTATATGTTGTTTTGGGAGCATTGTATGGTGGTCCTCCCGCATGAAGCAGGAAGTATTCTGTCTGTGCAACTAACACAGACACACATACATGCACGGAGAGAGAGATGCGAAAAGCCTTGCACTTTTTTTTAGTATTCACATGGCTTTATACACAATCTCTGTCTTTTATTTATTTATTTTTTTTTAGGTTAGGATTGCGAGAAGCCGTGAAATGCCAATCGGGATAAAGATCGTGGATGATTTTTCACATCGCCGCGCTCGCTGGATTTGAGTCTTTATCGGATCACAAGCAGAATTTAAGGGGGGGTTTGTGCATTTGCCAGGTGCAGACATCTGTTGAGCTGTTTTTGGTGTAATCCTGCTAACACATGCACGCGCACACAAAAATACAACCATGCTGGTCTGTATTCCCATTGTTTAAGGGTCCCCATGACACAAAAGGTACCTTTTAATGATGTTCTAACAGTAATATGTGTTTATGCGCACCAAATGTCATAAAAATATAACTTTTTTGCTCCACTTTTGAGAGGAAAGGCGCTCAAACACTGTCTTTTCAAATTCTTTGGTCCAGGCAGGCTTCACTGCACATCTTAAAAAAAAATCACACCACAAAGAAAAACAGGCTTTGCTGCACATCTTAAAGCTCTGCCAGCTATCCATCAAATGCATTTGATTTATTTTGTTTATTCTTCAGCAAATATGCTAACCTAGCATGATGTTAGCACTGTAGCATCACATGCTAGTGTTGCTAATGTTTGTGTCCTCCTGTCCCACTCCGTGTGATACATGGGCATCATTTACATTACGCTACACTACAATCGCACAATCCAACTTTTTCTTTTTTTATCTTAGCTGTTATCTAAAAAAAAAAAAAACATTGTTCCCGTAACATACTACGACAAAGTATTACATTGTAAAAAAAAAAAAAAAAATCTAAGATTTTGAGAGTAATGTCGTACATTTCTGAAAAAAAAAATCGTAAATGTACAAGAACAAAAGTTGTAAATGTACAAGAATAAAGTCGTGCATTTCCGAGAAGAAAGTGCTAATGTTAGGTGTCATGGTGCCGTACGTGTCAGAGGGAAAATAGAGCGTATTCTCGTAAATTTATTCCAAAAATCTCAGATTATTTTAAAACTCCGTAGTAACAGGTATTGCCTGAGACAGCTATGAAAAGGGCGGACTTACGTGACCTTTGACCTTGGGCAAAGCTAATATAATGACTACTTTTTTTTGTAAATGCACAACTTTTTTCTCCTAAATTTACAGGTTTTTTGTAAATGTACAACTTTTTCTCGTAAATTTCCAACTTTATTCTGAAAATCTCTCGTAATCATTATTTTCTTCAATGTGGCCCTAATACGCCGTCGTAACATGAAGTTTTTTCCCATTGATATTTCTGACTACACTTGTAATGTGACAACTTTTTTCCGAAAAAAACATTTTACTTTTGGATGGGGGACAGCTTTTTTCTCGAAAAAAACCCCCCTTTAATTCTTGTAAGATTACGACGTTTTTCTCTCTCGTAAGACATTTTGCAATTTTCAAAACTTCCACATAAAATGTAACTTTATTCTATTTTATTTTTATTTTTTTTAAAGACTTATGTAAGATGATAAATTTTCTCTACCATCTATTTCCTCAAGAAATTGTACTTAATTCTCGTAGGATTAGCGGACATAGCGGACATCGATTCAGCCTGTTGTACACCAGAACATACATAACATACACATACATTATGGAACGTAAAGCAAAGCTCCAGCATGAATACAACTTCATATTCATGTAAAATTACAAGATTATTTTCTCCACTGACAAATTAATTTTTATTCTGAAAGATGACAACTTTTTCTCTCTCGTAAAGACATGACTTTTATCCTTCTACACTACATCCTGTCTTTCTAAAAAAAAAAAAACATCACTTAATGCTCATAAGAGTGAAGATTCCAACTTGTACGTCGTACTTCTTTTTCCACTCATATTTCTGACGGTGCTTGTAATTCAACACGAAAGACTTAGTTATACGTTTTTATAATCCCGAGCGCCCGATCCCAACAACGTATTTATACGTCTTTTGCGTTTTTTTGCGCGAGAAGCAAAGAGAGCCGATGACGCAACTCTCCACTAATGGATTTCACTTCAGAGCAATTTTAAGCCATAAAAACGGCCACGAGGTGGCAGAAGAGCATTTGATAAGAGCTCGGCAGGGATCATTTCAATGGAAGAATCACACATGACAAGAAGGAGGAAGTGAGAGAGCGTGGAGTGTACCGTGCAGAAGGTTACACATTGTAGGGACATTTTAATGCATGCATATGCACACATAGTTCAGTTCCAAATGTGGAAAATTGTAAATAGTTCATGGTGTTATGTTTGTAAATAAATTGTCATTTTGATGTAAATAATCCATTTTTGTGTTTATGTTGGTATAGTTGTTTAGATATTTGAGCTGTCACAAAAGCAAAAAACATTTGTGTCAAAGTGAAAGTTATGCTTGACATGTGTCCTTTCACAAAAAGATGGTTTTCTCCCTTTTCTAGTTGGGAACTGATATTTTCCTGAAACTTACCTATGTTCTACTGCTGATTACTAAAGAACGGAAAAAGGTAGAAACACACTTTTTTTTCCTGATGAAAGACGGGAGTCTAATCTTTCTCTTGGTAGGTTCCATGTTTATATATCCATCCAACACAATATCCTGCGTGCCTTGAAAGATCAGTCAAAATAGTCTAAAATGGCCGCTACTGAAGGGATTGAATTTCGAAAAATGGATGGGACTGAATGAGTTAAATGAATTAAAATACAAAAATAAGCCATTAAGACCACCATTCAATTTGTGAGTGTAGTATTGTAATTTGGTCACTAGGTGTCAGTAATTGTTGGGTGAGACAAGCACCAGACCTGATGGATCAATAACATAAGAACATAACAATAATCATCATCATAATGATAACAAGGGCTGCTGTTGCGGCCATAGCATTTTTAAATGAAATTATTGGCCGCGTGATCCAAGATAGCGACGTAAACTACCCGGCCGGTATTTTGGACGCTAAACAAGTGGGCGAATGCGAGCCAAGACAAAATTGGAGCCAAAATTTTGGTTGTCAACTGAAAAACATGCTAACCAGAGCGGACGTTAACCGAGGTACCGCTGTGCTTTGAAAAGAGTATAAAATGTGAGGTTAATCATACAGGATGTGAAGCACAGCAAAGCTTCGTCAGCCTCCAGGATGTTCTTCAGGCGAGCACAAGCATCCGCGGTGTCTCAATAAAGGGACACCTGCACAGAAACAGCAGCAATAACACAGCAATTACAAGAGGATTCCACCATAGAGTCCCCGGCTCCCCCTCGCCTCCCTTGTGTTAAAATGCTAACGCATTGTGTGCATCAGAGCTTTGTGAGCTATATGATATGAAATATGAGCTCAGCGGCACAATTGATTTGGGAGCCTTTTGGTGCTGGGAGGATACAATATATTCTCCTTGCATGCAGATTCACAGTCGCCACAAAGACCTACAAAAAAAAGCCTCTCGAGTTGGGAGAAGTCGCCCTCCGTGTAGGCGCTTTGCAACTTTTTAATAACATTTCATGCTCTGCGGGATATGGATTGAGATTGGATAATATAGCGCTTTCTTCATCCATAAGCGGATGATTAAAAGCCGCTGCCAGCATGCTGATAGCATTAGCCAGTCACCACCGTGATAAATGACCTCCACATCTATCAATTTTATCGGGGGGGACAACATGTCGCCACACGCGTGCTTTGCAAAACACAAAGAAAAAAATCCCAAAATGTTGGAAAACAACCTGACTGCTGGGAATAGCGTCATACCATCAAGCGCTGATGACTTCCAGTACTTCTGTGTTTGTTTGTTTTTTTTAGTGTAATATCCCTAAATCTGTCCAGCTGATGCGCTGCTGCAAACTAAACAACACTGCAGCGCTCTTCATAAAAGGCAAACAGCAGCAGTAAGCACGAATCCAATAAAGCAGTATATTTATTAAATACTTTCATGAAGATAAACACTAATCAATCAAGACAGCAACCTTAATGGCGACACGGCGTTATCAATCACCAGCGCAATATGCCCCACTTTATTTCCATAACAACCTCTACACTGTCATTATTTGCGATGACTTTTTGGAGGAATAAGAAGGAAATTAAAGGGCGTTACAAGGTCAAGTCAACTAGAATGCACTCAAAAGACCGTAGCCTTTAACTCATTCGATCCCAGCCATTTTTCAAAGGACAACCCTTCCTCCAGTAGCGGCCATTTTAGACAATTTGGACTGGTCTTTCAAGGCACACAGAATATTGTGTTCTATGGCTGTATAAACATGGAACCTACCAAAAGAAACGTTTCACTCCCGTCTTTCCTCGGGAAAAGAACTTTGTTTCTACCTTTTTCCGTTCTTTAGTAATCAGCAGAAGAACATGGGTAAGTTTCAGGAAAATATCAGTTCCCAACTACAAAAGGGGAAAACCAACCAAAGTCACGCTTCAAGCAGAACTTTCACTTTGACACAAATATTTTTTGCTTTTGCAACAGCTAAAATATCTAAACAACTATACCAACATAAACAACACAAAAAGGGGTTTGGGGTTTGTTTTCAAAATAACAATTTATTTACAAATACAACACCATCTAACTATATAGCATTGTCAAATTTGGAACGGGTGTATAAAAACTTTTAACTACGTCTTTGACATTGAGTGGGTAAAAAAAAACCCCATAAGATTTCAACATTTTTCTCGAAATACTGTATGATGTCATCTTCATTCACATACAATGAAAACGTTTTTTCTTGTACAATTCCAACCTGTTCCTTTACCTTAAACTTTGATTCGGGTAAACAATCCAATTTCTCAAAAATACAATTTCATTTTGCGACTTTATGGTCATAACGAGTTTTTTTTTCTTCAACAAATACAACATTATTCTCGTTCGAGTACGACTCTCAAATGAAAATAAATGAGTGTACAATGAGAAGAAGGTTGAAAAGTCGTAATGCTACCAGAATAAAGCTGTCAGTAAGATTACGACTTCATTCTCGGAAGCTTACGTCTTTTTTCGCTGAAAAAAACTGACTTTATACTTTACTTGCAACTACAATGTTCTTTCTAAAAAAAATCCAACTTTATTCTCACAAGATTACCACTTTTTTCGTAAAAAAAAAAAAAAAAAGAGTCTTAAATCGTAGCAATCCCTTGCTGCCGCAACCCCTTATTCAATTTAATTTACTTCTCTTTGTACGATTATTTCTTTTCTTGTTATGATAATACATTTTGCTGGTCGATAATTGAGCTACAAACTATTACTATAATTTATAGTCTTGTGCTACAAATTATTATAATATTATTGACAACATATCCATCCATCCATTTTCGATATCACTTCTCCTCTTTAGGGTCGCAGGGGCTGGAGCCCATCCCAGCAGCCTTCGGGCGACAGGCTGGGCACACTCTGGACTGGTCGCCAGCCAATCACAGGGCACATATAGACAAATAACCATTCACACATTCATACCTATGGACAATTTAGAGCAGGGGTAGGGAACCTATGGCTCGGGAGCCAGATGTGGCTCTTTTGATGACTGCATCTGGCTCTCAAACATGTCTTAACACGATAAAAATGTATTTTAGTTTTTTTTTTGTTCGCTCACCTTTAAAGTACATTACAGAAATCCCAGTGTTAAAAATAATGCTCAAAATATAAAACTTTCTTATGCGTTTTAGTCCATCCATCCATTTTCTACCTCAATGCGGGGTGGCCAGTGCCAGCTGTCCTTCCGATATTTTCCGGGTCAGACACCAAAATTCGATTATGACTGGATAATGCGGTAGCCTACGCGCATCATTGAGATGTCAAGAAGTAGCTAATTCTGTAGAGCCAACCCTTTTGACAAAGAAGATGGTGAAAAGAAAAAGATACGGAGTACGGTGCAAAACCACGCAGCACCAGAAGTCGCATTAATGGTAAGAAGTATTTTATTTATTATTGGATAGCTTCAGTATAACAATGTTAATAAAAAGAATAACTTTAGAGACTTTAGAGGTCTTGCTTAAAAATGCCCACATTTAGTATTAAAAATATTATGTGGCTCTCCCGGAAATACATTTTAAAATATGTGGCTTTTATGGCTCTCTTAGCCAAAAAGGTTCCCGACCCCTGATTTAGAGTCACCAATTAACCTAACATGCATGTTTTTGGAATGTGGGAGGAAACCGGAGTACCCGGAGAAAACCCACACACGCACGGAGAGAACATGCAAACTCCACACAGAAATGCCCAAGTGTGTGTGTGTGTGTGTGTGTGTGTGTGTGTGTGTGTGTGTGCACGTGGGTGCGTAGGAGTGTGTATGTGCGTGTGTGGGCGGGCTTCTTTCCGGTTTTGGGGGCGTCTCTGGGCCTGCCGGTGTGTGGCCCCCGGTACTCGTCTGCCTTTGTGGGGTGTGATCTCTAGCTGGTCTCAGGGGTTGGCTGTCCTCTGGCCCGCCAGTGCCCTGTCCTTGGCTGGGATTACCTCTCTGCGGCCCCTTGCTGGTCTTCCCGGGAGGGAGGGCTGGCTCTGGGCTGGCTCTGGGCTGGCTCTTGGGGGGCTGATCTTTGTGCTGCCTGCCCCTGTGGGCCTGGTGGCCTTCTGGCGGCAGGGGCTCGGCCTGGCTATTTGGGGCGGGGCTCTCTGGGAGGTGGAGGGCGGCCCCTTTCCTTTCATGCATTCTCAGTGACAATTACACGCCCACACATTCCTACGCCTTTATATATATATGAAGTCTTCCTCACATACAGAGATACCTGTACACACGTACATATGCACACTCACAGTACATACGTAATTCCCCACATTACTCACCGAGTTAACCAGGGTGTTATTATGTTGTTGGTTTTATTACAGCGACGGTGATTTCACCAGTATGACTATAGTTTTTTTTAAATGATGTGCATTACAGTAATTATCATTCTGTTCACTATCATAGTTCATCATTTCATGACTACTATTATGTGTGACTGTTTCAATGCAGTATTGTCATTGTGATCACTATCATAGTTCATCATTTCATGACTACTATTATGTGTGACTGTTTCAATGCAGTATTGTCATTGTGATCACTATCATAGTTCATCATTTCATGACTACTATTATGTGTGACTGTCATTGACAGCGTTGTCATTGTGGTTGTTGATATTGTTTTGTCTTTTGTCCTTATGTCCTTGTTCGTCTTTATAGTCGTCACGGACATTTATTTGCTGATGTCGTTCTGTATGTTTCTGTTGTTCTGTTCTTGTTGTCACAATTGTTGTTGTTGCTGCTGTTGTCCTTGTCTCTTGTCTCTTTTTTTTTTGTCCCCCTCTCATCCCCGCACCCCCCCGCCCCCTGTTTTCTTTTCTCTTCTTCTCTGTCCCCTCCTGCTCCGGTCCAGTTGCTCCAAATTTGCTTAATAACAAGCATCTACGTCAAATAAATTCTGTATAACAGGGGAAGTGTATATCACACTTCTCCATGGCAGAGTAAATCTGTTGAGCACTTGACGGCATTTAGATCTACAATTCTATCTGCCTTAAAGGCTGGACAGGACAGGGGGAAAAAAAAAAAGAAGAAATGCCCAAGGGAGAATCAAACCCAGGTCTTCCCGATCTCCAGGCTGTTACTGTGTTGGCCAACATGGTAACCACTGAACCACCGTGACAATTGGATTTTTTTTCATTATTGTTATGAGAGGTGTAATTAAGTATAGTGTACCTGTGTGAACCACGTTAGCTTGATGTCCTTCAACACGTCTTCTTTCACTCGGTTATACGGTTCAGGAATTGCTGTTTGTGACGTGTACGTTCTCCAAGGCAATTCAGACTGTCTGTCAAACATTTGTAACATTTTCCGAATTGTTGGCTGCACCTCCAGCGGTAATTGTTTTTTTCCAGTTGGGAAAACTGAAAAGGATGGTCATGTTTCAGGTGTGCGTACAAGTTGGTCGCGTTCCCCTGCTTCCTCGTCACTACTTTCGAACAAATGCGACATATCGGTTTGTCTGTGTTCATGCGGTCATGCGGAAATATTCCCACACTGGAACTGTTGCGTTCACCTTAGAAAGCATCACTTCTGTGCCTTCATTCATGTTAGCATATGCATTTTCACCACGCTAATTTGGTGCTAGCATCCTGTGTCCACTCACTAGTAGCCCCGCCTCCACAAAGAGGCTGAATGAGAGAAGATGAGGGTTCACTCTCTCCGTTTATTCCACTATAGAACCAATGCGCACAGACACATGCAGAGTGAACCCTCTTGTCATCCAGCCTGTGTGGTACAGAGAAATGAGCAGATGAAACACACACGGATACATGCAAGTGCTCATTTATCGAGGGCGTCGTAATTATCAAACTGTTTTTTTTTAATGCTTCAATTAATCAATTTATCAATTATCGTGACAGGCCTACTTGTGGGTGGGGCTTGGTTACATCCCGCCAACTGCCAAACAAGTGCTGATGAAACAACACAGGAGGGATATGTCGTGGGAAATTTCAAAAACAAGATAAAAGTGTGTGATTGAAGTGAAAAAGAAAGAGATGAAAGCAAAGTAACACGTATTCATGAAAAGATACATAGCGCTGAGTTGACTTACAGCTGCAACAAGCTAATCGAGGTTATTACATCAGTGCGTGTGTGTGCGTGTGTGTGTGTGTGTGTGTGTGTGCGTGTGTGTGTGTGTTGATAATCCATCTTCAGCAGTGGTGTAGAGGAAGAAAAAAAGCCAACAGGCATGTGGTGACGCTGCAACGTGGCCAAAAACAAGCAAAGATTCACCTCGGAGGGGCAAAAAGTGAAAAATGAGCTCTTTATCTCGAGAAAGCAGACAAAGAATATTTGATGAAGCCCCGCCCCCTCCTCACCTCTCTCAACACGCTTGTTTACAGTAATGGCGTCCCGAGGGAGCCATTGGAAACGGAGCCCGCAGCGCCAGCCAGTCCTTTCATCTGGAGGCCCGTCTTCTTATAAATATGCAACAATCTCGCAGGGCCCATAAGGCAGACACGCCATTTACAAGCGCCGGGACGGCACTTTGACTCCTCACCGGGAGCACCGCCTTGTAAGCGTGAGGGAGGGCGGGAGAAATCCTGGCGGTAATTAAATGTTCTTAATTGTTTGGGGAAACACAGCGAGGCCTGTGGTGCCATCTTTGAAAGTTCAAGAGCGTTTTCACGTAAACCTGCTGAAAGCGTTTTATTTCACTCGGCGGGCGAAAGGTGCGTTGCCCCACGGCCAGGCGCTTACGTATCACATGTCAACATCACAACTGCAATTTATGTAAAAGAAATATGCCCAAATCTTCACAGACGTTAGCATATCGCACTGGAGTTCACTTAAACCCTAAGTCACAACCGCACGTTCGTTTTTTTTGGGCCGAGTGATTTTTGGCGCTCCCCAAATTGAGGCGTGTTTTTTTGTACTGTATGTGCAGAATGCAGTTGTGCACACCAGCCACAAATGCACAAAGAAGAAGAAAAAAAATATATAAGTAACACTGGGCTACAAGTAGGCCTATCACAAGAACACATTTTGCCGGTCGATAATTGCACTACAAATTATCAGCGATAACCGATACTATCGACAATTTTTTTGAGACAATTTTTTTTTACACACTTTTTTCATTATTGTTATGAGAGGTGTAACTCACATTTGAGCAACTAGATGGTACTCAAGTATAGTGTACCTGTGTGAACCACATTAGCTTGACACAGAAGATACCTGTATGTATGTTGTTTAACATTTATGCCATATATGCCATATAATAGTATTGAATGGTTGCATTTCTTTTGCAATGTAGCGAGCGACACCGTCTGAACGCATCATTTTGCGCTGTCTTGTTTATATTTGCCGACCAAACGCCTTAGACTGTCTAACTAAGGCTCCGCTGCCCGAGTACCTCCATCGGTATTGTTTTTTTTCCCCGTTGACAAAAACTGTCCGTGTCAGTCTTCATGTTCATGTGCTCCCACACTCCAGCTGTCGTCTGTGGCATTTGTCTCAGAAACCATCACTTCTGTGCCCTCATTCATGTTAGCGTATGCTGCCTCACAAAGCTAACGCTCGGTATCGACTCACTGGTAGCCCCGCCTCCACAAAGAGGCTGAATGAGATGAGGGCTTACTCTCTCTGTTCATTCCACGATAGAACCAATGGGCACAAACAGATGCAGAGTGAACCCTCTTGTCATCCAGCCAGTGTGGTACAGAGAGACGAGCAGATGAAACACGCGCAAACATGCGCATGTCAATTTATCAAGGGCGTCTTACTTATCGACTTGTTTTTTTCCCGTTCGATTAATCGATTTATCGATTATCGTGGCAGGCCTAACAACAAGCTAAATGGGCATCTGTTAACGTAACGTGAATAGCTGGTATGTTAACGTAGCTATTAACGCTTATTCAGATAACTATAGCCTAAACCACATAACAAGTTTACAAGTTTACGTGCATCTTGTGATCTGCAGAGTATGATTTTCTTTTTGAGGGCATCCGTGTTCTGTTTTTCTCAGTTGTCTGTTTAAGTTGATCTTTTCAGTGGTTCAGGAGTGATAAGAGTAGCAGATACTGGCACACAACCCTAGAGAGCCCTCTCGTGGCTGCCAGTGTAAAAAAAATCTATATATAAATCACTCTGGAGTATAAGTCGCAGGACCAGCCAAACCATGAAAAAAGTGCGACTTCTGGAAAATACGGAAAATACATACGTGGTGAAACATACAAGTTTGTTTATCCCGAGAAGAGATTAATCGGACACTCTTTTCTGTATTTTCAATCTTTAGTGAATCAGTTGTCTGGAAGATGTCACAAAGCTCAGTGCTGGACTTCAGTCCATCCAATGCATGAAGGAAGAAGCCTCGAACTAGAAAGTGCCTTCTCAGGTCCCACCCTTGCAGAGGTTGTACCGCTCCCATACGTGGATCAGTAGTGTGGCTCTGTGTCAGCATCTAAATGGTTCCGACTCATGTCAGTCTAGGGCAGGGGTGGGCAAACTTTTTAACTGGCGGGCCACGTTGGGTTAAAATATTTGGCGGCGGGGCCGTCTATATATATATAGGTGACATCAAGCAGAACAGAATACTTGCTCACCGTGCAGCTAAATGAAAACAACACATCCACAGCAAGTTAACGCATCACATAAATCATCAACTAAGAGCTAAACATAACACATAACTTAAAACTGTTCTGTCCAAATGCCTGCAAGGCATGCTGGGCAGTCCAGCGACAACAATATGAACAATGAACAATAAAACATTGGATATCAAAAGTACGTTAAATCCTCCGTGTTTACTTCTCTGACGACCTAATCGACATATTTTGCAATCGAGCAAAAATGTGACAAACACTGCAAAATGTTGGGAGAAAGAGTACCATAAGCTACCCAGCATGCCTTGCGGCGGGAATACTGCATATGGGTGTTTTTTAGGCATGGGTATTGCGTGTAGATATTTGCTTGTATACCCACATGGTGCAGTAGCTAGGTTACTTTGTGCGTCGTGTGTGTTGACGTGTTGTTTGGATTGCATTGTTGTACAAGCTACAGATTGCATCTGACTGCAACTCAAGCGTGCCACAAAGGCGCTGCAAGTCATGTTGCCAGCTACAGTTTCCATGGTAAAGGTTTCAAAAAAGGAATGTGGAAATGGGCTGGATTAAGACGCTTGACGGATCGGATGTGACCCCTGGTCTAGGATACGAGTGTGTGCCTTCTACGTGTGCAAGCTATAGCAACCTGTGCAAAATCCAAGCAATAGTACTTCTACTGTTTAATTCTACAGTGCTTCTATTGTTTAATTCTTGCCATCTCTCTCTGCCAATTCTGACACTGGAAAAAATGTACAAAAGACACTTTGTCGACACTTATTACTACAGTGGCGCCTTCGTTAATGTCATTAATCTGTTCCAGAAGGTCCGACTTCAACCAGAACAAATTTTTGCGTCAAAAATAATGTAAATGCAATCCATCCGTTCCACGCCCAAAAATGTTAACACAAAACACATTTTAGAGACAATAATTATAGTTTTACAGAAAATGATGCAAAAATCATTACAAATGACAAATGAATGGACAACTGAACTTTTAACATCACTTTTACCTAATTTTGTTGGGAAAAAAAAACATCAATTAACAAAATAACACACAATAATAAACACACTGCTGCAACCACAATTTGCAAAAATGTAAAAAATAAATCAAAGTAAATATCAACGTTTAATGGACGTGGACCTTGCCGTTTAATATAGAAAATGGAAAAAAAAACAAAAACAACAACAGCTGACGGCAGTGATGTCGCAGAAGTGCGCCAGCGAGGATACGTGTGCTCTGTCTGACTGTGGATGTCGCGAAAATGCTACAGTAGGTTTGAATGCTTATGTTTAGTTGTTGGAAGCAGAAATTAGTGTTATGGATGGAAAATGAGACAGGCAGAAACACAAAGTATCATCATCGATGTGTGTGTGCCGCTGCCAATGACAGAGCCACTCCCGTCACATTTACATACCTCTGAATTGAAGACAGTCTTCTCTTTAAACCGAAAAATTGGGAGGTCTTGCACCCTGGCCTCGGTACGTTCCATCGCCTTTCTCTTTTGTGCGGCCCATGTGTTTGTTATGTTGTGTATCTTTCGACAACTCTGATATAAACAAACGCTGTTGTCCTAAAATGGCGCCCGCGCCCCACAATACCTACCCACGATACTTTTTGCCTCAAGAAAAAATAAATTTTGTTTCTGACAACAATTTTCACACAAAAAAGCCCAACTTTTATTATCGTACTATTATTACCATTTCTCTAAAACTACAACGCAACCAAAACAACAATGGCGGACCATAGTGCCGTTGTGTAACCGGAAATGTGGCATTTCTTACCAGCCTTGTTGTGGGGTCTTTTGTGACCTCCTGGATGAGTCATTAGTGCGCTCTTGGGGACATTTTGGTTGGCCGGCCGCTCCTGTGAAGGTTCATCACTGCTCCATGTTTTTGCCATTTGTGGCTAATGGCTCTCACTGTGGTTCGCTGGAGTTTCATACCAGAGTGAGATCCCTTCTTGTTTTGGACAGTAGCTAAAAACAGTAGTCTGTATGAAAACGGAGGACGCGAGCATGATGGTTGCTATGTGTTTCTTTGCAAAAGTGACTTTGCCAGCTGGTGGCCTGGCATGCACGTGGCAGTGCTTTGAAGATGGTGGTCACGGAAAAGTACAACGATGATTATCAAGTGGATGACTAAAGTTGTTTACATGTTATTTTTCTCAGTCTGGAGCGACACTTGCTAACGAAGGTGGTAAAGTGTCGTAATGTGTTGAAAATGAGTCAGGTTGGCACGTGTCAGGAGAGATGTCGTTGTGATGTCACACTCACGACGACACTGCCGCGGGCAAAGAAGGACCCTGTGTGTTGTCGTTCCGCTCTTAGAATTCCATTAACACTTTCCCTCAAGAGTTGATTTTTTTGGAGTCATGAAGAATCGATCATGGCAAAAAAATGGAAAAAATAGGGAAAAACAGCCAGCTGCCACTTATTGAGTATTAGTATTGACAGGTTCAGGCTGGCTGAAGTCTGTCGGTCTTCAGTCCTCTGCGGGCTCTGACGGCTCTTCAAATGCGAATGTGCATTGCACAGATCCTAATCAACAAGTATCAAGTGCTCGGACCCGCTGCGCATTGGACTCCGGGGATTTGCCGTAATTGCTTTCCTGCGAGTTGCGTGACGATGGCGGCCCGAGTGTGTGCTTTCTTGGCGGCGGCGTTCGCTCGATTTTCACCTGCCGGCTTTGTTTTTACACCGGCTACAGAGGAGGAAATAAGAGGACCATAATAAGAGGCCACCACCTTTCCCGTGTGGTCACAGCGGAGACTGATGCTGGAATTGATGGAGGGGATTTTCTTCACCGCTTAGATAGTGAAAAACACGTATCTCCACATTACATTTGGCTTGCTTCAACAACACTTTTATTTATCCCAACCTGAAAAACAATGATAACTTTTTTGCAATCCCAAACTTTTTCTTCATCCTAACCAATAAAAAAAACACTTTTGCAAATGTTTTAACCCAGGGTTTCCTGTCAGGGCAGATTTTTTTATTTTCTAAACATATAATATAAAAAAAACAACAACAGCAAAAATGGAAAAATCAGCACAAGAATAAAGTCAAAATATTAAGACAAAAAAGTTGCAGTCTCATGAGTAACAATCATCATTTCTACGAGAACAATGTTGCAATATTGTGAGTAAAAAAACAAAATTTTTGTTGCATATTGGCAAAAAATATATTTTTAAAAGAGAATAAAGTCAAAATTTTATGGGAATAAAGTCATAATGACGAGAAAGAAAACTGCAGAAATGAAAAAAACAGCTGTAATTCTATGAGAATAAAGTCAAAATAGTCAAATAGTCAAAAAGTTGTATTCTAACAAGAAATTTTAGAAGAATAAACTTGTCAGATTATGAGGAAAAATTATGTCATTTTAGTACCACAGAGTTGAAATGTGAAAGAAGAAAAATGCTACTATTTAAAAGTTGTAATATTATGGGAAGCAAAACAAAATAAAGTTGTCATTTTTGGAAAATTAGGTTGGGGGAAAGTTTAAAATATGGGAATGAAGTCAAAATATGACAGACATAAAGTCACAATAATGTGAAAAGAAAATGTATGCAAAAAATTATTTTACAAGAAAAAAATCGAAACATTAAGAGACAAAAGGTGTAACCCGAAGAATAAAAGTAAAAAATGTTTAAAATAATGTTGCAATATTATGAGAATAAAAAACACAATTTCAGTAGCTTGAAATATTAAAGTTGAAATATTGAAAAAAAAAGATTTTTTTTAAAGTCGGAACATTATGAAAACAAAACAACATATAAATTTATAATGTTACGAGGATAAGTTAAAAATATTATGGGAATAAAGTCATAATGACAAGAGAAAGACATTTTATACAAGGTTGTTGCCACATAAACGTACCCTAATACCAGTCACAGACACTACGAGGCATGTTTTCAAACTTTTTCTTAAATTTAGAATAGATAGTTGGGAGAGGCTAACAAGTTAGCACGGTAGCATGCTACCTGTATATGCGTAAAGCGGCAGCCGTCTCTTGTGTGCCTGCAGTGATCCCGTAGCCTGTGCATGACAGTCGTGTAAAAACAATATCTAAGCAACTATACCACAACATAAACAGCACAAAAAGGGTTGTTTTACATTGACAAAATATCTATTTATTTACAAATATAACACCATGAACAATTTAAAATTTTTAACATTTGTAACTGAACTGTGTGTGCACGCGTGTGCATGCATTAAAATTTCCCTACAATGCGTAACCTCCTGCACGCTACACTCCTCCACGCTCTCTCTCACCTCCTCCTTGCTGTCGAGTGTGTTTTTACATGCAAAAGATCCATGCCAAGCTCTTATCAAATGCACGTCTGTCACCTTGTGGCCGCTGTTATGGCTTAAAACGGCTCTAAAAGTGACATCTTTAAGTGTGCAGTTGTGTCATCACCTCTTTTTGTCACTTACGCAAAAAAATGTAAAAGACGTATAAATATGTCTTTGATATTGAACGAGTTAACCACCATCAATGAGGGATGACTGCATGTCTACTATATTGGGTAATAGAAGTGTAAAGATGACTATTGGGGCGTTATTTCATGTCTAGAGGGCTCTAATGATGTTAAAACGTGTATTTAGAAGGTGGGTATGCAGGTTTTCTATGTTCTAACTACCAAAATATTCCATTTATAAAAAAGAAATCCTGCTTTGAGAAAATTGACTTATCACAATCGGAACCAGGACCATCATAAACGAGGGATTAATGTGTTATCAAGTATTTATTAATAATTACCGACTTCTAGTGAATGAGATGTGTTTTTTGCAGGGGAAAAAATCGGATTTCTTTCACCATATATCAGCGAATCTAAAGGGGCCGTGAATGCTGAATGCTCAATGGCAAATGTGCGGGTATCCGCTGTGACAAATTGTCAAAGTGTAAATACTGTACAGTCCTCATTGGATAAGTGTAACTGACATTTAGTGCCTCTCCCAGCCCGTCATTTCTGCACAAACACAATTTCAATATGTTTATTTCTGTGTTTGCACATTAAATGCGCATGCGGCACAGCAGAAGAACACCGCTGCTGTGTGTGTGTGTGTGTGTGTGTGTGTGTGTGTGTGTGTGTGTGTGTGTGTGTGTGTTGGGGGAGGGCGGGGGGCAGGTTTCTGAAGGAACAGGTTCAGGTTAAATTATTGATACGTTATGAATTAAAGTTTAACAACAGACCTCCCGGGAGAGACGACGTGTCGCTTTGTTGAAACTCCACAGCTAAAAAGAAGCTTTGAAGAAGAACACCAGCACACTTTTACCTTACGTGGGCATCTGTTTAACGCTTCCTTTTTCAAATAAATACACCAGCAAGCATGCAGAGTCTTGATCTAAAGTGTGTGCAAGAGGCGCACGCGCCGCACACCTTTTTCAAAGTGTAAAAATGTGCTGTTTGTGTCCCTGGGGATGCTATCGGATCAAATGTGCAAAAAATACATCAGTAGGTAGACCATCAGTAGGCCCGGCCCACATTAATGGTGGCGCTTCATCTGCGCCGTGTCCTTTCCCAGTCAGCTCATTATCCGCGCCGATGTTTCCCTCCACGTGTGAATTATTCAGCCACGTTTCTTTTGACATGCTGGGCCCTCATGCTTGTTACATTACATCCATTCATTTTTAATTGCGCTAAATGAATCATCTTGCATTTTGACTCGTTTAGTTCAGTTACCCTCATTAATGTCCGCGGATAACCGATTACCATTAAGTCAGCTGGAAAAAAACCCCCAAAAAACTGCGCTTGGCACGGTCACTCTGTTATTTTTAGCCACAGCAACATGTGAGAGTGAGCCCTCGTCGCAAACAAACTATCTTCGTCAACAGAAAATACAGAAAATACAATGATCACTTAAGAGTCATGAACATTCACTCATGCTGTGGTGCATCAAAATACTTTTACAGTGGGAAAATAAGTATTTGATCCCCTGCTGAATGTGTGATTCCCACAAAGACATGGACAGTCCGTCATCTTCCTGGTAGTTTTATTCCCATAATGTCAAAAAACATTCAATGAAAGTTATTAATTATTTGCATTTGATTCTCTACCCACCAGCAAGCGGTCTAACCCCCACGGAACACGGACCTGGAGTGAACTACAAGCCCATCAACAAGATTGTAGACCTGCACAAGACTGGAATGAACTACAAGACCATCAACAAGACTGTAGACCTGCACAAGACTGGAATGGATTACAAGACCATCAACAAGATTGTAGACCTGCACCAGACTGGAATGGACTACAAGACCATCGACAAGATTGTTGACCTGCACCAGACTGGAATGGACGACAAGCCCATCAACAAGATTGTAAACCTGCACAAGACTGGAATGGACTAAAAGACCATCAACAAGACTGTAGACTTGCACAAGACTGCAATGGACTATGAGAGCATTCCACAAGACTGTACACCTGCACAAGACTGGAATGGATTACAAGACCATCGACAAGACTGTAGACCTGCACCAGACTGGAATGGACTACAAGACCATCAACAAGATTGTAGACCTGCACAATACTGGAATGGACTACAAGACCATCAACAAGACTGTAGACCTGCACAAGACTGCAATGGACTATGAGAGCATTCCACAAGACTGTACACCTGCACGAGACTGGAATGGATTACAAGACCATCGACAAGATTGTAGACCTGCACAAGACTGGAATGGACTACAAGACCATCAACAAGATTGTAGACCTGCACAATACTGGAATGGACTACAAGACCATCAACAAGATTGTAGACCTGCACCAGACTGGAATGGACTACAAGACCATCAACAAGATTGTAGACCTGCACAATACTGGAATGGACTACAAGACCATGAACAAGACTGTAGACCTGCACAAGACTGCAATGGACTATGAGAGCATTCCACAAGATTGTAGACCTGCACAACACTGGAATGGACTACAAGACCATCAACAAGATTGTAGACCTGCACAAGACTGGAATGGATTACAAGACCATCGACAAGATTGTAGACCTGCACAAGACTGGAATGGACTACAAGACCATCAACAAGATTGTAGACCTGCACAAGACTGGAATGGACTACAAGACCATCAACAAGATTGTAGACCTGCACCAGACTGGAATGGACTACAAGACCATCAACAAGACTGTAGACCTGCACAAGACTGGAATGGACTATGAGAGCATTCCACAAGACTGTAGACCTGCACAAGACTGGAATGGACTACAAGACCATCAACAAGATTGTAGACCTGCACAAGACTGGAATGGACTACAAGACCATCAACAAGATTGTAGACCTGCACAATACTGGAATGGACTACAAGACCATCAACAAGATTGTAGACCTGCACCAGACTGGAATGGACTACAAGACCATCAACAAGATTGTAGACCTGCACAATACTGGAATGGACTACAAGACCATGAACAAGACTGTAGACCTGCACAAGACTGCAATGGACTATGAGAGCATTCCACAAGATTGTAGACCTGCACAACACTGGAATGGACTACAAGACCATCAACAAGATTGTAGACCTGCACAAGACTGGAATGGATTACAAGACCATCGACAAGATTGTAGACCTGCACAAGACTGGAATGGACTACAAGACCATCAACAAGATTGTAGACCTGCACAAGACTGGAATGGACTACAAGACCATCAACAAGATTGTAGACCTGCACCAGACTGGAATGGACTACAAGACCATCAACAAGACTGTAGACCTGCACAAGACTGGAATGGACTATGAGAGCATTCCACAAGACTGTAGACCTGCACAAGACTGGAATGGACTACAAGACCATCAACAAGACTGTAGACCTGCACAAGACTGGAATGGACTATGAGAGCATTCCACAAGACTGTAGACCTGCACAAGACTGGAATGGACTAAAAGACCATTAAAAAGATTGTAGACCTGCACAAGACTGGAATGGACTACAAGACCATTAACAAGATTGTAGACCTGCACAAGACTGGAATGGACTAAAAGACCATTAAAAAGATTGTAGACCTGCACAAGACTGGAATGGACTACAAGACCATTAACAACATTGTAGACCTGCACAAGACTGGAATGGACTGTGAGAGCATTCCACAAGATTGTAGACCTGCACAAGACTGGAATGGACTACAAGACCATCAACAAGATTGTAGACCTGCACAAGACTGGAATGGACTCCAAGACCATCAACAAGACTGTAGACCTGCACAAGACTGGAATGGACTACAAGACCATCAACAAGATTGTAGACCTGCACCAGACTGGAATGGACTACAAGACCATCGACAAGATTGTAGACCTGCACAAGACTGGAATGGACTACAAGACCATCAACAAGATTGTAGACCTGCACCAGACTGGAATGGACTACAAGACCATCAACAAGACTGTAGACCTGCACAAGACTGGAATGGACTATGAGAGCATTCCACAAGACTGTAGACCTGCACAAGACTGGAATGGACTACAAGACCATTAAAAAGATTGTAGACCTGCACAAGACTGGAATGGACTACAAGACCATTAACAAGATTGTAGACCTGCACAAGACTGGAATGGACTACAAGACCATCAACAAGATTGTAGACCTGCCCAAGACTGGAATGGACTACAAGACCATTTAAAAGATTGTAGACCTGCACAAGACTGGAATGGACTACAAGACCATTAACAAGATTGTAGACCTGCACAAGACTGGAATGGACTACAAGACCATCAACAAGATTGTAGACCTGCACAAGACTGGAATGGACTACAAGACCATCAACAAGATTGTAGACCTGCACAAGACTGGAATGGACTACAAGACCATTAAAAAGATTGTAGACCTACACAAGACTGGAATGGACTGTGAGAGCATTCCACAAGACTGTAGACCTGCACAAGACCAGCATGGACAATAAGACCTTGAGGCTTGGTGAGAAAGAGAGCACGACTGGTGCAATCATTGATGAATGGAAGAAATCCAAAATAACAATCACCCTCGCTCTGGAGCTCCAAAGATTTCACCTGGTGTGGTTAGGATGAATGTGAGAAAGTTGAGGGGCGCATGCCTTGACAAGGGAGGAGCTGGTTGATGATGTCAAAGGAGTTGAGAGCACAGTCGGCAAGAAAAGTGTTAGTGAGACACTTGGCCGTCATGGATTGAGCTCCAAAAGTACTGTACTACTACTGTATTTCACTCTGAGTGTGGTGACTTGATACAATATAAGCGTTTCACTTTTTCAATTGAACTACTTACTGTAAATAAATCAACTTTTCATAGATTGTCAAAGATAGATCATTAATACAGATGCACCCGTTTGTCTGTGTTATTAAGCACTTCTACTGTACGTCAGAGACTAATATTAGCTCCCTGGAAAGTACTGCATTACATGTTTGACATGCCTTTTGTCACAACATGCCGCTGTATGTGACACGCATATGACACCATGTGCATGCTATATACATATAATATATGGATGGATGTATTCACATCAAGTCCACAGATGTTAGCTCCAAGGCTTTGAAGAAGAACACTCCCATGTTGTTTCTTCTCCAAAGCCGCTAAATATTTCATCTTTCAGGTTCCATGCAGCGCTCGCTGCACAGCTCCACGGCGCCTTTTAAACACGCAGAAAAAAAAGAAAAAAAACACGCCCCTAGGCTGTTCAAAAGATGAGTTCCCCTTTTCAGAAGTTAATTGGACACAAGTTGTTTTCAGTCCACGGGGACAATTGGACGGCCTCGTGCTGCATGTTGGACGCGCACACATGCAGCAACACGACCTGCAGGCGCCTTTGGCGACTTGAAGCGCGCGCCTTTGCCAAGTTACAGTCGAGTGTGTCGTTGGACTGCACCCCTCGGTTGCTTGTAGAGCAGGGGCGAGCAGGGGCGATGGCCACATAGTGAAAAATGAAAGGATGCAACTTTGACCTTTTGTAAAGAAACATGCTAAGATGTTAGATACTGTATATATTTTTTTTAAAAGTGCATCTCAGCTTTGTCATGTAGATGAAAAAGCCTATTATTAGTATCAACTTCACTCTTTGCTTTTTTTTTTTTACCCATTTATGCTGTTGTTTTTGTTTTAGATTTTTCCATTTTTCATAAATAATCTTTGTAAATTTTACTTTTTCATTTTTTAAAACATACTTTATTCTCACAATATTTTGACTTTATTTCTATAATATCATAACTGTATTCAACAAACTAATTTTCCAAAATTGACAATTTGATTCTATTTTGGGTGTTTCTCATAATACTATGACTATTATGACATCTTTCTTTAATATTTCAACTCTATGCTACTAAAATGACATTATCTTTCCTTATAAGATTACGACCTTATTCTTGAAAAAACGCAACTTTTTCTCATTAAAATATGATTTTTTTCTCTTAATATTTTGACTTTATTACTATAAAATTACAGATAGTTTTTTTTTATTATTTTCCAACTACTTCAGCTTTCTTCTTGTAAATTTTCTTCTTGTAATTCTGACTTTATTGCAATTTTTTTCCACAACGTAATTTTCAAAAAACTTCAACTTTATTCGTTGTTTTGTTTGTTTCTCATAATAATATGATTTTTTTCAGTATTTATCTATTTTTTTAATATTTCAAGTTTATGCTACTAGAATGACGTTATTTTTTCTTGTAAAATTCTGACTTTTACTGTATATTTCATATATAATTTTATTTTAACTTTATTCTTGTACATATGTTTTATTTTTTTGTATCTGCTGCAGGCAAATAAAAAAAAATCCTCAGGCTACAAATGGCCCCTGAGCCACACTTTGGACACACCTGTTGTAGAATAAATAAAAAAATGGAAGGGGTGGTGTGATCTTAAATCAGACTCCATGATGATGAGATCACAACGTTCTCCTTCCTCGTATGCGCACAGCAGGAGGAACGCATGCAAATTAGCATTAATATTGACGAGGAGCGCGTGAGCGTCATTGTGAGGCAAAAACCAAATTAAAATGTTATTCTGCGATACGGACGAGCGCTGGCGCTCCAATTGAGCCTAATTGTACTGGAAGCGAGTCGGGCTTTGGTTATGATTAATGCTCTTTTAAGTGGAGGCTCGCGTCTCCGCGCAAATTGCAAAAACTCTCAGGGAGTTATTTGTGCTGATTTCACAGCTAAACTCAGCTAACAATCAATCATTGATTGCTTCTTCAACACACTCATTAGCGTAGTTCCTCAAATCGGAGCTGGGAGAAGCGTTGCTCAAGTGCAGAGAGTACCAGGCGCTTATTTGACTTTGTTTGTCCTTGTCAAATTTTTGTGGCTTTGCTCTCACAAAATATATTCATGAATAAATCATCACTGTTTTGTGCCACTACGGCCTATTATTACGCCAAAAACATGCAAGTTCACTCAAAATGATTTTCCATCAAATGACGAAAATGAAGTAAAATACAAATATGAGACATTCAGAAGACTCATTGAAAGGCACGTTGTAATATGTAGTATCGTGCACCGGTCACTAAGTGTCAGTAATGTTACTGTAATGTTGGGTGAGACACATGGACGGAACAACAGGCTTTTATTGCAGCTTTGAATGATCTCACACCAGGTACAATGATCCCTAATAAAAAGGCAAGATACTGTCGCTGAAACTCAACTCTGTCTCCTGACGTCACTTCCTGTCCGCTTGCCACTCAGCTCCCCTACGGAACACATTTATAGCAACACACACAATCACGGGTCTTTGCCTTAAATGTCTTGTTTTCTGTTATTTTGTCCACTATATTGGGTGATAGGAGTGTACAGGTGACTATAGGGGTGTTATGTCATGTCTAGAGGGCTCTAATCATGCTAAAACACGTATTTAGAAGGTGGTAGGCAGGATTTCTATTCTCTAACTACTAAAATATTCCATTTATAAATAAGGAATCCTACTTTGCAAAAATTCACTTAAACAAGAGATTACGTACTGAATTTACGTGGCTGTTTGTGAGCATCACATGGCGATGCCAGAACAACAGGATTGGCTGTACCATTTTGGATTCTGGGACGGTGTTTGAGCACATTGAAACGTTTCTGTTTTTTCTAAGCCACAGATGCTATTTGAGGTGAAGCCTTGTTTTTTAGTGCATGACTCACCCAAACCATTGAGAAACAGCAGGGGCCAATATTTCAATGTAACAAGAGATTGAGGAGCCTAAAATACAAGTCACACCTTGCAGGTTCTTCTTTCCCCCTCCTCCCCTGAGGTGTTTTGGGGGTCAGAAAGGCAGCTGACTGCTTCCTCTGATCCAGGAAGGCATATCACCGTGGGGACGGGACAGACTGACCTGCCTGGCGGCCATGACGGATCCGCTGGAGGCTGACGGAACCTTTCTGGCTGACATCCATGAGGCACCTCCAGCTTCAAGAGCCGCAGCAGCAGAGCTTCACACGTCCTGAAGGTCACTTCCTGGCACACTCAACACAACAGCTTTCCTGACGCAGGCAGATGGACGCCCCTCTCCGAGTCCGGTCCCAGTGGAGTTATTGGGTCTCTTACATAAGTGTGACTGTGAACCCAGGATGCTGATCAGTGGTGCTGCACAACAGATTGACATGTAAGATGTTTATGGCAGGGAACACTGACAACACATACGTCTAGTGCTGGGACTTGATTTAAAAATAATCTAATTACTTAGATTTAGAGGCTTTGCAGTAAATTAATCCCAATTAACTGTTTTTTAATTGAACACCAATATTTGCCACAATAACCAATTATTTTTAAATGCAAATGGAAGGTTGTCGACAACTCAATTGTTGGAAAGACGACCTATAGTTCACAACAAAATTCAGTCAATGACATTTCTTCTCCGTCAGATTTTTAACAAAGTTCAGTAACAGGAAGGTGTATTTCCAGCTAACGAAAGGCTCTAATGCAAAGTTGGCTACAAAATATTCCACTTTATTCTTGGCCAAGATCACCGTCCTCTGGCCATCAATGGTCAACGCATTTCGCATTAAGGAAGGAGTCGGGAACCTATGAGCCAGATGTGGCTCTTTTTGATGACTGCATCTGGCTCTTAGACATTTCCTAACACGACAAAAGGTATTTATTTTTTTCCGCTGACATTTTAAAGTAAATCTTTACAGAAATCACAGTGTTAACGTTCAAAATACAAAACTATTTTATGCATTTGAATCCATCCATCAATTTTCTACCGCAGTGCGGGTGGCCATAGCCAATATTTTTACGTGTCAGACACCAAAACTCGATTAATACTAGAATGTGCGGTAAACTTCCCTCAGCTAGCTAATTCTGCCGAGTAAACCCTTTTGACAAAGAAGATGGCAAAAAGAAAGAAAGATACAGGGTCACACTTTACAATAATGTACACAAAAATACAGTAGTTATCGAGGAACTAATGAATAAGTAATGATGAACGAATAAGAAACTAATGACTAAGAAACATAAATTTAGACTAGTTACTGAAAAACTAAGAACTAATGAAGAACTAATACGGAACTAATGGCTAAGGCACATACATTTAGACTATTTACTGAGGAAATAATGAAGAACTTGTGGCGGCCAAGCATTCATAGCGACATCGCTTTATTATCCTTTGATGTCGGCTCTTCCTATCATTGTGAAGCATAACTCACCAAGCGTTGGATTGTTCACCCACCAATAGGGAATGTGTGATGGCTTTACACCGTCGTGAGACAGCTTAGTTTTACCCTACTGAGGATGTGTTGTTGCAGTAGTAATCCTCCGTGCATAAACATGCAACACCAGAAGTTACATTAATGGTAAGAACGATTTTATTTATTATTGGTTAGCTTCAGTATAACAACGTTATTAAAAAGGATAAATTCAGAGACTTACAGTGGTGTGCTAAAGTGAAGCCCCATTCCTGATTTCTTCTTTTTTTGCATGTTGGTCACACTTCAGTGTTTCAGAGCATCAAACAAATTAAAAATATTAGTCAGTGACAACACAACTGAACACAAAATGCAGTTTGAAATGAAACTTTTTATTATTGAGGGAGAAAACATCCAAAGCTTGCCCTGTGTGAAAAAGTGATTCCCCCCACAAAGATAATAAGTGGTTGGGCCCCCCTTAGCAGCAACAACTGCAATCAAGCGTTTGTGATAACTTGCAATGAGTCTCTTACAGCGCTGGGGAGGAATTTTGGCCCACTCATCTTTGCAGAATTGTTGTCATTCAGCCACATTGGAGGACTTGGACTAGGCCACTCCAAAGTCTTCATTTTCTTTTTCTTCAGCCATTCAGAGGTGGACTTGCTGGCGTGTTTTGGATCATTGTCCTGCTGCCGAACCCAATTTGGTTTCTGCTTGAGGTCACCAACAGATGGCCGGACATTCTCTTTCAGGATTTTTTGGTAGACAGCAGAATTCATGGTTCCATTTATCACAGCACGTCTTCCGGGTCCTGGAGCAGCAAAACAGCCACAGACCATCACACTACCACCACCATATTTTATTGTTTGCTATGATGTTTGTTTTCTGAAATGCAGCGTTACTTTTACTCCAGATGTAATGGGACACACCAAAAGTTCAACTTTTGTCTCGTCAGACCACAGGGTTATGTAGGTTCGGATTTTTTTTCTTCCTTTATAATAAAACATTTCATTTAAAAATTGCATAAAGTGTTCAGTTGTGTTGTCATTGACTTATATTTAAATTTGTTTGATGATCTGAAACATTTAAGTGTGACAAACGTGCAAAAAAATAAGAAATCAGAAAGGGGGCAAAAACTTTGTGTGTGTGAGTGTATAGGTGACAATAGGAGTGTTATTTCATGTCTAGAGGGCTCTCATGATGGTGAAAGGTGTATTTAGAAGGTGGTAAACAGAGTTTCTACGTCTTACATGCCTTATGTTCTCCTATTATGTCTACTATATTGGGTAATGGGAGTGTAACGGTGACTACAGGGGTGTTATTTCATGTCTAAATAAATGTTTTAAAGAAAGTGGTATACAGGTTTTCTATGCTGATACTACAAATATATTACATTTACAAATTTACAAAGAAGGAATCCTTCTATCCATCCATTTTCTATACCGCTTCTCCTCTTTAGGGTCATGGGGGCATCTGGAGCCCATCCCAGCCGACTTCGGGTGACAGGTGGGGTACATCCTGGACTGGTCGCCAGCCAATCGCACTAGCAGAAATAACTTGTTTCCACCTGGTTTCGAGCCAGGGACCTTTCGAACGTGATAACCACTACACGATGGAAACCACAGAAGGAATCCTACTTTGCGGAAATTCACTTATCCTGGTCGGGCCTGGAACCAATTAAACGTGATAAAGGAGGGATTATGGTATTTCAGTACAATAATGACATTTTATTCCATTCCAAGGATGCTTCCATTTAGGAGGCTATCAATAGTTGGATTACTGGGCGCCATGGAAACACAGACAATGTGTCATGAGTTGAAACGGGATTAACTTTCTGCCTTCATTTGTTCTTCTCATTGCATTCCAGCTTTTGCCTTTAGTTTGAGTATAAAGAAAAAACGGTGACACTTATAAATGAACGCGGTGGGAAAGTCATAAAACTTGAAGTGAGCAATTATCAGCCCCAATAACTCATCGCAAATGCACGGCTTCCTGCGCGGCTTTATTGATGTTTGGGGGCTAGCGTTCATATTTCATTATTATCGGAAAGCAATTTGGAGCTTAGAGACGAGCACAACAAAGAACAAGCCCCGGTTTTGTTTGCCCTGAAAAGCGACATAATCCGTCAGTTCATTTCACTTTTGCGGAGCTCATCAGACCGACGACTAAACAACGCGCTCTCCTTTCACGCGCTTTGACATTGTTTGACCCGCTCTGAGTCGCCGCCGTGCAGAAGAATCCGAAAATTATTCATGCCTTCGCTCCAATCAGCGGCGTCAATTGTACAGAATGAATACATTATTCATCGGGGCCCTTGATGAAACACCCTGGGCTGGCTTCGGGAAGTCGGCCGCTACATTCTCCACAGCAACGCAAGAAAAGAAAGAAAGTGACACATCAGATATTCGGGCCGGGCTCTGCTGGATTCGAGTACATTAGGAGTTGAATTTAAAATTCTTTTGCTGGCGGCCTCCGGCTGACTGGAAGTCTTCAGCTGCAGTGGCCTGAAAACTGCAGAATGGAACGGACTGAGGAAACACAGCCAGTGTGGCGGTGGCGTACGTGTGTCTTCAAGCCTGTGCACAGCAGAAACCTTCCTTTTGTTTTCACCTTTGCAGCAACGCATGCAAGCAGCAATTAGTTTACAACATTCAATCTGCTCCTCCCCACAAGAGACCTCATTACTGCTGACTAAACACATTTACTCTCAAAGATTACCAGCAAGATTTTTTCTTTGCACAAAATACACAACATATTGCAGTTTCCCACAGGTCTGCAAATTATCTGTGGCAGGAGGGTGAACCGAAAACAGAGCTTTTTGGTTTGTGTCATAAGAAATGTGAGACATTATCTCAAGTTTTTAAAGCGTATTTAACAACAGAAAATGAAGTTAATGACTTATGGGTGTTGGTTTCATTCTGTGCAGCGGTAGATTCATTCATGAAAATATTCATGAAGCGTTCTGGACTCCATGTAAGTGTGCGCTGATTTAAACGATAACGTGAACATCGTTGTGCATCTAATATCTCACCATATTGTTGAATCAAAGGGAGTACCCAGCAAGCCTTGTGGGCACTTTGTAAATAACAGTTCAGGGGTCCCTGACATGATTCATCAAATTTGCTTAAATATGTTATATACGTTTGTTTGTAATTATGTTGTACAGTCAAACCCGTCTTAGCGGCCACCTTTATAGAACGGCCACCTGCCTCTTGCGGCTACTGAAAAATCCCCCGCGGCAAATTTACATGTTAAAGACCCTGTGTATAGCAGTCACCTGTCCAACGCGGCCAGCGGCCACCCATTTTGTCTCCCTTGGTCAATATCTGACCGCATATAGCGGCCAAATTACCAACTCAATTAGAAGCTTCATGCACGAAAAAGTTTTGTTTTTCAATCAATGAAGCCGTCGTGTGTAGACTTTAATTACTGAGTCCTAGCTCAGTCACAATCATTCACAAGATCCACACAAACTGTCAGTTGTTCCACATAAAAAAGCCGTCTTCTTTTGAGCTTGCTATTTCCTGGTCAAACATGTAACTTTAAGAGCATTTGCACCAAAACATTACCGCAAAGTAGGCTGGGAACAGGACGTGCTCCCAGCGACGCTACAATAAAAAAAAAAAAACATACGCAAAGAAGGAAACTTCTCCTGTTGCTTCTGCCAACTTTGTTTATTGAACGCGGCCACCAGACAGCAGCTCAGAACACACACACATCTCTCAGCATCGTCTCTCCTTCCTGCTTGCCCACAAGGCAAAGGTTAAACAAGCCCCACTACATAGCTGTCCAGGCAATGCCTGTAAGAAATGACACCGTTTATTTCCTGGTGTGAGACAATGTGCACAATGTATGTCAATACTGTAATGCCGCTTGTTGTGGGGAAGGAGAGACTCACGTCGCCGATGCACTTTAATGGCTTTATTAACAGCGGAGAACACTGCAGGACTTTACATCCACGCCAACATAAACACACTTCCCAACTCTCTCCAAACTCACAGCTAGCACTGAGCCTAGCTCTCCTGCTCGGGACGCCCACCGTCACTTCCCGTCACTTCCTGATGAACTAAAGCTGTAATGACACTCTGCCGTATAAAAAGTAAAATATTAAAAAGAAGCGTAAGACATTACTAGCACAGCTTTGTTCTGTGGGTCGTGGATAATAACAAGCCTAGTTGTGCTGTACAACTTTTATCCGCAGTCACACAGTGCCCTCTACTGGTCAACATTGCTATTATTTTTTTCCCTTTTTTTTTCTTTTTTTTCCCTCTACTGGTCAACATTCAAACTGGACGCCAACCTGTCTATTGAGGCCACCTGTCTATAGCAGCCACCTTTGCAAACTCCCTCTAGTGGCCGCTATAGACAAGTGTGACTGTATACATTTTAAGACTGTAAAACCCCTCACCATACACTTTGTACACTTTTCTCAGACAGGCAATAACATTTTCTCACATATCTCTCTTGTTTAAACACTTTAAACCTTCCTTTGAATTTTAGTGATCAACCTACAGGTCAGACACAGAAATTCTTAAGTCACGTATGCGTATTTCACTCATGTGACCGTGCCTTTTCGTCCTGGCGCCGTTCTGCTGTACTGCAGTGTTTTTGTATCCTATATTGTTGCAGTCCTTCTCCTTTGAACCGAAAATTCATTTACAAGCTAGCAAGCAGGCAAGCTAGCAATGACACAGAAGACATGGCAGGGGGCGGCACAAAGAAGATTGACTGACAACGGTCTACAGCCAATCAGGATGCAGAAAACAATAAGCGGTGCAGACAGACGAGAGAGGGAAGAGAGACACTCAACTTCCCTCAATGGAATTCTTCTTAAAGGCCGTTCACATGCTGTAATAAAAAAAAAAAGCACAAAAAAAATCTGCGAAACAGCAAATCCGCAAAAGGTGAACCGCAATAGAGCGAGGGAGCACTGTAATTCTGAAAACCTTACCTCTTTCTTTAACCTCTGGCACGTCACCACTTTCAAGCAAGTCACTGGACTTGAACGACTTGAATTGCAATAAATAACTCGAAAAATTGGGGTGTTGTAAAACTTTTGACCAGTAGTGTATCTTTTCACAAAAAGCTGGTTTTCTCCCTTTTCTAGTTGGGAACTGATATTTTCTTGAAACTTACCTATGTTCTTCTGCTGATTGCTAAAGAACAGAAAAAGGTAGAAACACATTTTATTTTCTGATGAAAGACGGGAGTCTGATGTTTCTTTTGGTAGGCTCCATGTTTATATAACCATACAACACAATATTCTGTGTGCCCTGGAAGATCAGCCAAAATCATCTAAAATGGCCGCTACTGAAGGGGATGTCTTTTGAAAAATGGCTGGGATTAAATGAGTTAATTACCTTTTGAAACAATGCGATAAGAGAGAGGTCGCAATGTTTGAACCGCAAAGTGGCGAAGGGCGACATTTAGTGACACATGTGCTGACAAGGCACAACCCTCCCATCCTTTTGTACACCACTGTTCCTTGTCCTGTGTCCTGTGTGTTGTGTTCTATGACCTCCTAACTTCAGTAAATATGCACTTTATATGTCCATCACTGTTATACGTACACACTCAATGTCTGCAAATTAAAAACAACACAAAAACAGCAAGAATGTGTCTTTTGTTAGGAGCACTCAGACTGGAGGCTAAACAAAGCAGCCGAGTGTGATTGTCAAGTCCTTGCTTGTTATTTCTGTGTGTTTTTTTTCACCCCCAGAAGGCGTTGATTGTGCAGCCACAAAAAAAATGACTCATTATTATGACTTGTCTTCGCACTTCAGCATCAGCTTGAAATAAAAAAACACTTAATTCAGCAGGAAACGACGACACCGCGGCACAATGCGCGAAAGCTTTAAAAGCCAAACAGACAAAGAGGTTAGCAAACGGCGAGGCTGCATATCGCTGAGAAGCCCACGCAGGAAAAAGTGAGGACTAATTTTAGCTGGCAATACTTTATGTATCGCTGCATTGCCGAAGACTTCGTAGATGGATGGACACAAGCATGCGAGGACATCACGCCGACGCTAATGCGGGATGCGGCGTGGCCTTTAGTAGCGTGGCGAAAAGTCAAGACAAGCGTCCACATGTCAGTACGGGGTCTAATGAGCTTTTTTTGCTTTGTTTTTCCTCCAGGATGTGCAAAGCAGCAGTGGTCACGGACGTTGAATGAATGAATTTATTACCATTTAAAAGATGGATTGTTCTGGTGGGCCGCCTCAGAGAAGAAGACATTTCTGACAAAATGAATGTGTCACACCACGCTGTGTCTGCCTTCATTTGGCAATGAAAAACATATGTAGGTGAGAGAAAAAAAAAAAAAGAAAACCATTGAGCTACAAGAACTGTAAAGGCAAGGTTTTAAGAGTAAAAAGAGGTTAACTATGTCTTAAAAACAGCAAAAGATGAAAAGACTGCTGTTTCCTAAAATACAATTTCACAAGAACGCTCAAAATAAACAACGGCAAAAATTTTACAACAATGACATCCACATATTAAGAGAAAAAAAACATAATTTTACAAGTATTATGTTGTAATATGACGAAAAGCAATCTCATTTTAGTATCTTAAAGTTGGAATATTAAAGAAAAAAGTTATTTTCTTTAAAGGCGTAATAGTACGAGCAACAAAACAACCAATAAAAATGAACAAAAATAAAGTCAAAATACTAAGTAAATAACATCATAATTGCCAGAGGAAAATTTACAAGAAGAAAGTTACAAATATTAAAAAGAAAAAAGTCATATTCTAAATAGGAAAAAACTGCAATTTTACATGAATAAACTAATAAATATGAATAATGCCGTATCAGTGTTTTATGGAGTTGAAACACTAAAAAAAAGTTTTTTCAAAAAGCCATAATATTATGAGAAACTAGGGGTGCTCCGATCGATCGGCCACCGATCAGTATCGGCCGATTTTTGTGAAAAATCATGCACGCAAATCACAAGAGCCGAACACAACAGCCGACCCCCTGTGGCTAGCACTATTGCAGTCCGCAGCGATCCTTTCGTGCAGTGTAGTGTCATACCCTACCTAACGTCTTTGGCAGCGTCGTCCTCCCACTTTCCTTCAAAACAAAAGCAAGCAAGTGGAACTTAATAGCCGACACAAAACTATCTTGCGGGGCTAGCACGTTTAAGAACAAACAACTGATGGAGTATGCTGAGTTTTTGAAGCTCACAGTGTGTTCATCAAGTATCACTATCATAAGGCTGGACACATTATGTGTTTATGTTCATTCAACAACCACAAAACAAGAGAGCAAAATTGAAAAAGTTAGTACGTACCCCAAGAACGTGATAGCCAGCTCCGAACTAACCGCATTGCTTGTCTGTTTTCAAAACAAAATGTCACTGTGGTAAAAAGTCACATTTGGAGTCCGGAGACCAGAAGCTAGGCGGATAACTCCAACTAGCTAGCTAGTGAGAGCTAGCAAAGCGTGTCAACGAGGATGCAAGAAAAGTCCAAGGGCAACAGGTCTGATAAGGGAGTGATCAAACACGCTGGCATGGACTGGCACTACGCTTGCATCAAGCTGTCAAACTGAAACCATTGAGGTTTCACAGACTAGCGTCTCCTTGTGGCAATACGGGCGTTGGCAACCTTACGTGACACAGCACACATGTAGGGTTTGCCGCCGCTCGCCGATTGGCATATGCCGATCATGTGTTTTTCACAGAAATCGGCCGATACGAACCATCAAACCTAATCCTGGATGGGGCATTGTTAAAAAGAAAGTAAGACAGTTGTCAGTGCCGGTAGATAGTAACAGTACATTGGATTGAGTGAGGAAACAGCATTGAGGCTCTCCTCCTTCACAAGCCCGAGGACGAAGAAGACGAGGAAGAAGAGGAGGAGTATTTGTACAAAGACAAGCCTGATGACCGACGGGCTGTAGGCGGCTCCACGTCATTGGCGCCAGGCGAGGCGTTTACATCTTGGCGGCCTGCTGGCGGCTCCGAAGGCCTCCCAACACACACACACACACACACACACACACACATGCACACGCGTTGTAATCATGGCGCGCTTTCATCTGTCACTGTGAATGCATGCCCTCAGGGGGCGGTTTTATCGCAACAGTGATGGCTCCACATGTGAGAGGGTCCATAACTCACCATTTCACTGTACATCATTTCTCTGAGTCATTAGTCCCAGTCTGCCAGCGTGCAAAGTCTGTTGTGTTCTTGATTGTGTAGCCGTGACAAGAAAATTATTGTTTTTCTGTAAATCCTCACCAAGGTGGGGCGGGTCACAGCAATGGGGGGTGGGGGATGGGTATCACGTGACTTAAGATGAGGGTGGGGTTGTCCATTTCGTGACAGCATGGTCACATCCATGCTTCTTATTCTGTCTAGCGGTTGAAGCACATCACACTTGTATGTCCACTCACACACACACACAATGTAAATGTCAGGCCATTTACATTATGCAAACACGTCTGTCCATGTACAAACATTTCATCATCTGTCTGTCCATTCACATACACACCTGTATGCCGTTCACACACACATACAGGTATGCAGTGGTGTGAACAACTGTTTAATACTTAAATGTTTCAGATCATCAAGCTACACACCACTTTGGAGACCTAGGGCCTCGTCAAAGTCCTGACCTGAATCCTATTGATCCTACCCTCCAATGTGGCCGAATTACAACAATTCTGCAAAGAGGAATGGACCAAAATTGCTCCACAGCGCTGTAAGACACTCATTGCAAGTTATCACCAACAAAGTTATCACACAGGGCCATGTAAGTTTGGATTTTTTTTGTCCCTCAATAATAAAAAGTTTCATTTAAAACCTGCATTTTGTGTTCTGTTGTCATTGACTAATATTTACATTGAAACATTGACGTGTGACAAACAAGAAAAGAGGGGGAAATCAGGAAGGGGGCGTCCATGATGTGTCGAGAATTGGCGATAACAGGGGTGTCCAAAGTGCGGCCCCCGGGGAGTTAAAAAAATACAATTCAGCAAGAAAACTAGAAAAAGAACAGCAAAAATGATAAAAGAGCAGTCATTTTAACATGAATAAAGACAAAATATTAGGAGAATAAAGTCATAATATTACAAGGAGAAATGACATCAAGCTAAAATATTAAAGACTGTCATGTATAATTTTTTTGAAAGTCGTAATATTGTGAGAAACAAACAAAACAAAGAATAAACTTGCAATTTTAGGGAAATTAGGCTGGCTAAAAGTTCGATTATGATGATAAAGTCAATATATATGAGAATATAGACACGGTATTACAAAAAAAAAAGATAGAAGAAGAGTTACTCAAATATTTCTAAAAATTAAAAAAAGGAAAAACAAGCAAGAAAAAGTATAAAGTAAGGGAAAACATATAAAGCATATTCCTACTAATAGTCTACTTTGTCACTGACAACACAAAGCTGATTTGAGGGCTGTTTTTTTGTTTTTTTTTTAGAAAATGTAAACGAGAAAAGCCTCTTCGTCCAGGAGACGTGGAAAACAGACACGCATGCACATGGCAGATTTACCTTCATTCATTGTGTGATTAATGAACAAATGCGTTATTGTCTCAGGGTTTTTTCTGAGCAAGGAATCTTGTCACGTTTTAATCTCGTGAGATCTTGTGACACACCTACAATCTACTGATTTAACTCATTCAATACCAAAGACGTATTTATACAGGGTCAAGCAAAATGATCTGACACATTTGTAGGTGAAATACAACTATCTTGAGAGCGTGCAAGAGGGAATATTATAGTCATGAACTTGATAAGAACAAAAATAACATGAGAGCAACGTGGGGCATCTTAAATAGTATTATAAAGAACAACATTAAGAAAGCAGACTAGCCTCCCTATTTCATGGTTGGAAACACTAACAGGAATGACATGAATGAGGTAGTTGAAATGTTCAACGATTATTTTGTAAATATTGGACCAAAACTGGAAGAAGAAATTCTAAAACAACACACAATGGATGAATGGAATGATATCATTGATAGGAATCTTAATTCTATGTTTCTCACTGCTGGACATAAAAGGAGATCACTGACATTGTTAAACATCAACTGATTGTCATGGAATTGAAATGGAAACAATTAAAAGGGTCATCAATGAGGTCGCAGACCCGTTAACATATATTAGTAACTTATCATTTCAGACTGGAATATTTCCAAGCAAAATGAAAACAGCCAAGGTGGTTCCAATTTTTTTTAAAAGGAGACAAACACCAATTTACAAATTATCGGCCAGTTTCCTTGTTACCTCAATTCTCTAAAATTGTGGAGAAGCTATTTAATAATAGGTTGGACAAATTTATTAATAAGAATGAATTACTAGCAGGCAGTCAGTATGGTTACAGAGCTAACATTTCAACTTCTATGGCACTGATGGAAATCACGGAGGAAATCACTACTGCCATACACAACAGAAGGTGTGCAGCAGCTGTATTCATGGATCTGACAAAAGCCTTCGATACAATTAATCACAATATTTTAATATCAAAATGAGAAACGTATGGAATCAGAGGATTGGTTTTGAATTGGGTTAAAAGCTACCTAGCAAAGAGGAAACAATTTGTAAAGCTAGGAGAATATACATCTGGGAGTCTACACACCATGTGTGGAGTACCCCAGGGGTCCATACTGGGACCAAAACTGTTCAATTTGTATATCAATGACATTTGTAAAGTAACAAAGGATGTAAAGTTGGTTTTATTTACGGATGATACCACTGCCTTTTGTTCTGGTGAAAGCACACAAGAACTCATTAAAAAGGTCAAGGATGAAAAGGTCATATTAAAGACATGGTTTGACAGGAACAGATTATCAATGAACTTAAGTAAAACTAAAATAATGCTATTTGGAAATAGCAGAAGGGAGACGTGTGACCGAATACAAATTAATGGAGTGGACTTTGAATACGTGAAGGAATATAAATTTCTGGGGGTCATAATAGACGAAAAAATGAGTTGGAAATCTCATATTAAAAATATACAACAAAAGGTGGCGAGAAATATCTCTATATTGAATAAAGCAAAATATGTTCTTGATCAAAAATCACTGCACACGCTGTACTGTTACTTAGTATTAGCATATTTAACGTATTGTGTGGAGATATGGGTCATAATTATAAAAGTAATCTTCACTCACTCACTGTACTGCAAAAAAGATGGTGAGGATCATTCATAATGCCAAGTATAGAGAACATACAAACCCTTCATTTTTAAAATCACATATTAAAATTTGCAGATTTAGTATTCTTTCAAACCGCTAGAATTGTCACGACTACGTGGCGGCTGTCAAGTGCTTGACCCCCAGTATGCAGAGATGAGGCGACGGTGTGCCAAAAATAAAACGTTTTTAATCGTTCAGATACTCACAAATCAGACATGGGAACAAAACGCGACAGAGAGGAAAGCTCTGTGGGAAAAAACTGACAGGTACATTCCAAGGCACAGGTAAGTAGGTAGTCTAAGTTATCGCACGAGTGACAAACTCAATGAGCCAGCGCCGTACGTATGACGACGCTGGCCTTTTAACAGCTACTAATTGGCGACAGCTGCGCGGGCACCAGAAGTGAAGCACCTGCCTCTTCCACCGAGCCGGAAGCACAGCTTGCCAAAATAACAGCGCAAGACAGGAAGCGCTAGCTCCTGTCCTGCGAAACGTGACAGTACGTCCCCCCCACGGAACGGATTCCAGACGTTCCCTAAGTCCATTCTTTCCAGGGTGGGTGGAGGGAGGATCGGCGGAGGGTCGCCGGACTTGCACGCCCCCCACCACCGGACGAACGGCGAAGTCGCACCGGCATCCCCACCGCCGGCGAGACGATCCCAGGTGGCGACAGGGGGTCGCCCGACGGTGCAGCCGGCGAGCGTGGCGGAAGCAGCCGGGTCCGCGGCGACAGAGTGGAAGGCGGCGGGAGCGGCCAAGTCCGCGGCGACGGAGTGGGAGGCGGCGGGAGTGGACGGGCCCGGGTGGCGGCTGGGGCTCGGCTGTAGGAGGTGAGGGAGGAGCCTCGGCGGTCGGCGGCTGGGTCTCGGCTGTCAGAGGTGAGGGTTCGCTCTCAGCCGCAGGAGGAGCCGGTCCTTGGGGTGATCCAACCTCGGCCCTGCTTGGAAGGATCGCGGGCGCCGCAGATGACCTGACCTCGTTCAGGCGGAAAGTCGTCCCTGCGGCTGACTCCGGAGACGTCTGTGCAGCTGGGGGTGCACAGCCGACCATAGCCCCCTCCTCAAGGGACGGATCCCAGACGTCCCCGGAAGGGTGGCGATGGGGTTGGAGGTGGGCTTTGAGTCCCATCACCCCGTTGAGCTTGGCGACGCAACTCATCATCTTCTGGAAGCTCTCCAGGAGCCCGCCAGGTGCCTCGTGGTCCCGCAGCAAACACTTGTAATAAGCCGCCATTTCCGCGAAGCTGCGGGGAACTGTCTCTGCGGGGGTCATGTTTGGCTGGCTCATTCTGTCACGACTACGTGGCGGCTGTCAAGTGCTTGACCCCCAGTATGCAGAGATGAGGCGACGGTGTGCCAAAAATAAAACGTTTTTAATCGTTCAGATACTCACAAATCAGACATGGGAACAAAACGCGACAGAGAGGAAAGCTCTGTGGGAAAAAACTGACAGGTACATTCCAAGGCACAGGTAAGTAGGTAGTCTAAGTTATCGCACGAGTGACAAACTCAATGAGCCAGCGCCGTACGTATGACGACGCTGGCCTTTTAACAGCTACTAATTGGCGACAGCTGCGCGGGCACCAGAAGTGAAGCACCTGCCTCTTCCACCGAGCCGGAAGCACAGCTTGCCAAAATAACAGCGCAAGACAGGAAGCGCTAGCTCCTGTCCTGCGAAACGTGACAAGAATAATGCATAAAGTTAATAACAACTCGTTACCAAAAAACCTAATTAAGTATTTCTCAATCAGAGAGGAGAAATATGATCTTAGAGGAAAATTAAACCTAAAACATTTATACGTGAGAACTACACTGAAAACCCACAGCATTTCCGTGTGTGGAATTAAACTATGGAACGGATTGAGTAAGGAACTCAAACAAAGTACAGAGATGAGCACATTCAAAAAACAATACAAGCAGTTGATGTTTGCTAAATACAAGGCAGAAGAGTCTTGATCATCACAACGATGTTCTGTCAGGTTCGTTACATATACATATATATATATATATATATATATATATATATAATTTTTTTTTGCTTTTGTTTTTTTAAGGAAAGGGGAGGAGAAAAAGAAAAGAAAAAAAAGGGGGAAGGGAAAAGAAAAAAGGAAAAAAAGGAAGAAACTCTTTATTCATATTTCATTGATATATACATTTTTTTTTTGGTCTTCCTGTCATCTTTTATGTATTAGTATCCTGATTATCACAGAAAACGTGACATGGAACGCAGGAAGTGATGTAATGAACAAGTGTTGTAATAGATGTGGAATAGATGGGGGGTAGGATTAAATAAGCTTTGCTTCTTCCTACTCCTTTTGGACATGTGGACGTGTGAAATGATTCATGAGATGTATTCCATTGGAACCTTCATGTTCAAATAAACTTAACCAAACCAAACCAAACCAACTTCACAGCTACTGGATCTGCACTGAGTGTGTGGACAATAATGGATCCCATTTGACTGATTTAATTTTTAAAACATAAGGAAACAGAATGGCATTATATGTACTTTTCAAAAATAAAAACACTTTCTTGTTTCTTTATTTTATTTTCCTTTTATTTAACCTACAAATGTGTCAGATCATTTTGCCTGACCCTGTACATCTTTATAAACCCGAACGCCCGAACCCAAAAACATACTTTACATTTTTTGCGCGAGAGGGAAAAAGAGGTGCTGATGCAAGTGCGCACTAAAAGATGTCACTGTTAGAGCAGGTTTAAGCCATAAAATCGGCCACAAGGTGGCTAACGTGCATTTGATAAGCGCTTGGCATGGACCATGTGGATGGAAAAAACACACACGACAGGAAGGAGGAAGTGGGAGAGTGTGGAGGAGTGTGGCCTGCAGGAGGTTATTTTAACGCAAGCACACGCAAAAAAAGTTATGCTTGAAATGTATCTTGTCACAAAAGGCTGGTTTTCTCCCTGTATTAGTCGGGAACTGATATTTTCCTGTAACTTACCCATGTTCTACAGCTGATTACGAAAGAAAAGAAAAAAGTAAAACAACTTTTTTTTTCTGATGAAAGACGAGAGTCGAATCTTTTATTTGGTAGGTTCCATGTTTCTATAGCCGTAGAACACAATATCCTGTGTCAAAATCATTTACAATGGCTGAAAAATGGCTGGGATTGAATGAGTTAACATCTACTATGTTACACTCCACCCCAGACCAGGAGACTGTATGACTGGCAAAAGGGCTCACTCCGTTCATGCCGTTATTCTATGGAACCAATGCACCAAGGTGCTGAAACCAGTGCACACATTGAATCCTCCTCCTGCCTGTTTGGAGAAAGAAACAGACACGCTTGCACATGATAATATATTGAGGCTGGAAAAATGATACAGTTCATTGTCCTTTATTGTGGGACTAATTGATTTATTTGTTATCGTCCCAGGGTTAGCGCTCACAAGACTTTTCTTTTCTTTAATCTGCCGAGATCTTGTGACACCGCTATTGTCTTGTATAACATCTCAGGGGTGCCCGCCGTGTGATTTATCAGCATTTCAACATCAGTACTATCGCTGTTACTACTTTGAACATCTGTCAAAAGGTGCAAAATATGCAGCCGCTTGCTCTTAATGCCGAAGCTGAAGCACTAATGTGTGCATTCACCGCGACCTTAAATAATTCAATCTGGGGACTCATTTAACGCAGGACTTTGGTGTCCGCCCTGCAGGAAAGACTTTCAACCTCGCTGCGTCATTTGCATAATTTGATAACTCTCTCGCCATTATTGACATTTAGCATATTGGAAGCTAATTGTCCGGACACTGCAATTATAAGCGGGGGTACTTTTAATTGTGCATTCCTGAGAACACACTCGCCACATTTGCTGCCCCTTCCTCCACAGACGAGGTTTAACTGTGGAGCGGTGCTGGATTAAAATATATCATTGGCAACATCTGCCACCTAGATGCAGAGTCTCAGTAAAATGTGACTCCTGGCAGCTGCCTGCTCTAAAAATAACCTAGCCTGTTCCCGCACTGGGAGATTGTCATATCACTACCCCTTCCCATAACAATTAATCAAGTGTAACTGAGCTGCCCTAAAATGATGTTTGCCTCTCCCCAGATATCACAGAGGCTGACGCTATTAAGAGGAAATTGCATTTGAGAAATGGCTGCGAGTGCAAGGGCTTCCTGTGTTTTTTTAGTTTTTGGCTGCAACATATTGTGCAAACACGCTGCGGCATCATTCTTAATGGACGGGCAAAATGGAGCAATGAATTCATGTGTGTCGCCAGGAGTTTGTCACCAATCTGCCGGGTGCAGGGATGGGAGATACTCGATAACATTTCAATCAATAAGCGGGCGACACAAACAAAGTCAGATGACTGCTTTGAAAGGTAAAAAGCTACTGCATGAGGTGAAAATCTTCCTGCTTACCCAAGCCACCTTCCTGAAGTCTTTTGATTATTTAAGTTCATGTGCCCTGTCAAGGGGTGTCCAAAGTGAGGCCCGGGGACCATTTGTGGCTCGCGTCTGTTTTTTTATTGGCCCGCGGCACATTCTAAAAGTGTTATTTAACTCGAAAACTAAAAAAAGGAAAAAAAAATCAGCAGTGATTATACAAGGATAAGGTAAGAAAAACAAAAAACAACAACGGCACAATATTGTTAGGAAAAATAACGTAATCTTATTAGCATGAAATTGAAATGAAGAAAAACGTTTTTTTTTTTTACACTATAGTACAATTAGAAACAAACAAAACAATGAATAAAGTTTTTTTTTTTTATTTAATTACAGAAATCCTCGGATCAGGATTCCGACACCAATCATCCATGAGTGAAATCGGCCGATACCGCGACTGAGTATTAGGGCCACATTGGGAAAAAAAAAAGATAGAAATAAAAAACACTGAAAATGAAATAACAAATACGGACTTTCTTTCTTCTTTCGTCTTTCTTTATGCAATTAAAAACATGGACAACAACACGGATGGACTTCGACAAGATGATGGGCATCCACCTGATATATTTGTACAAATATGAAAAACCTCCATTTGACTTCTCTCCCATGGACGGCACGGAACTGCGGAGAAAGCAGTAGTTTGCAAAGTGTTCATGTCTGTGAGAGACCGAAACAAGGAGAGTTTGTGTTCAAAGAGAGAGGAGGTCTTCATGTGTGTGTCGGGAGTGGGGGGGACAAATGAGTGTGTGAGGTTGCATTAATGAAATGGTGATTATTAAGACATAGATATTTTAAAGTACTCTACACTTTAGTTGCTTCACAGTATTCATGTCTAAATAATCTCTCTCACACATGAGCACCCCCTCTCTCTTTGAACACAACCTGTTTCTATCTCGTACACATACAGTAAACAAACATAAGTCATCTTTGCAAACAATTTATTTCCACCACTTCCTCCTGACACTGTGTATAGTTATGACTGTTGGCATACATTGTTTAGTCATTGCTTTTGTTACGTTGTAATTGTTCATCTTCACCCTCAATACATACACATACTGTAGTCTCTTTCTCGTTTCTCTGAAACACACACGTGCACGCATCTGTTGTTTTTGTTCAAAAATAAATATCTGGCATTTTGACACTGGTTTTATATCTGAAACTTGACTTTGTCATTCTGTTCGCCCCCTACTAAGTTAGTGCTAGGTTCTATATTTGTTTCTTCTGTTCTCATTCATTTTCTTGTGTTTTTCTTTCTTTCTTTCTATTGGGAGAATGAACAGAACAAGATTTTCATTGCATAGCAGAACTACCTGTTCTACTGTGCATATGACAATAAAACTCTTGAATCTTGAATATATTGGTAGGGGTCATTGAGGCTGCCTTTCCTGCTTTTTTGTGTTAAAAGAACATATGAAAAAGGGCCCTTGGCTGTCTTCGCCTTAGGCCCCAAAATTACTAAGTCCGCCACTGGTCACGCACATACTGATGATCACACCGCCAGCTTGGAAAACCACACCATACTCCGTCAAGTGTTTGGTCTTCAAATGCCGTATTAATTAAAGCTATGAGATATTTTTCGTGGCATGTTTTGCAGGGTGCAAAATTTATATCACTCTCACACAAAAGATAGGTAAGACCCACACGGCAGACATGATTGTTTTGGGTTTGGCATGCTTTCGCAGTGTGAAGGAAAGCGGGCGGGAGACGCTCGCTGCAGGCTGCAAGCTGCAATAGTACGAGCCACAGGCGATCGGCTTTTGTGATCAGTGGACGATCGATCGGATCGGATCGGATCGACCTAGAATAAAGTCAAAAAATTATGACTCACTGCCCAGAATTGCGAGAAGGAAATTTTGAAGATTTTTAGAAAATTTTGAAAGTGGAAATAGCTAAACCATTTAAAAAAAAAATGAAATGGAAAAAACAACTGTAATTTTACAAGAAAAAAATATTCATATAAGTCATATCCTAATGAGAAAAAAGTGGCAATTTTACAAGAATAAACTTGTAATATGATGAAAAATAATGTCATTTTAGTAGCGTAGAGGTGAAACATTTTTTAAAAGTTGTAATTTGAGAAACAAACATAACAAAATAAAGTTGCAATGTTGGAAAAACTCGGTTGGGGAAAACATAGGAATAAAGTCAAATTACAAGAACACCATTTACAAACATTTCATTAATTAATTTGAAATATTTAGAAAAAAACAAACAAAAAAAAATGTGAAAAGGCCGCACGGTGGCCCAGTGGTTAGCATGTTGGCCACAGAGTCAGGAGATCGGGAAGATCTGGGTTTGAATCTCCCTTGGGCATTTCTGTGTGGAGTTTGCATGTTCTCCCCGTGCGTGCGTGGGTTTTCTCCGGGTACGCCGGTTTCCTCCCACATTCCAAAAACATGCATGTTAGGTTCATTGGAGACTCTAAATTGTCCATAGGTATGAATGTGAGTGTGAATGGTTGTTTGTCTGTATGTGCCCTGCCATTGGCTGGCGACTCACCCGAAGTCAGCTGACCCTCATGACCCTAATGAGGAGAAGCGGTATAGAAAATGGATGGATGGATGGATTTAATCTTATTCTATTTTCTTATATTTCTTTTATTATCTTGCCTGTCTTGCCTTGATTGTTGGTTATGACTTTCTTATGATTTTTGGAGAGCTGCTCGAAATGTGAATTTCTCTTAGAGATTAAAACAGTAACTGTCTATTTGTCTGTCTGTCTCTTTCTTTCTTTCTTTCTTTCTTTCTTTCTTTCTTCCTTCCTTTTTTGTTACTTTCATTCTTTCTTTCTTTCTTTTTTACTTACTTATGATGATTGTTAAAGTTTCCAAATTCAAGCCATTCAAATGGACGGATGCCAACTTCAGAGAGGAATAAAATATATGTCGGATGATAACTTATGTATTTATTAGTGCTCATGTCAAACTTGATCCAAATGTGCATGCAAAATCCACACTTTTGGCCTGGAATGACTATACAATTAATTAACCGTGTAATTCAGGTGCTCAGGTCAGGGTTTTAAGCTGCTGATTCGGATACTGATCATCCAGGACTGAAATCGACCAATACCCATACAGATACTGATCACATGGATTAATTCTACATTTTTCAATGTATTTATAATGAGTGCTATTGGCCAGGGATGCCGTATGAAGGGGAAAAGTCAGGACAATTACAAGGTCCCTTGACTGCCAGAGGGCCCAAAAAATAGGTAATTTTTTAATAAAATGTGTAATTAATTAATAAAGGGAAGGTGGAGAGGGGGGGCAACATGATTTTTTTCATGAGACCCAGGATTCCTGGCTGCACACCTGCTACTGGCTATATGATATGAAAAATGGAACGATAAAATCACTTTCATTTAGACAAAAACATATTTGACTTCTTTTTTAAAGACAACTCCCGAGGGTGAGACGCCTTCTTTAAGGACACTTTGGCCAACTTCCATCGAGAAAGGCTTCTCTCGTCCAATGAATTCAATTATTTTTCGGGTTATTATTATTTCGGGTCTGACTGTCACACACATACGGGTGAGTGGCTGCGTGAGCCGTCGTTTGACGTGAGCTCTCCATACTCCGTCAAGTGTTGTTCTTTAAATGCTGTATGAAAGCTTTTTAGCCCCACAAGATAGTTTTCGTGGCATGTGTTCCACACGGCAGACATGATTGCTTTTGTTTTGAGGGAAAGTGGAAAGACGACACTGCCCAAGATGTTAGTAAGGGCGAGACACGACACTGCACAATAGGATCTCTGTGGTTGCGCTCATCCTAGCCACAGGTGATCGGCTTTCGTGATCGGCGTTGAAAGGCATTTATCACCAAAAAATATTTAGTCAGCCACCAATTGCGCACGCTCTCCCACTTAAAAGATGATAGAGGTTTCCAATTTTCATCATAGGTACACCTCAACTATGAGAGACAAAATGAGGGGAAAAAAATCCAGAAACTCACATTGTCTGATTTTTAAAGAATTTATTTGCAAATGATGGTGGAAAATAAGTATTTGGTCCGTAAGAAAAGTTAATCTCAATACTTTGTTATCTTCCCTTTGTTGGCAATGACAGAGGTCAAACGTTTTCAGTAAGTCTTCACAAGGTTTTCCACACTCTGTTGCTGATGTGTTGGCCCATTCCTCCATGCAGATCTTCTCTAGAGCAGTCATGTTTTGTGGCTGTCGCTGGGCAACATAGATTTTCAACTCGCCCCAAAGATTTTCTATGGGGTTGAGATCTGGAGACTGGCTAGGCCACTCCAGGACCTTGAAATGCTTCTTACGAGGCCACTCCTTCGTTGCCCGGGCGGTGTGTTTGGGATCATTATCATGCTGAAAGACCAGCCACGTTTCATCTTCAATGCCCTTGCTGATGGAATGAGGTTTTCACTCAAAATCACACGATACATGGCCCCATTCATTCTTTCCTTCACACGGATCAGTCGTCCTGGTCCTGGTCCCTTTGCACAATAATAGCCCCAAAGTATGATGTTTCCACCCCCGTGCTTCACAGTAGGTATGGTGTTCTTTGGATTCAACTCAGCATTGTTTTTCCTCCAAACACGACAAGTTGAGTTTCTACCAAAAAGTTCTATTTTGGTTTCATCTGACCATATCACATTCTCCCAATCCTCTTCTGGATCATCCAAACGCTCTCTAGCAAACTTCAGAAGAGCCAGGACATGTACTGGCTTAAACTGGGGGACACGTCTGGCACTGCAGGATTTGAGTCCCTGGCGGCGTAGTGTGTTACTGATGGTAGCCTTTTTACTTTGGTCCCAGCTCCCTGCAGGTCACTCACTAGGTCCTCCCGTGTGGTTCTGGAATGTTTTTGCTCACCGTTGTCGTGATCATTTTGACCCCATGGGGTGAGATCTTGCGTGGAGCCCCAGATTGAGGGAGATTATCCGTGGTCTTGTATGTCCTCCACTTTCTAATAATTACTCCCACACTTGATTTCTTCACACCAAGCTGCTTACCTATTGCAGATTCAGTCTTCCCAGCCTGGTGCAGGTCTACAGTTTTGTTTCTGGTGTCATTTGACAGCTCTTTGATTTTGATTTTCTTGATGTGATATTTTTTCTCATTTTGTCTCTCATAGTTGAGGTATACATGTGATGAAAATTGGAGACCTCACTCATCAAGTGGGAGAACTTGCGGAATTGGTGGCTGACTAAATACTTTTTTGCCCCACTATAAGTAATATGAAACGGTTCACTTCCAATTTTTAGTGCCCTAATCCATAATAATAAATCCTAATAATAATACATAATGATAATAATACATAACAAGTTAGTAAGTCCAGTCCTGTGTGTGTTTTTGTTGCTCCCCCTCTGTTGTGTTGAAAAGCCGCATGGCGTGGCGGAGGAATGATCTGCTCTATCAGACTCATCTCTATCTTTCGGTTGAGCAGTACAGTGATAGTAATCTGCCACTGAAACTGCTCTCCTGTTGGGAGATGATGCTGTCCATTGGATGATGCTGGTGATACAGTATCTGTCCGAAAGTCTATTTGTTTAACATCAATGTCTGTTATAAGTACATCATTTTGTAACACTGTCTTACTGTTATGAGCAAGTGGTTGTTTTTGTAAATGTCACGTGATTTGGGCTGTATGTACGTGTTTGGGTGCATTCCCTGTGATTTCCAAGTGTCCTTCAAGTGTAGCTTCATGGTAGTTCAGCACTGATAGCAGCTTTTGGACACAAACACCCCTTTGGACACAATCCCTCCTTTGGACATAGCCACGCTCCTCTGGCCCCACACATATATTGCTAAAAGAGCCCATCCACTTCCTTAACAAAGAACCACTATTATTATTATTAATAGTATCCGAAATACAATAATACATACAACCTCATTTTCATGTAACACCAATATGAATTGAATTTTCAAGACGAAACACTCTTAATGCAGAAAATAATCATCAAACTTACTTATTTGTTCATATGATGCACACAGAGCAATTAACGCTCTGGACTTCTCTCTCCATGAGGCATTCAGGTGCACTCGTAATTTTGAGTTGTTAGGCGCTAATTGTTTTTAATTTTTATTCATGTACCCCAATCACAATAGTCGTACCCGAAATTGAAATGTCACATATGTCACATTGACGAGACCACGGTTCGGCAACCTGCGGCTCCGGAGCCGCATGCGGCTCTTCGGCCTCCTTGATGTGGCTCCTTGATGAGCAAGAGAGGGGGACTAGGCTAGTGCATGCAGTGAGTCTCACTGCACGGGAGAGAAAAGAGGTGAGGGAGTTTTGACTTGAGTCTGAAGCAAGTTACGGCGCAGTAAAATAAATCAATTAACAAGAGCATGGAAGTATGTTTTATGTGCCCGTGACACGCAAATCGCCAAGGTGGTGACTCCAGGAGAGGCAGATAGTGTTGCTGCAGCTGGCTGTGCAGTCACCACTCAGAACAATATGTGCTTTTGCTTTCACGTCTCCAAATACCAGAAAAATATCCCAGCTACGTCAGGAGAAGTCTTTGCATTTGTCGCTAGTCGCTTTTCAGAAAATAAGTCACAAACAGGGTTTGGAAAGTCGCCAGATTTTGCGAGAAAATCGCCACTGGGCTGCACATGATATGGGAATCCGTTCAGAGATGGAGAATACATGAAAGAATTGTTCATAAAAATATGAGCGCATCTATTCTCCGAATTTAAAAAAAACAGGAAATTATTGATAAAATGAAAGAATCCCTCTGTTTGCAAAGACAGTCAAGGACAGGACCAGTAGAACGCTTACTGATGACAATTTAGCACAAGTATGCAGATATGTGAACACGTTTTTATATTAAACTTGTCTACATTTTTTTACATTTATTTATTTTGATGAATTTTGTGGTTGTAACAAGTTTATAAGTTGTGTAATGTTTTTTGGCTCCTGACTATTTTTTTTTTTACTGAAAAGGGAGGCAAAATGGCTCTTTTGATGGTAAAGGTTGCTGACCCCTGGACTAGACAATAGCCACGGCAGGAAGTACTGGGAAAAAAAGGTCAGTAAAAAAGCAAAAACTAGTAACTCTCCCAATACTAAC